>NW_027315901.1:7500-312500 GCF_026437365.1 Eucyclogobius newberryi
CAGACGACCTTCTGTGCAAGGCGTATGACATGGGAGCTCGTATGGGTCGCTTTTGGAACTCCTTTTCTCATTTGATGCTAGGCCTGTCGGTTTCCCTTGAGACGGTGCCAGTGGACCAACCAACACATGGGCTGGTTCATGCCTCCTTGCAGGCTTTCGCCCTCATGACAAGGGAACTAGGGCGTCTGCTCTCTACATTAGTGCAAGCTCGCCACCAAGTATGGCTGGCACAGTCTCCGCTTTCTGAGGCCAGTAGGAAGACCTTGAGGGATGTTCCAGTTCTTCCTGGAGAACTATTTGGCCCGGCCGCCCTGGAGGCTCTACAGCACACGGCCCAGGCTTGCCGTACAACGCAACAGTTGGTGGGGCTTCAAAGGCGGGGGTCTCATCGACCGGCTCAGGCTGCCCCTCCCGTTTCTTCACGTAGGTACACACCACCGCCCCATCACTCCCCCGTTCATGGCTCGGACTTGCAACAGGCCCCAAGGTTTGGGTTTCGTCCGTCCCGTGCGTCCCGTTCCTCACAACACGGCCGTCGCCCCCACAAGCCCGTGGGGCGTCGAGGGGCCTCCAGATGAGGTTACAGGGCCGGCGGTAGGACATTTTCCCCCTGGACAGCTGGAGTACTGGACGGCTCACTCCCCAGATACTCCCCGGCCTCCTGTTCCTGGTCGGATCTGAATGACTGTTATTCAGGATCCGACCAAGGCGCAGGCGCTCTCTCAGGAGATTCGCACCTTGCTGGACAAGGGGGCGATAGTTCCTGTGGACCCCCTGCTGGATTCAGGGGGCTTTTATGCCCGATATTTTTTAGTACCCAAGAAGACAGGAAATTTACGCCCAGTTCTGGATCTCAGGGGTCTTAATATGTTTTTAAAGGTGCTCCCCTTCAAGATGTTGGCGGTCAAACAGGTGCTCCAGGCGATCTCCCCAGGCGACTGGTTCACAACAGTAGACCTAATGGATGCATATTTTCATGTCCCCATTGCACCGCCACATTGGAAGTTTCTCCGCTTTGCTTTCCGGGGAGAACACTTCCAGTTCAGGGTCCTGCCATTCGGGCTATCTCTGTCCCCTCGAGTGTTTACAAGGTGTGTCGCTGCAGCCTTGTCCCCCTTGCAGGCCCAGGGGCTGCAGATTCTGCCCTATCTGGACGACTGGCTCATTTGTGCGCCCAGTCACGAGCAGGCCCTTCAAGATACACAGACTGTGCTCAGGCACGTGGCCAACTTGGGGCTGCGAGTGAACTTGGCAAAGAGCTGCCTTGTGCTGTCACAGGTCGCAACTTTCCTCGGCATGGTCCTCGATTCCCGTACAGCGACTGCACGCCCAAGCAGGTCGACGATATATATAATGTTGCGGGACTTTCGACAGGGGAATTCTCTTCCATACGTCTTGTTCCTAAGCCTCTTGGGCAAGCTGACTGCGGCCGCAACGGTGGTTCCTCTGGGGCTGCTGTCTTTGCGCCCCCTTCAGATGTGGCTCAACAGCCTACACCTGGACCCCACACGTTAGTATCACAGGCGGCGGCGGCGGCGGCTACCCGTATCTCCCCAGTGTCTCTATGCAAGTGGCGGAACGAGGCCTTTATGACGCAGGGCGTTCCGCTGGGGCCTCTTCCTTCCAGAAGGGAGGTTGTGTACACTGACGCATCCCTCCTAGGCTGGGGTGCAACATGGCAGGGGCGGATGGTGCAAGGGTCATGGTCCCAGAGGCAGAGCAGGCTTAACATCAATGTACTGGAGTTCTTGGCTGTCAAGCTTGCTCTGCGCCATTTCTTGCCACACCTGCGCAGCCGTCATGTCATCAGTGTGGTTTTTCACATAAATCACCAGGGCGGCACAGGGTCGGTGACCCTGTTCAGGATTGCACAACGGGTCCTGACTTGGGCGCCTTGCCAGTCTGAGCGCTCACATTCCGGGGGTTCGGAATGTGTCCGCGGACTTCCTGTCTCGCCATCGGCCGCTACCGGGGGACTGGCAGCTTCACCCGGAGGTGGTGAGGGACATTTGGGAGACCTTCGGCAGGACACAGATCTTTTTGCCGTCCGCGACACGACACATTACCCTCTGTGGTTCTCGCTGGCGGACAGGGCCAGCCCACTGGGTCAGGACGCACTGGCTCACGACTGGCCCAGGACGATGCTCTGTGCATTTCCCCCATTCCCCTTGATTCATCAGATGCTTCTCAGGGTCCTTCAGGAGGTCTCCTGCTAGTGGCCCCGTTTAGGCCGGGGAGGACATGGTTTCCTCTGCTTCGCAGGCTCTGCTGTGGCAGAGCGAGACGTCTCCCCCCCAGGCGGGATCTCCTCCCTCAACTAGGGGTTCAGATTCTGCAGGGCCCGGCCTGACCTTCTCGAGGTACGCTCAGTCTACCCGTCGCCTGTATTCCTGCAAGTGGAAACTGTTTGACGTCTGGTGTCGCAAAAGCGGTGAGGATCCAGTGCATTGTGCTGTGTCAACGGTGCTCGCTTTCCTGCAGGAGCTACTTGGCCAGGGGCGCTCTCCATCTACCCTGAAGGTATACATTGCTGCAATCTCTTGTTGGGATGTGGGGTGGAATGGTTTCTCAGTTGGCCGTAACCAAGATATTTCCCTTTTTCTAATGGGTGCCCGGCGTTTGCCTCCGCCCGGCCGTTCTGTGGTCCCGGCATGGGACCTGTCCCTGGTGCTTGAGGCGTTGCAATCCCCTCCATTTCAGCCTCTGTCGCAGGTTGACCTTAAATGTCTTTCAATGAAGACGACATTCCTTCTGGCGATGGCCTCGGCGAAGCGGGTGAGTGAGCTCCAGGCTTTGTACGTGGCAGACTCCTGTTTTCGGTGGCACCCCGACAACTCTGGGGTTTCCCTTTGGCCGAATATGGATTTCGTTCCAAAGGTGATTTTGTGATCTGCTTCTGAACAGTCCTGTCCGTGCGCCTGAGGCATATGTACGTGCTACAGCATTAATACGCAAATTTTTGTTTGTTTCGCTGGCCCGCATAAGGGCCAGGCTCTGTCCAAACAGCGTCTCGCGCGCTTGATTGTTGATGTAATCACTGAAGCCTCTGCTCGACAGGGGCGACCGTTGCCTTCGGGGGTGAGGTGGCACTCCACAAGGAGGCTCTCAACATCGTGGGCCGCTATGAACGGGGTGTCTTTGGACGTGATCTGTGCGGCGGCCTCTTGGACATCCCCGAATACCTTTGCAAGATTCTACAGCGTGAATGTGGTTTCTCCACAACCGCTGGACGAGGTTCTCCGGCAACACTCTTCTGGTCCCATTGAGGTATGGTTTTGTCTATTCCTCGGGACCCTGCTGGTATTCGTCATCCAGTGCTTTATGCACCGCCTCTGGCGGTCAGTAGGGATAAAATAGAACGAAAGTTACGACTGTAACTATGGTTCTATGAATCCCGGATGACCGCCAGAGCATCCGGTCCCTCGGAATTCTCGTGCTTTGCAAGAAGGTTTCTAGGGACTGAGCTCCCGGTGTCACGTGAACTATATAAACTCACGTGAACCACCGGGGGTCAAAGGTGACTTTTTTGTTATTAATTCTCGACCTGTGCATGCGCAAGGATGATCATCCAGTGCTTTATGCACCGCCTCTGGCGGTCGTCCGGGATTCATAGAACCGTAGTCTCCTCACATCTGGTTGGTTTCTCCTCACATCTTGTTGGTTTCTCCTCATATCTTGTTGGTTTCTCCTCATATCTTGTTGGTTTCTCCTCACATCTTGTTGGTTTCTCCTCATATCTTGTTGGTTTCTCCTCATATCTTGTTGGTTTCTCCTCACATCTTGTTGGTTTCTCCTCATATCTTGTTGGTTTCTCCTCATATCTTGTTGGTTTCTCCTCACATCTTGTTGGTTTCTTCTCATATCTTGTTGGTTTCTCCTCACATCTTGTTGGTTTCTCCTCACATCTGGTTGGTTTCTCCTCACATCTGGTTGGTTTCTCCTCAGATATCTCGTACGTGCTGAAGCTGGAGTCTCACCCTCACACGACTTGTTGGCCTGGACAGACCCTATACTTCATGGCTCCCAGTTTCCCGGACAAGCAGCGCTGGGTTTCTGTGCTGGAGTCTGTGGTGGCCGGGAGCCGAGGCCCCAGAGACAAAGGAGAAGCAGACGCTGTAAGACCTTCTGCTTTTCATAAATCCTCTGTCCAAAAGTGCTTATCCTGTCCGTCTAACTAAAAACTGTTCTCCCATGGTCCTGTTCTCCCATTGTTCTGTTCTCCCATGGTCCTGTTCTCCCATGGTTCTGTTCTCCCATGGTCCTGTTCTCCCATGGTCCTGTTCTCCCATTGTTCTGTTCTCCCATGGTCCTGTTCTCCCATGGTCCTGTTCTCCCATGGTCCTGTTCTCCCATGATCCTGTTCTCCCATGGTTCTGTTCTCCCATGGTTCTGTTCTCCCATGATCCTGTTCTCCCATGGTTCTGTTCTCCCATGGTTCTGTTCTCCCATGGTTCTGTTCTCCCATGGTTCTGCTCTCCCATGGTCCTGTTCTCCCATGGTCCTGTTCTCCCATGGTTCTGTTCTCCCATGGTCCTGTTCTCCCATGGTCCTGTTCTCCCATTGTTCTGTTCTTCCATGGTTCTGTTCTCCCATGGTTCTGCTCTCCCATGGTCCTGTTCTCCCATTGTTCTGTTCTTCCATGGTTCTGTTCTCCCATGGTCCTGTTCTCCCATGGTTCTGTTCTCCCATGGTCCTGTTCTCCCATGGTCCTGTTCTCCCATTGTTCTGTTCTTCCATGGTTCTGTTCTCCCATGGTTCTGCTCTCCCATGGTCCTGTTCTCCCATGGTCCTGTTCTCCCATTGTCCTGTTCTCCCATGGTCCTGTTCTCCCATGGTTCTGTTCTCCCATGGTTCTGTTCTCCCACGGTTCTGTTCTCCTATGGTCCTGCTCTCCCATGGTCCTGCTCTCCCATGGTTCTGCTCTCCCATGGTCCTGCTCTCCCATGGTTCTGCTCTCCCATTGTCCTGTTCTCCCATGGTTCTGTTCTCCCATGGTTCTGTTCCCCCATGGTTCTGTTCTCCTATGGTCCTGCTCTCCCATGGTTCTGCTCTCCCATGGTCCTGCTCTCCCATGGTTCTGCTCTCCCATTGTCCTGTTCTCCCATGGTTCTGTTCTCCCACGGTTCTGTTCTCCCATGGTTCTGTTCTCCCATGGTTATCTTCTTCTGGGTTGTGTCGGTGGCTGTAGGCCGATGGTTCTGGTTCTAAGAGGCAGAAGACTCTCTCTCCTCTGGTGCAGGTACAGTCGCCCCCTAACCTCTCTGTGTCACTGCAGCGCCCCCTAAACTCTCTGTGTCACTGCGGAGCCCCCTAACCTCTGTGTGTCACTGCGGAACCCCCTAACCTCTGTGTGTCACTGCGGAACCCCCTAACCTCTGTGTGTCACTGCGGAACCCCCTAACCTCTGTGTGTCACTGCGGAACCCCCTAACCTCTGTGTGTCACTGCGGAACCCCCTAACCTCTGTGTGTCACTGCGGAACCCCCTAACCTCTCTGTGTCACTGCGGAACCCCCTAACCTCTCTGTGTCACTGCAGCGCCCCCTAAACTCTGCGGGTGTCACTGCAGAGCCCCCCCAACCTCTGTGTGTCACTGCGGAGCCCCCTAACCTCTGTGTGTCACTGCAGAGCCCCCTAACCTCTGTGTGTCACTGCGGAACCCCCTAACCTCTGTGTGTCACTGCGGAACCCCCTAACCTCTGTGTGTCACTGCGGAACCCCCTAACCTCTGTGTGTCACTGCGGAACCCCCTAACCTCTCTGTGTCACTGCGGAACCCCCTAACCTCTGTGTGTCACTGCAGAGCCCCCTAACCTCTGTGTGTCACTGCGGAACCCCCTAACCTCTGTGTGTCACTGCGGAACCCCCTAACCTCTGTGTGTCACTGCGGAGCCCCCTAACCTCTGTGTGTCACTGCAGCGCCCCCTAAACTCTGCGGGTGTCACTGCAGAGCCCCCTAACCTCTGTGTGTCACTGCAGAGCCCCCTAACCTCTGTGTGTCACTGCAGAGCCCCCTAACCTCTGTGTGTCACTGCGGAGCCCCCTAACCTCTGTGTGTCACTGCGGAACCCCCTAACCTCTGTGTGTCACTGCGGAACCCCCTAACCTCTCTGTGTCACTGCGGAACCCCCTAACCTCTCTGTGTCACTGCAGCGCCCCCTAAACTCTGCGTGTGTCACTGCAGAGCCCCCCAACCTCTGTGTGTCACTGCAGAGCCCCCTAACCTCTGTGTGTCACTGCGGAACCCCCTAACCTCATTGTGTCACTGCGGAGCCCCCTAACCTCTGTGTGTCACTGCGGAGCCCCCTAACCTCTGTGTGTCACTGCGGAACCCCCTAACCTCTGTGTGTCACTGCGGAGCCCCCTAACCTCTGTGTGTCACTGCGGAACCCCCTAACCTCTGTGTGTCACTGCGGAGCCCCCTAACCTCTGTGTGTCACTGCGGAGCCCCCTAACCTCTGTGTGTCACTGCGGAGCCCCCTAACCTCTGTGTGTCACTGCGGAGCCCCCTAACCTCTGTGTGTCACTGCGGAGCCCCCTAACCTCTGTGTGTCACTGCGGAGCCCCCTAACCTCTGTGTGTCACTGCAGAGCCCCCTAACCTCTGTGTGTCACTGCGGAGCCCCCTAACCTCTGTGTGTCACTGCGGAGCCCCCTAACCTCTGTGTGTCACTGCAGAGCCCCCTAACCTCTGTGTGTCACTGCGGAGCCCCCTAACCTCTGTGTGTCACTGCAGAGCCCCCTAACCTCTGTGTGTCACTGCGGAGCCCCCTAACCTCTGTGTGTCACTGCAGAGCCCCCTAACCTCTGTGTGTCACTGCGGAGCCCCCTAACCTCTGTGTGTCACTGCAGAGCCCCCTAACCTCTGTGTGTCACTGCGGAACCCCCTAACCTCTGTGTGTCACTGCGGAGCCCCCTAACCTCTGTGTGTCACTGCGGAGCCCCCTAACCTCTGTGTGTCACTGCGGAGCCCCCTAACCTCTGTGTGTCACTGCGGAGCCCCCTAACCTCTGTGTGTCACTGGACCCAGGACATTTAACGTTTCACTTTAGTATCGTTTTTCCTTCTGTATCAAACAATAGTAAGAGATGATGTCATCACCTTGACACACCTTCATCAGAACTATCACACAATGGACCACGCCCCTGACCACGCCCCTGACAAACACGACGCTCAAGACGATGATAAAAACAATATCGCCCAATCGCTTTAGGGTTTAGTCCCATCCTGTCTGTGCTCTGAGCTGCTGACCGGTGTGTGTTTGCTGTGGTTCTGACCTCATGTTTTTAGTGGCTAATGTGGGACCCAGTTTCATATTTGGAAATCCAAGTGTGCGTTTCATAGCAACCAAAGAGCCAATCAGGAGCGAGCTCCTTCCCTTAGATTGACACTTGTCATGTGTCGATGGAAAGTTTGGGTGCCAGACTCACTTCCTGTTTGGAACGCGCCTCTAAAAGCAGATGATCTGACCTGTGTGGCTCTCTGATTTGACCTGTGTGGCTCTCTGATCTGACCTGTGTGGCTCTCTGATCTGACCTGTGTGGCTCTCTGATCTGACCTGTGTGGCTCTCTGATCTGACCTGTGTGGCTCTCTGATCTGACCTGTGTGGCTCTCTGATCTGACCTGTGTGGCTCTCTGATCTGACCTGTGTGGCTCTCTGATTTGACCTGTGTGGCTCTCTGATCTGACCTGTGTGGCTCTCTGATCTGACCTGTGTGGCTCTCTGATCTGACCTGTGTGGCTCTCTGATTTGACCTGTGTGGCTCTCTGCTGCTGGTCCTGTTCTTAACCTGCTCTTTGTGTGTTTGAGCAGAAACTCTTGGGGAACTCTCTGCTGAAGCTTGAAGGAGACGATCGTCTGGACATCAACTGCACCATGCCCCTCACCGACCAGGTCAGAGTTCTATTGTTCTGATGTTCTAGAATGTTCTAGAGAAGCAGAGTGTTCTGAACATTCTAGAGGAACAGATCTGAACGTTCTAGAGGAGCGGAGCGTTCTGAACGTTCTAGAGGAGCTTTAGTAAGGCTGTGTTCCTCTCTCAGCTCGTCCTGGTGGGCTCTGAAGAAGGGTTGTAGTAACACTGTGTTCCTCTCTCAGCTCGTCCTGGTGGGCTCTGAAGAAGGGTTGTAGTAACACTGTGTTCCTCTCTCAGCTCGTCCTGGTGGGCTCTGAAGAAGGGTTGTAGTAACACTGTGTTCCTCTCTCAGCTCGTCCTGGTGGGCTCTGAAGAAGGGTTGTAGTAACACTGTGTTCCTCTCTCAGCTCGTCCTGGTGGGCTCTGAAGAAGGGTTGTACGCTCTGAACGTCATAAAGAACTCACTCACTCACATTCCAGGATTGAGCTCAGTGTTTCAGATCCAGATCCTCAAAGATCTTGACAAACTGCTCATGATCACAGGTATGTGTATATGTACTCTGATATGTACTGTATGTACTCTGATATGTACTGTATGTACTCTGATATGTACTGTGTGTACTCTGATATGTACTGTATGTACTCTGATATGTACTGTATGTACTCTGATATGTACTCTGATATGTACTGTATGTACTCTGATATGTACTGTATGTACTCTGATATGTACTGTATGTACTCTGATATGTACTGTGTGTACTCTGATATGTACTGTATGTACTCTGATATGTACTGTATGTACTCTGATATGTACTGTATGTACTCTGATATGTACTGTGTGTACTCTGATATGTACTGTATGTACTCTGATATGTACTGTATGTACTCTGATATGTACTCTGATATGTACTGTATGTACTCTGATATGTACTGTATGTACTCTGATATGTACTCTGATATGTACTGTATGTACTCTGATGTGTACTGTATGTACTCTGATATGTACTGTATGTACTCTGATATGTACTCTGATATGTACTGTATGTACTCTGATATGTACTGTATGTACTCTGATATGTACTCTGATATGTACTCTGATATGTACTGTATGTACTCTGATATGTACTGTATGTACTCTGATATGTACTCTGATATGTACTGTATGTACTCTGATATGTACTGTATGTACTCTGATATGTACTCTGATATGTACTGTATGTACTCTGATGTGTACTGTATGTACTCTGATATGTACTCTGATATGTACTGTATGTACTCTGATGTGTACTGTATGTACTCTGATATGTACTGTATGTACTCTGATATGTACTGTATGTACTCTGATATGTACTCTGATATGTACTGTATGTACTCTGATATGTACTGTATGTACTCTGATATGTACTCTGATATGTACTCTGATATGTACTCTGATATGTACTGTATGTACTCTGATATGTACTGTATGTACTCTGATATGTACTCTGATATGTACTGTATGTACTCTGATATGTACTGTGTGTACTCTGATATGTACTGTATGTACTCTGATATGTACTGTGTGTACTCTGATATGTACTGTATGTACTCTGATGTGTACTGTATGTACTCTGATATGTACTGTATGTACTCTGATATGTACTGTATGTACTCTGATATGTACTGTATGTACTCTGATATGTACTGTATGTACTCTGATATGTACTGTGTGTACTCTGATATGTACTGTATGTACTCTGATGTGTACTGTATGTACTCTGATGTGTACTGTATGTACTCTTATATGTACTGATATGTACTGTATGTACTCTGATATGTACTGTATGTACTCTGATGTGTACTGTATGTACTCTGATGTGTACTGTATGTACTCTGATGTGTACTGTATGTACTCTGATATGTACTGTATGTACTCTGATATGTACTCTGATATGTACTGTATGTACTCTGATATGTACTGTATGTACTCTGATATGTACTGTATGTACTCTGATATGTACTGTATGTACTCTGATATGTACTGTATGTACTCTGATGTGTACTGTATGTACTCTGATGTGTACTGTATGTACTCTGATATATACTGTATGTACTCTGATGTGTACTGTATGTACTCTGATATGTACTGTATGTACTCTGATATGTACTCTGATATGTACTGTAT
Organism: Eucyclogobius newberryi; assembly: GCF_026437365.1. Lineage (NCBI taxonomy): Eukaryota > Metazoa > Chordata > Actinopteri > Gobiiformes > Gobiidae > Eucyclogobius > Eucyclogobius newberryi. The sequence continues at coordinate 17,518 of NW_027315901.1, forward strand.
GTACTCTGATATGTACTGTATGTACTCTGATATGTACTGTATGTACTCTGATATGTACTGTATGTACTCTGATATATACTGTATGTACTCTGATGTGTACTGTATGTACTCTGATGTGTACTGTATGTACTCTGATATATACTGTATGTACTCTGATGTGTACTGTATGTACTCTGATGTGTACTCTGATATTTAAAGTGAGTACATGAAACATCCACTTCTTTAAATGGAATGATGGTTTGTCCAGGAGAAGATCGTGTCTTGTGTCTCGTGGACATAAAGAAAGTGAAACAGTCTCTGTCTCAGTCTCACCTGCCGACCCCTCCTGACCTTTGCCCCCTGGTGTTCGACACAGTGAAGGGCTGTCACCTCTTCTCCTCCGGCAAGGTCAGAAATACTACTGTACTTCTCTACTGCTGTAGTACACTACTGCAGTACTGCTGTATAGTAGTACTGTAGTACACCAGTACTATAGTACTGTAGTACAGTAGAACAGTACTGCTGTACTACAGCAGTACTGTAGTACTGTACTACACCAGTACTGTAGTACTGTACTACAGCAGTACTGTAGTACTGTACTACACCAGTACTGTAGTACTGTAGTACAGCAGTACTGCTGTATTACAGTACTACTGTACTACAGTACTACTGTAGTACAGTACTGCTGTACTACAGTACTGCTGTAGAACAGTACTACTGTACTACAGTACTACAGTACTGGTGTAGTACAGTACTACAGTACTGGTGTAGTACAGTACTACAGTACTGGTGTAGTACAGTACTACAGTACTATTGTACTACAGTACTACTATACAGCAGTACTGCAGTAGTGTACTACAGTACTGCAGTAGTACAGTACTGCAGTACTACTCACACTGCCACCTCACAAGTACTTTACTGTCAGTACTGATACATGTACTGCTGGTTCCATCATGACTTGACTTAAGTTTCTTTCCTCAGATTGACAGTGGCCTGTGCATCTGCGCTGCCACGGCAACCAAGATCACCATCATGAGACACAACGAGAGCCTCAACAAGTTCTGCATCCGCAAGGTGAGAACAGAGTTCTCTTTGGAACGGGGAGTTCTCTTTGGAACGGGGGGTTCTCTTTAGAACGGGGGGTTCTCTTTAGAACGGGGAGTTCTCTTTAGAACGGGGAGTTCTCTTTGGAACGGGGAGTTCTCTTTAGAACCAGGGGGTTCTGCCTTCAGAACGTTCTAACCTGGGGGGCGGGGCAAGTGTCGGAGGGCTGGAACGCAATCATCGGTGTAACATTATAAGCATTGTAGTATATATATACATATATATACATATATATATATATATATATATATATATATATATATATATATATGTATATTCTGTAGTGTAATATATATATATTTAATCTATTATTTAATTCATTTCATGTCTTTATTAAGAACATTAATCCTCAGGATGGAGTCATTTTAATGTGTTTGAAACGGCACATTTCATAAAAGAACAGAAGATCTTTGATCTTTGTTTTTGTTTCTTGTGGAAAGGCCCAGTATAAACCAGGTCATACTTGTGACACATGTGTGACACGTGTCACACACGTGTCACACATGCACACGTGTCACACATGCGTCACACATGAACACGTGTCACACATGAACACGTGTCACACATAAACACGTGTCACACATGCACACGTGTCACACATGTGTGACACGTGTGCATGTGTGACACGTGTCACACATGCACACGTGTCACGTGTTCATTTGTGACACGTGTGCATGTGTTCATTTGTGACACGTGTGCATGTGTGACACGTGTGCATGTGTGACACGTGTTCATGTGTGACACGTGTTCATGTGTGACACGTGTGCATGTGTGACACGTGTTTATGTGTGACACGTGTTCATGTGTGATGCATGTGTGACACGTGTTCATGTGTGACACGTGTGCATGTGTGACACGTGTTCATGTGTGACACGTGTGCATGTGTGACACGTGTTTATGTGTGACACGTGTTCATGTGTGATGCATGTGTGACACATGTGCATGTGTGACACGTGTTCATGTGTGACACGTGTGCATGTGTGACACGTGTTTATGTGTGACACGTGTTCATGTGTGACGCATGTGTGACACGTGTGCATGTGTGACACGTGTTTATGTGTGACACGTGTTCATGTGTGACGCATGTGTGACACGTGTTCATGTGTGACACGTGTGCATGTGTGACACGTGTTTATGTGTGACACGTGTTCATGTGTGATGCATGTGTGACACATGTGCATGTGTGACACGTGTTCATGTGTGACACGTGTGCATGTGTGACACGTGTTTATGTGTGACACGTGTTCATGTGTGACGCATGTGTGACACGTGTGCATGTGTGACACGTGTTTATGTGTGACACGTGTTCATGTGTGACGCATGTGTGACACGTGTTCATGTGTGACACGTGTGCATGTGTGACACGTGTTTATGTGTGACACGTGTTCATGTGTGACGCATGTGTGACACGTGTTCATGTGTGACACGTGTGCATGTGTGACACGTGTTTATGTGTGACACGTGTTCATGTGTGATGCATGTGTGACACGTGTTCATGTGTGACACGTGTGCATGTGTGACACGTGTTCATGTGTGACACGTGTGCATGTGTGACACGTGTTTATGTGTGACACGTGTTCATGTGTGACGCATGTGTGACACGTGTTCATGTGTGACACGTGTTTATGTGTGACACGTGTGCATGTGTGACACGTGTTCATGTGTGACACGTGTGCATGTGTGACACGTGTGCATGTGTGACACGTGTTTATGTGTGACACGTGTTCATGTGTGACACGTGTGCATGTGTGACACGTGTGCATGTGTGACACGTGTTCATGTGTGACGCATGTGTGACACGTGTTCATGTGTGACACGTGTGCATGTGTGACACGTGTTTATGTGTGACACGTGTTCATGTGTGATGCATGTGTGACACGTGTTCATGTGTGACACGTGTGCATGTGTGACACGTGTTCATGTGTGACACGTGTGCATGTGTGACACGTGTTTATGTGTGACACGTGTTCATGTGTGACGCATGTGTGACACGTGTTCATGTGTGACACGTGTTTATGTGTGACACGTGTGCATGTGTGACACGTGTTCATGTGTGACACGTGTGCATGTGTGACACGTATTCATGTGTGACACGTGTGCATGTGTGACACGTGTTTATGTGTGACACGTGTTCATGTGTGACACGTGTGCATGTGTGACACGTGTTCATGTGTGACGCATGTGTGACACGTGTTCATGTGTGACACGTGTTTATGTGTGACACGTGTGCATGTGTGACACGTGTTCATGTGTGACACGTGTGCATGTGTGACACGTATTCATGTGTGACACGTGTGCATGTGTGACACGTGTTTATGTGTGACACGTGTTCATGTGTGACACGTGTGCATGTGTGACACGTGTTCATGTGTGACGCATGTGTGACACGTGTTCATGTGTGACGCATGTGTGACACGTGTTCATGTGTGACGCATGTGTGACACGTGTTCATGTGTGACACGTGTTCATGTGTGATTTATCAGTTCATAACGTGTGCTGGTGTCATATATCATGTGTGCCGGTGTCATATCATGTGTGCCGGTGTCATATATCATGTGTGCCGGTGTCATATATCATGTGTGCCGGTGTCATATATCATGTGTGCCGGTGTCATAAATCATGTGTGCCGGTTTCATATATCATGTGTGCCGGTGTCATATATCATGTGTGCCGGTGTCATATATCATATGTGCCGGTGTCATATATCATGTGTGCCGGTGTCATATATCATGTGTGCCGGTGTCATATATCATGTGTGCCGGTGTCATATATCATGTGTGCCGGTGTCATATATCATGTGTGCCGGTGTCATATATCATGTGTGCCGGTGTCATATATCATGTGTGTTCAGGAGATCGAGACGTCGGAGCCCTGCAGTTGTATTCACTTCACTGGTTACAGCGTCATCATCGGAACAAACAAGTTCTACGAGATTGAGATGAACCAGTACGTTCTAGAAGGTATGTGCTCTTTGAGTTCCTGGAACCACTTTACTCTGGTTCATGTGTGTTTTTTGCAGAGTTCCTGGTTCATAGTTCCTGGTTCATATGTGTGTTTTATGCAGAGTTCCTGGCTCACAGTTCCTGGTTCATATGTGTGTTTTGTGCAGAGTTCTTGATTCATAGTTCTTGGTTCATAGTTCCCGGTTCATAGTTCCCGGTTCATAGTTCCCGGTTCATAGTTCCCAGTTCATAGTTCCCGGTTCATAGTTCCCGGTTCATAGTTCCCGGTTCATAGTTCCTGGTTTATAGTTCCTGGTTCATATCTGTGTTTTGTGCAGAGTTCCTGGATAAGAACGACGTGACTCTGGCCTCGGCCGTCTTCGCCGCGTCCTCGCACAGTTTCCCCATCTCCATCGTCCAGGTGACGAAGGCGCCGCAGAAGGACGAGTACCTGCTCTGTTTCCACGGTAACACCACAATCTGCATCACCAATTGTGTTTCCCAACCAGAGGTTCTGCGAGCACTTGATGATTGATGAGGATGTGGACACAGATGAATTGATAATTAAAGTTTAGAGACAATAATGGTTGTTACCCACTGATCTACATCATCAGGTGTTCAGGTCCTTCTCCTTTAATGCAGAGTTTGGGGTCTTTGTGGACGCGTACGGACGAAGGAGCCGAAGTGAAGACATCAAATGGAGCCGCCTGCCGCTGTCCTTCGGTCAGTCTCACAGCTCAACACTGTTTAGCCCTAACCCTGAACATCACCTGAACATCACTGAACATCACTAGAGCATCACTAAAACCTCACCTGAACCTCACTAGAACATCACCTGAACCTCACCTGAACATCACCTGAACCTCACCTGAACATCACTAGAGCATCACTAGAACATCACTAGAGCATCACTAGAACATCACTAGAACATCACCTGAACCTCACTAGAACATCACCAGAACATCACTAGAACATCACCTGAACATCACTAGAACATCACCAGAACATCACTAGAACATCACCTGAACATCACCTGAACCTCACTAGAACATCACCTGAACGTCACTAGAACCCCACATGAACATCATTAGAACATCACTAGAGCATCACTAGAACATCACTAGAACTTCACCTGAACATCACCTGAACCTCACTAGAACATCACCTGAACCTCACTAGAGCATCACTAGAACATCACCTGAACATCACTAGAACATCACCTGAACTTCACTAGAACATCACCTGAACGTCACTAGAACCTCCCCTGTACATCACTAGAACATCACTAGACCCTCACCTGAACATCACTAGAGCATCACTAGAACCTCACCTGAACCTCACTAGAGCATCACCTGAACCTCACCTGAACATTACTAGAACATCACCTGAACATCACTAGAGCATCACTAGAACATCACCTGAACATCACCTGAACATCACTAGAACATCACCTGAACCTCACTAGAACCTCACTAGAACATCACCTGAACATCACTAGAACCTCACTAGAACATCACCCGAACATCACTAGAACATCACCTGAACATCACTAGAACATCACCTGAACAGCACTAGAACCTCACTAGAACATCACCCGAACATCACTAGAACATCACCTGAACCTCACTAGAACATCACCTGAACAGCACTAGAACCTCACTAGAACATCACCCGAACATCACTAGAACATCACCTGAACCTCACTAGAACATCACCTGAACCTCACTAGAGCATCACAAGAACATCACCTGAACAGCACTTGAACCTGACCTGAACATCACTAGAGCATCACCTGAACCTCACCTGAACATTACTAGAACATCACTAGAGCATCACTAGAACATCACCTGAACCTCACTAGAACATCACCTGAACCTCACTAGAACATCACTAGAACCTCACTAGAACATCACTAGAACCTCACTAGAACATCACCTGAACCTCACCTGAACATCACTAGAGCATCACTAGAACATCACTAGAGCATCACTAGAACCTCACCTGAACATCACTAGAGCATCACTAGAACCTTACCTGAACCTCACTAGAACATCACTAGAGCATCACCTGAACCTCACTAGAACATCACTAGAACATCACCTGAACCTCACTAGAACATCACCTGAACATCACCTAGAACCTCACTAGAGAATCACTAGAACCTCACTAGAACCCCACCTGAACATCACTAGAGCATCACCTGAACCTCACTAGAACATCCCTGAACATCACTAGAGCATCACTAGAACATCACTAGAGCATCACTAGAACATCACTAGAGCATCACTAGAACCTCACCTGAACATCACTAGAGCATCACTAGAACATCACCTGAACATCACTAGAGCATCACTAGAACATCACCTGAACCTAACTAGAACATCACTAGAACATCACCTGAACATCACTAGAACATCACCTGAACCTCACTAGAACATCACCTTAACATCACTAGAACATCACTAGAGCATCACTAGAACATCACTAGAGCATCACATGAACATCACTAGAACATCACTAGAACTTCACCTGAACATCACCTGAACCTCACTAGAACATCACCTGAACCTCACTAGAACATCACCTGAACCTCACTAGAACATCACCTGAACGTCACTAGAACTTCACTAGAACATCACTAGAACCTCACCTGAACATCACTAGAGCATCACTAGAACCTCACCTGAACATTACTAGAGCATCACTAGAACTTCACCTGAACATCACCTGACCCTCACTAGAGCATCACTAGAACATCACTAGAACGTCACTAGAACCTCACCTGAACATCACTAGAGCATCACTAGAACCTCACCTGAACATCAGTAGAACATCACCTGAACCTCACTAGAGCATCACTAGAACATCACCTGAACCTCACTAGAACATCACTAGAACATCACCTGAACCTCACTAGAACATCACTAGAGCATCACTAGAACATCACCTGAACCTCACTAGAGCATCACTAGAACATCACCTGAACGTCACTAGAACCTCACATGAACATCACTAGAACTTCACATGAACATCACTAGAACATCACTAGAGCATCACTAGAACATCACTAGAGCATCACTAGAACCTCACCTGAACATCACTAGAGCATCACTAGAACATCACCTGAACCTAACTAGAACATCACTAGAACATCACCTGAACATCACTAGAACATCACCTGAACCTCACTAGAACATCACCTTAACATCACTAGAACATCACTAGAGCATCACTAGAACATCACCTGAACGTCACTAGAACCCCACATGAACATCACTAGAACATCACTAGAGCATCACATGAACATCACTAGAACATCACTAGAACTTCACCTGAACATCACCTGAACCTCACTAGAACATCACCTGAACCTCACTAGAACATCACCTGAACCTCACTAGAACATCACCTGAACGTCACTAGAACTTCACTAGAACATCACTAGAACCTCACCTGAACATTACTAGAGCATCACTAGAACTTCACCTGAACATCACCTGACCCTCACTAGAGCATCACTAGAACATCACTAGAACGTCACTAGAACCTCACCTGAACATCACTAGAGCATCACTAGAACCTCACCTGAACATCAGTAGAACATCACCTGAACCTCACTAGAGCATCACTAGAACATCACCTGAACCTCACTAGAACATCACTAGAACATCACCTGAACCTCACTAGAACATCACTAGAGCATCACTAGAACATCACCTGAACCTCACTAGAACATCACCTGAACGTCACTAGAACCTCACATGAACATCACTAGAACCTCACATGAACATCACTAGAACTTCACATGAACATCACTAGAACATCACTAGAGCATCACTAGAACTTCACCTGAACATCACCTGAACCTCACTAGAGCATCACTAGACCCTCACTAGACCCTCACCTGAACGTCACTAGAGCATCACTAGAACCTCACCTGAACATCACTAGAGCATCACTAGAACCTCACCTGAACATCAGTAGAACATCACCTGAACCTCACTGAACATCACTAGAACCTTACCTGAACATCACTAGAGCGTCACCTGAACATCATCTGAACGTCACCTAAACCTCACTAGAGCATCACCTGAACATCACTAGAACATCACTAGAGCATCACTAGAACATCACTAGAACATCACCTGAACCTCACTAGAACCTCACCTGAACATCACTTGAACATCACTAGAGCATCACCTGAACCTCACTAGAACCTCACCTGAACATCACTAGAACATCACTAGAGCATCACCTGAACATCACTAGAACATCACCTGAACATCACTAGAGTACCACTTGAACATCACTAGAGCATCACTAGAACATCACCTGAACCTCACTAGAACATCACTAGAACCTCATCCTGAATATCACTAGAACATCACCTGAACCTCACTAGAACATGACTAGAACCTCATCCTGAACATCACTAGAACATCACCTGAACATCACTAGAGCATCACTAGAGCATCACCTGAACATCACCTGAACATCACTAGAGCATCACTAGAACCTCACTAGAACATCACTAGACCCTCACCTGAACATAACTAGAGCATCACCTGAACCTCACTAGAACATCACTAGAGCGTCACTAGAACCTCACCTGAACATCACTAGAACATCACCTGAACCTCACTAGAACATCACCTGAACATCACTAGAGCATCACTAGAACTTCACCTGAACATCACTACAACATCACTTGAACCACACCTGAACATCACTAGAGCCTCACCTGAACATCACTTGAACCACACCTGAACATCACTAGAGCATCACTAGACCCTCACCTGAACATCACTAGAACATCACCTGAACATCACCTAGAACCTCACTAGAACATCACTAGAGAATCACTAGAACCTCACTAGAACCCCACATGAACATCACTAGAGCATCACTAGAACATCACCTGAACATCACTAGAACATCATTAGAACATCACCTGAACCTCACCTGAACATCACCTGAACCTCACTAGAGCATCACTAGAACCTCACCTGAACCTCTCTAGAGCATCACTAGAACCTGACCTGAACATCACCTGAACCTCACTAGAGCATCACTAGAACATCACCTGAACATCACTAGAGCATCACTAGAACTTCACCTGAACATCACTAGAGCCTCACCTGAACATCACTAGAACATCACTTGAACCACACCTGAACATCACTAGAGCCTCACCTGAACATCACTAGAACCTCACCTGAACATCACTAGAGCATCACTAGACCCTCACCTGAACATCACTAGAACATCACTAGAGCATCACCTGAACATCACTTGAACATCACCTGAACATCACTAGAACATCACTAGAACCTCACCTGAACCTCACTAGAACATCACTAGAACATCACTAGAACATCACCTGAACCTCACCTGAACATCACCTGAACCTCACTAGAGCATCACTAGAACATCACCTGAACCTCACTAGAAAATCACTAGAACATCACCTGAACATCACTAGAACATCACCTGAACCTCACCTGAACCACACCTGAACCTCACTAGAACATCACTAGAGAATCACTAGAACCTCACTAGAACCCCACATGAACATCACTAGAGCATCACTAGAACATCACCTGAACATCACCTGAACATCACTAGAACATCATTAGAACATCACCTGAACCTCACCTGAACATCACCTGAACCTCACTAGAGCATCACTAGAACCTCACCTGAACCTCTCTAGAGCATCACTAGAACCACACCTGAACATCACTAGAGCATCACTAGACCCTCACCTGAACATCACTAGAACATCACCTGAACATCACCTAGAACCTCACTAGAACATCACTAGAGAATCACTAGAACCTCACTAGAACCCCACATGAACATCACTAGAGCATCACTAGAGCATCACTAGAACTTCACCTGAACATCACTAGAACATCACTTGAACCACACCTGAACATCACTAGAGCCTCACCTGAACATCACTAGAACCTCACCTGAACATCACTAGAGCATCACTAGACCCTCACCTGAACATCACCTGAACATCACTAGAGCATCACCTGAACCTCACTAGAACATCACTAGAGCATCACCTGAACCTCACTAGAGCGTCACTATAACCTCACCTGAACATCACTTGAACATCACCTGAACATCACTAGAACATCACTAGAACATCACTAGAACATCATTAGAACATCACTAGAACATCACTAGAACATCATTAGAACATCACCTGAACCTCACCTGAACATCACCTGAACCTCACTAGAAAATCACTAGAACATCACCTGAACATCACTAGAACATCACCTGAACCTCACCTGAACATCACCTGAACCTCACTAGAAAATCACTAGAACATCACCTGAACATCACTAGAACATCACCTGAACCTCACCTGAACATCACCTGAACCTCACTAGAAAATCACTAGAACATCACCTGAACATCACTAGAACATCACCTGAACCTCACCTGAACCTCACCTGAACCTCACTAGAGCATCACTAGAACCTCACCTGAACATCACCGGACATCACCAGAACGTCACCAAACGTCACTGAACGTCACTGAACGTCACAGAACCTCACCTGAACCTCACCTGAACCTCACCTGAACGTCAACTGAACATCACCTGGACATCACCTGGACATCACCTGGACATCACCTCAACATAACTCACACATGTCTCTTCTGTCCACAGCCTACAGAGAGCCGTACCTGTTTGTGACCTACTTCAACTCTCTGGACGTGATCGAGGTCCAGGGCCAATCAGCTCTGGGGTCAGTCTCACCACCACTCACAGGAACAATAGAGCAATGGAACAATAGAGCAATGGAACAATAGAGCAATGGAACAATATAACACTAGGGCAATGGAACATTAGAGCAATGGAACAATAGAACACTAGAGCAATGGAACAATAGGACACTAGGGCACTGGAACAAAAGGGCACTAGAGTGATCTTAATTTGAACCCTTCGGTAGCTCCTTGGAAGTTTATTCCAGCTCCTGTTGATATTAGTTGACATCACAAACTTAAAAACCTAAAAAAATAAGATAAGCTTTTATTAGTCCACACAATGGGGACATTTCAGACACAATGGGAACATTTCGGACAGTGCAGTTCATTGTTCAAGAGCTCATTGATGAGCATTCAGATGATGTGTTTATTTATACCAATGGGTCTAAAGATCCTGAGAGTGGGTGAACAGGCGCTGCTTTTTTCATACCTGACCTGGAGATAGCGGTCAAGAAGATGTTAACTAACCATCTCTCTGTCTTCACCACGGAACTCACAACGATATGATTAGCGATGGAAGGTTCTGCATCGACTTTACAGTGTCAGAACATTGTGCTCGCTTCTGACAGCCTCTGCACTGCAAAGCATTCAAGGAATAATAGGATTTTTCACCTATTTGAGAACTCAAGCGGCTGTTAGTCCCTTTTTTAAATGCGCACCCTCATAAATTCAGATGCCAAGACAAATATGTCATGCATCAGTCTCTTCAAATGTCACCAGAAGAGTTGCTGGATGTGAGGACCATACCTCCTGAGCTCCTCACAGATGTGGCCAAACTTTGCTCATTTTTGACTCATCTCGTACGGAAGGTCTTATAGAGAACAATAGAGAACTTCTTATAGAGAACTTCTTATAGAGAACTTCTTATAGAGAACAATAGAGAACTTCTTATAGAGAACAATAGAGAACTTCTTATAGAGAACAATAGAGAACTTCTTACCTTTGTACTGGAGGTCTCCTTTAACCTTTGCAGCCTTCATGACGCTCTCCTTCTCACGATGCTTCAAAAACGTCAGACCTGGTGGTTTATCAGCTTCTGGTCTTCCAGGCAATGTGCTTTTTCTATGTGATGGACGAGACTCCAGTGGAGGGAATGATGTGCCCTCAGTGTTGTCCCCCTCCTGACTTATGTGCCCTCATCTCTTAGGGTCTTGCTGAAGGAGGGCTTTACATTAATACAATGTGTAGTTCATGCACAGGGAGAGGCAAATATTTACACAGATACATTTGATTGATACAGAGTCACTCTTAAATCACAAGAATCACTTCACTTCTTCCAGAGATAAGAATACATATGATTTTACCACCTAAAAAAAAAACAATAGTGAAGTGACAAACCACAGGTTCACATGCTACAGCGACCTCACAGGAGATGCATAGGATCAGCAGCTTTGACCACCCTCTGTTTTTAGAGTCTTAAACACATTTAAAGTGTAGATCTTTGTACTGTTTCTACGACTGTTAAACCTAGTGTTTTTGTGTCATGTAAAATGACTCAAGTGACTCTTTAGTTCCTTGTGTAAAATGACTCCGTGTCGACAGGCCTCATTCATACGCTCACCTGGACATTCCAAACCCTCGATACCTGGGCCCGGCCATCTCCTCAGGGGCCGTGTACCTGGCCTCCTCCTACCAGAACAAACTGAGGGTCATCTGCTGCAAGGGCAACTTGCTGCAGAGTGGAGACCATCTGCAGAGACAGGGATCAGGGAGAAGGTAAGGAAGGAACACCCGAACACAACCCCACACATCTGAAACACACCCGAACACGACCACAACCCCACACATCTGAAACACACCCGAACACAACCCCACACATCTGAAACACACCCGACCACAACCCCACACATCTGAAACACACCCGACCACAACCCCACACATCTGAAACACACCCGACCACAACCCCACACATCTGAAACACACCCGACCACAACCCCACACATCTGAAACACACCCGACCACAACCCCACACATCTGAAACACACCCGACCCCACACATCTGAAACACACCCGACCACAACCCCACACATCTGAAACACACCCGACCACAACCCCACACATCTGAAACACACCCGACCACAACCCCACACATCTGAAACACACCCGACCACAACCCCACACATCTGAAACACACCCGACCACAACCCCACACATCTGAAACACACCCGACCACAACCCCACACATCTGAAACACACCCGAACACAACCCCACACATCTGAAACACACCCGACCACAACCCCACACATCTGAAACACACCCGACCACAACCCCACACATCTGAAACACACCCGTACACAACCCAACACATCTGAAACACACCCGAACACAACCCCACACATCTGAAACACACCCGAACACAACCCCACACATCTGAAACACACCTGAACACACCCTGACACACCCGAACACACCCTGACACATCTGAAACACACCCGAACACACCCTGACACATCTGAAACACACCCGAACACACCCTGACACATCTGAAACGCACCCAAACACACCCGAACACAACCTGACACATCTGAAACACACCCGAACACACCTGAAACACACCCAAACACACCCGAACACAACTTTACTCACCCGACACACCTGAAACACACCTGGACACACCTGATACACACCCGAACACAACCCGACACACACTCAAACACAACTTGACACACCTGAACACACCTGTACACACCCTGACACACCATGACACATCTGAAACACACCCGAACACAACCCCACACATCTGAAACACACCCGACCACAACCCCACACATCTGAAACACACCCGAACACAACCCCACACATCTGAAACACACCCGAACACAACCCCACACATCTGAAACACACCCTGACACATCTGAAACACACCCGAACACACCCTGACACATCTGAAACACACCCGAACACACCCTGACACGTCTGAAACACACCCGAACACACCCTGACACATCTGAAACACACCCGAACACACCATGACACATCTGAAACGCACCCAAACACACCCAAACACAACCCGACATATCTGAAACGCACCCAAACACACCCGAACACAACCTGACACATCTGAGACACACCCGAACACACCATGACACATCTGAAACGCACCCAAACACACCCAAACACAACCCGACATATCTGAAACGCACCCAAACACACCCGAACACAACCTGACACATCTGAGACACACCCGAAAACACCCGAACACACTTGAGACACACCTGAGATTCACCCGAACACAACCCGACACATCTGAAACACACCCAAAACACACCCGAACACAACTTGACACACCTGAGACACGCCTGAGACACACCTGAAACACACCTGGACACACCTGAAACACACCCGAACACAACCCCACACATCTGAAACAAACCCGAACACACCCTGACACATCTAAAACACACCCGAACACACCCTGACACATCTGAAACACACCCGAACACACCCTGACACATCTGAAACACACCCGAACATACCCTGACACATCTGAAACACACCCGAACACACCCTGACACATCTGAAACGCACCCAAAGACACCCGAACACAACTTGACACACCTGAGACACACCTGAAACACACCTGGACACACCTGAAACACACCCGAACACAACCCCACACATCTGAAACACACCCGAACACACCCTGACACATCTGAAACACACCCGAACACACCCTGACACATCTGAAACGCACCCAAACACACCCGAACACAACCTGACACATCTGAGACACACCCGAACACACCTGAGACATACCTGAGACTCACCCGAACACAACCCGACAAATCTGAAACACACCCAAACACACCCGAACACAACTTGACACACCTGAAACACACCTGGACACACCTGATACACACCCAAACACACCCTGACACATCTGAAACACACCCGAACACACCCTGACACATCTGAAACGCACCCGAACACAACTTGACACACCTGAGACACGCCTGAGACACACCTGAAACAAACCTGGACACACCTGAAACACACCTGGACACACCCTGACGCAACTTGACACACCTGAGACACACCTGAAACACACCTGGACACACCTGATACACACCCGAACACACCCTGACACATCTGAAACACACCCGAACACACCCTGACACATCTGAAACACACCCGAACACACCCTGACACAACTTGACACACCTGAGACACACCTGAAACAAACCTGGACACACCTGAAACACACCTGGACACACCTGAAACACACCCGAACACAACCCCACACATCTGAAACACACCCGAACACACCCTGACACATCTGAAACACACCCGAACACACCATGACACATCTGAAACACACCCGAACACAACCCCACACATCTGAAACACACCCGAACACACCCTGACACATCTGAAACACACCCGAACACACCCTGACACATCTGAAACACACCCGAACACACCCGAACACAACCTGACACATCTGAGACACACCGGAACACACCTGAAACACACCTGAGACTCACCCGAACACAACCCGACACATCTGAAACACACCCAAACACTCCCGAACACAACCCCACACATCTGAAACACACCCAAACACAACCCCACACATCTGAGACGAACCTGAAACACACCTGAGACTCACCCAAACACAACCCGACACATCTGAAACACACCCGAACACAACTTGACACACCTGAGACACACCTGAAACACACCTGGACACACCTGATACACACCCGAACACACCCTGACACATCTGAAACACACCCGAACACACCCTGACACATCTGAAACACACCCGAACACACCCTGACACATCTGAAACGCACCCAAACACACCCGAACACAACTTGACACACCTGAGACACGCCTGAGACACACCTGAAACAAACCTGGACACACCTGGACACACCCTGACACATCTGATACACACCCGAACACACCCTGACACATCTGAAACACACCCGAACACACCCGAACACAACCTGACACATCTGAGACACACCGGAACACACCTGAGACACACCTGAGACTCACCCGAACACAACCCGACACATCTGAAACACACCCAAACACACCCAAACACAACCCGACACATCTGAAACACACCCGAACACAACTTGACACACCTGAGACACACCAGATACACACTCGAACACAGCCGGACACATCTGAAACACACCCGAACACAACTTGACACACCTGAAACACACCTGAAACACACCTGGACACACCTGAAACACACATGAACACAACCAGACACATCTGAAACGCACCCAAACACGCTCGAACACAACCTGACAAATCTGAAACACACCTGAGACACACTCGAACACAACCTGACACACACCTGAAACACACCTGAAACACACCAGGACACACCTGAAACACACCTGGACACACCTGAAACACACCTGAAACACACCTGGACACACCTGAAACACACCTGGACACACCTGAAACACACCTGAAACACACCTGGACACACCTGAAACACACCCTGACACATCTGAAACACACCCGAACACACCATGACACATCTGAAACACACCCGAACACAACCCCACACATCTGAAACACACCCGACCACAACCCCACACATCTGAAACACACCCGAACACAACCCCACACATCTGAAACACAACCGAACACAACCCCACACATCTGAAACACACCCGAACACACCCTGACACATCTGAAACACACCCGAACACAACCCCACACATCTGAAACACACCCGAACACAACCCCACACATCTGAAACACACCCGAACACACCCTGACACATCTGAAACGCACCCAAACACACCCGAACACAACCCAACACATCTGAAACGCACCCAAACACACCCGAACACAACCTGACACATCTGAGACACACCCGAACACACTTGAGACACACCTGAGACTCACCCCAACACAACCCGACACATCTGAAACGCACCCAAACACACCCGAACACAACCTGACACATCTGAGACACACCCGAACACACTTGAGACACACCTGAGACTCACCCGAACACAACCCGACACATCTGAAACACACCCAAAACACACCCAAACACACCCGAACACAACTTGACACACCTGAGACACGCCTGAGACACACCTGAAACACACCTGGACACACCTGAAACACACCCGAACACAACCCCACACATCTGAAACAAACCCGAACACACCCTGACACATCTGAAACACGCCCGAACACACCCTGACACATCTGAAACACACCCGAACACACCCTGACACATCTGAAACGCACCCAAAGACACCCGAACACAACTTGACACACCTGAGACACGCCTGAGACACGCCTGAGACACACCTGAAACACACCTGGACACACCTGAAACACACCCGAACACACCCTGACACATCTGAAACACACCCGAACACACTCTGACACATCTGAAACACACCCGAACACACCCTGACACATCTGAAACGCACCCAAACACACCCGAACACAACCTGACACATCTGAGACACACCCGAACACACCTGAGACACACCTGAGACTCACCCGAACACAACCCGACACATCTGAAACACACCCAAACACAACTTGACACACCTGAGACACACCTGAAACACACCTGGACACACCTGATACACACCCGAACACACCCTGACACATCTGAAACACACCCGAACACACCCTGACACATCTGAAACACACCCGAACACACCCTGACACATCTGAAACACACCCGAACACAACCCCACACATCTGAAACACACCCGAACACAACCCCACACATCTGAAACACACCCGAACATACCCTGACACATCTGAAACACACCTGGACACACCTGATACACACCCGAACACACCCTGACACATCTGAAACGCACCCAAACACACCCGTACACAACCCCACACATCTGAAACACACCCGAACACAACCCCACACATCTGAAACACACCCGAACACAACCCCACACATCTGAAACACACCCGAACACAACCCCACACATCTGAAACACACCCGACCACAACCCCACACATCTGAAACACACCCGACCACAACCCCACACATCTGAAACACACCCGACCACAACCCCACACATCTGAAACACACCCGAACACACCCTGACACATCTGAAACACACCCGAACACAACCCCACACATCTGAAACAAACCCGAACACACCCTGACACATCTGAAACACACCCGAACACACCTGGACACACCTGAAACACACCCGTACACAACCCCACACATCTGAAACACACCCGAACACACCCTGACACATCCTAAACACACCCGAACACACCCTGACACATCTGAAACACACCCGAACACACCCTGACACATCTGAAACACACCCAAACACACCCTGACACATCTGAAACGCACCCAAACACACCCGAACACAACCCGACACATCTGAAACGCACCCAAACACACCCGAACACACCCTGACACATCTGAAACACGCCCGAACACACCCTGACACATCTGAAACACACCCGAACACACCCTGACACATCTGAAACGCACCCAAAGACACCCGAACACAACTTGACACACCTGAGACACGCCTGAGACACACCTGAAACACACCTGGACACACCTGAAACACACCCGAACACACCCTGACACATCTGAAACACACCCTGACACATCTGAAACACACCCGAACACACCCTGACACATCTGAAACGCACCCAAACACACCCGAACACAACCTGACACATCTGAGACACACCCGAACACACCTGAGACACACCTGAGACTCACCCGAACACAACCCGACACATCTGAAACACACCCAAACACAACTTGACACACCTGAGACACACCTGAAACACACCTGGACACACCTGATACACACCCGAACACACCCTGACACATCTGAAACACACCCGAACACACCCTGACACATCTGAAACACACCCGAACACACCCTGACACATCTGAAACACACCCGAACACAACCCCACACATCTGAAACACACCCGAACACAACCCCACACATCTGAAACACACCCGAACACACCCGAACACACCCTGACACATCTGAAACACACCCGAACACACCCTGACACATCTGAAACACACCCAAACACACCCGAACACAACTTGACACACCTGAGACACACCTGAAACACACCTGGACACACCTGATACACACCCGAACACACCCTGACACATCTGAAACACACCCGAACACACCCTGACACATCTGAAACACACCCGAACACACCCTGACACATCTGAAACGCACCCAAACACACCCGAACACAACTTGACACACCTGAGACACGCCTGAGACACACCTGGACACACCTGAAACACACCCGAACACAACCCCACACATCTGAAACACACCCGAACACAACCCCACACATCTGAAACACACCCGACCACAACCCCACACATCTGAAACACACCCGAACACAACCCCACACATCTGAAACACACCCGAACACACCCTGACACATCTGAAACACACCCGAACACACCCTGACACATCTGAAACACACCCGAACATACCCTGACACATCTGAAACACACCTGGACACACCTGAGACACACCTGAGACTCACCCGAACACAACCCGACACATCTGAAACACACCCGAACACAACTTGACACACCTGAGACACGCCTGAGACACACCTGAAACACACCTGGACACACCTGATACACACCCGAACACAACCCGACATACACCCAAACACAACTTGACACACCTGAACACACCTGATACACTCCCGAACACAACCCGACACAACTGAAACGCATCCAAACACACTCGAACACAACCCGACACAACTGAAACGCACCCAAACACACCCGAACACAACCCGACACATCTGAGACAAACCTGAAACACACCTGAGACTCACCCAAACACAACCCGACACATCTGAAACACACCCGACCACAACCCCACACATCTGAAACACACCCGAACACAACCCCACACATCTGAGACTCACCCAAACACAACCCGACACATCTGAAACACACCCGAACACACCCTGACACATCTGAAACACACCCGAACACACCCTGACACATCTGAAACGCACCCAAACACACCCGAACACAACTTGACACACCTGAGACACGCCTGGGACACACCTGAAACACACCTGAACACAACCCCACACATCTGAAACACACCCGAACACACCCTGACACATCTGAAACACACCCGAACACACCATGACACATCTGAAACACACCCGAACACAACCCCACACATCTGAAACACACCCGACCACAACCCCACACATCTGAAACACACCCGAACACAACCCCACACATCTGAAACACACCCGAACACAACCCCACACATCTGAAACACACCCGAACACACCCTGACACATCTGAAACACACCCGAACACACCCTGACACATCTGAAACACACCCGAACATACCCTGACACATCTGAAACACACCTGGACACACCTGATACACACCCGAACACACCCTGACACATCTGAAACGCACCCGAACACAACCTGACACATCTGAGACACACCCGAACACACCTGAGACACACCTGAGACTCACCCGAACACAACCCGACACATCTGAAACACACCCGAACACAACTTGACACACCTGAGACACGCCTGAGACACACCTGAAACACACCTGGACACACCTGATACACACCCGAACACAACCCGACATACACCCAAACACAACTTGACACACCTGAACACACCTGATACACTCCCGAACACAACCCGACACAACTGAAACGCATCCAAACACACTCGAACACAACCCGACACAACTGAAACGCACCCAAACACACCCGAACACAACCCGACACATCTGAGACAAACCTGAAACACACCTGAGACTCACCCAAACACAACCCGACACATCTGAAACACACCCAAACACACCCGAACACATCTGAAACACACCCGACCACAACCCCACACATCTGAAACACACCCGAACACAACCCCACACATCTGAGACTCACCCAAACACAACCCGACACATCTGAAACACACCCGAACACAACTTGACACACCTGAGACACACCTGATACACACTCGAACACAGCCGGACACATCTGAAACACACCCGAACACAACTTGACACACCTGAAACACACCTGAAACACACCTGGACACACCTGAAACACACCTGAAACACACCTGGACACACCTGAAACACACCTGGACACACCTGAAACACACCTGGACACACCTGAAACACACCTGGACACACCTGAAACACACCTGGACACACCTGAAACACACCTGGACACACCTGAAACACACCTGGACACACCTGAAACACACCTGGACACACCTGAAACACACCTGGACACACCTGAAACACACCTTGGTGCATGGGGAGAGGAGCTGCAGAGACGAGAATGAAGGAGGAAGTGAGACATGTCAATACATTAGACACAATGTTTTCTCTCACTCTATCGGTCTCTGTCCTCTTCAGCCAATCACAGCATGTCTTTGCACTGAGGTGGAGCTTGTGTCTCTGAGGTGGAGGAAGTGATGGTGGAGGTGGAGGAAGTGAAGGAAGAGGAAGTGAAGGTGGAGGAAGTGACGGTGGAGGTGGAGGAAGTGACGATGGAGGTGGAAGTGGAGGAAGTGAAGGAAGAGGAAGTGAAGGTGGAGGAAGTGGAGGTGGAGGTAGAGGAGGTGGTGGAGGTGGAGGGCTCACACTGGGACCACTTTTGTGCCACTCATTTTTCTTCAAAATTTGAAAAATGTGGTAAAATTGTATTTTTCATTTTTTACAGGAGGAGGAGCTCTTTTTTTATCTGTGGGAAATCTTGAAAAAACTTTGTCTTGAACATTTTAAATGAAATGTAATTTATAAGTAAAAAAACAACCGTAAATAAAAACTTTGTAAAGCGTGTCTCTGCCTCCACCAAGGTATTATATTATATTATATTATATTATATCATATGATAAGATAATCCTTTCATGGTTGTTGCAGTAGAACAGGAGGAAAGGACAGATTATAGGACGTTTCAAACACACTCTTAATAGAAGAAAACAACAAACTCTTATGAACAAAACTCCTCTCCATTCTTAATAGGGAATGGAGGGGGGAAATAAAATAAAATAGATCAATAAAAATAAAGATAATCAGATAATAATAATAATAAGATAATAATGATAATAGAATGAAATTCTTTTAAAACGATCGAAGAACAGGATCCTCACAGAGCTGCCAGGCTTCTCCAGGTGAGAGAGAGAGCGGTGCAGCAGGAGATGACGGCGTCCTCCACTCCGATGTCAGGACGATATGCAAACTGCAGCGGGTCCATGGCTGAGCTCACGGTGGAGCGGAGGTGGTCCAGGACCAGCTCCAGTGTCTTCATCAGGTGGGACGTGAGAGCCACTGGCCTGAAGCTGTTGAGGTCTTTGGGGCGCGGTGTCTTAGGCACAGGTACCAGACAGGAGGTCTTCCAGACCTGTGGTACCACCCTCAGCTTCAGGCTCATGTTGAAGACATGCTCCATAACTCCACACAGTTCATCTGCAGGACTTAAGGAGCCTGGAGCTGATGCCATCAGGTCCTGCTGCCTTCCTCACTTTAATCCTCTTCAGCTCTCTCCTCACCTGTGCTGCTGTGACAGTCAGTGGTTGGCAGGGGGACCGTGTGCTGGGGGGATGGGTGAGTCCAGGGGGACCGTGTGCTGGGGGGATGGGTGAGTCCAGGGGGACTGTGTGCTGGGGGGACAGGTGAGTCCAGGGGGAGTGGGGAGCTGATGGGCCAGAGCAGAGGAACAGATGCAGGGCATTGTCCAGCTGTGGAAGAGGGAGCATGCAGCTGTGCAGGGGGAGGGGCGGGTGACCGATCAAACCTCAAGAAGTGAGCATTTAAATCATTCACCCACTGTAGATCCCCCTCTGTCTGGGCAGGGGGGATTTTGAAGCCCGAGATGGTTTTCAGGCTCCTCCACACTCCCTGAATGTTCTTCTGCTGCAGCTGCTCCTCCATCCTCCTCTTGTAGCCGGCCTCAGCCTGCCTGATCTTCCTCCTCAGCTCCTTCTGCACAGTCCTCAGCTCCTCCTTGTTCCCTGACCTGAAGGCTCTCTTCTTCTACTTCAGCAGAGCCTTCAGTTCACGGTTAATCCATGGCTTGTTGTTTGGAAAACACCGCACCGTCCGGGAGGGAACAATGTTCTCAAAACAGAAGTTGATGTAGTCCGTGATGCACTCTGTGATGGTGTTGATGTCCTCCCCATGTGGGTCATAAAGCTCAGTCCAGACAGTGGTGCTGAAGCAGTCCCTCAGAGCCTCCTCGCTCTCAGCAGACCACATCCTCACCTCACGGGACACCACAGGCTGCCTGCGCCAATGGGTTCATACACAGGCCTCAGATGTACAAGGGTGTGGTCCCACACACATGCCGCAACGAGACGAAAAAACGCAATAATCCAGCCGAATAAGTCCAAATCAGGGCGTGTCCAGCGCGTGTCGGTTTGTACACATCCGGCAAGTGGATGTATGTAAAGTATTTCCAAAATAATAAAATGAAAAGGGCAGAGAAAGTTAGAAAAAGTTCGGAAAGAGATGGAGCGTCGTAACGCAGCAGCAGCTTCAGCTGCGCCGGAATATTATACTATACTATATTATATTATACTATGTTATATTATATTATACTATATTATACTGTATTATATTATACTATATTATATTATATTATACTATGTTATATTATATTATACTATATTATACTGTATTATATTATACTATATTATATTATACTATATTATACTATTATATTATACTATTATATTATACTATTATATTATACTATATTATACTATATTATACTATATTATATTATACTATATTATATTATACTATATTATACTGTATTATATTATACTATATTATATTATATTATACTATATTATACTATTATATTATACTATATTATACTATATTATACTATATTATATTATACTATATTATATTATACTATATTATATTATACTATATTATACTATATTATATTATACTATATTATACTATATTATATTATACTATATTATACTATATTATATTATACTATATTATATTATACTATATAATACTTTATTATATTATATTATACTATATTATACTATATTATATTATATTATACTATATTATACTATATTATATTATACTATATTATACTATGTGGGTGTAATCCCTCATTGGTCCAGGCGTGGTCCATAGTAGAAAAAGCTTCAGTTGTTTCATCTGGACTCAGTTTGAAAAAGTAGACGTTTCGACTCTCATCCAAGAGTCATTGTCAATAAAAGAATTTAGATCGAGAACTCCGATATTAATACTGTTCTGTGGTAAGCCCCGCCCATTGGGCGGAGCCTTCCTGAAGTAGAAAGAGTTGTTTGTTTCAACAGAAACTCCCCCCTTGTATCTACCGAGCCTATTCAGAATAATGGGCTCTTAGTCTCCCCTTTGTCTTTGTGAGACACTGGCTCACCCTGAGTACCTGATTAGCATCTAAATGTCCTGGTCCTGGTCCTCTCCCTCTCCAGGGGTTCAGTACCATTATAGATACCAGGGAGATTGAATCTTAGCCCTCCATTTCTGTTTAAAGAAGGTCTTTCTTTTTTAACAAAAATAGCTTCCTTGACTCCTCTTTCAAACCATCTTTTCTCCTGCTTAAAACCTTCACCTCACCGTCTTCAAACGAGTGATTAGAGGCTTCAAGGTGGAGATGCACGGCGCCCTGTGGTCCTGAACTCCAGTGTCTTCTGTGATGATAGAGCCTCTTGTGCAGAGGCTGTTTCGTCTCACTATGTAACATTCTTTACAGCTTTCTTCACTGCATTGGATCGAATAAACTACATTGCTCTGTTTTTGAGTCGGCAACTTGTCCTTAGGATGAACCAGTTTTTGTCTTAAAGTGTTTCCTGGTTTAAAATAAACAGGGACTTCGTGTTGTCTAAAAATTCTCTGCAGTTTTTCCGACAGGCCAGACACATAAGGGATAGAAACACCCTTCCTTCTCTGTTCAGTTTCCCTTTTGTCCTGCTTCTTGGTTCTCTTCACTCTGTTGAGAGCCCAAGCGGGGTAACCACAGGCTGAGAGGGCATTTCGGACATGTTTTTCCTCTTTCTTCTTGCCCTCTGAGCTGATGGGCACACCTTGAGCTCTGTGTTGTAAGGTTCTGATCACACCCAGCTTGTGCTGTAGTGGGTGGTTGGAACCAAAGAGCAGATACTGGTCCGTGTGTGTAGGTTTCCTATATACTTCTATTTGGAGTTTCCCGTCCTCTCCTCTGATCGTGGAACAATCAAGAAAGGCCAAGCGATTCTCCTTATCTCCTTGGATGAGAGTCGAAACGTCTATTTTTGCAAACTGAGTCCAGATGACTACAACTGAAGCTTTTTCTACTATATTATACTATATTATATTATACTATATTATATTATACTATATTATATTATACTATATTATACTATATTATATTATACTATATTATATTATACTATATTATATTATACTATATTATACTATATTATATTATACTATATTATATTATACTATATTATATTATACTATATTATACTATATTATACTATATTATATTATACTATATTATATTATACTATATTATATTATACTATATTATATTATACTATATTATACTATATTATATTATACTATATTATATTATACTATATTATATTATACTATATTATACTATATGATATTATACTATATTATACTATATTATATTATACTATATTATATTATGCTATATTATATTTTACTATATTATACTATATTATACTATATTATATTACACTATATTATACTATATTATATTATATTATACTATACTATACAACACTATACTATACAATACTATACAACACTATACTATACAACACTATACTATACAACACTATACTGTACAACACTATACTGTACTATACAACACTATACTATACAACACTATACTATACAACACTATACTATACTATACAACACTACTATACAACACTATACTATACAACACTATACTATACTATACAACACTATACTATACTATACAACACTATACTATACTATACAACACTACTATACAACACTATACTATACAACACTATACTATACTATACAACACTAAACTATAC
This sequence comes from Eucyclogobius newberryi, assembly GCF_026437365.1. Classification (NCBI taxonomy): domain Eukaryota; kingdom Metazoa; phylum Chordata; class Actinopteri; order Gobiiformes; family Gobiidae; genus Eucyclogobius; species Eucyclogobius newberryi. Next base: position 43,418 of record NW_027315901.1, read on the forward strand.
AACACTACTATACAACACTATACTATACAACACTATACTATACTATACAACACTATACTATACTATACAACACTATACTATACTATACAACACTACTATACAACACTATACTATACAACACTATACTATACTATACAACACTAAACTATACAACACTATACTATACAACACTACTATACAACACTATACTATACTATACAACACTATACTATACAACACTATACTGTACTATACAACACTATACTATACAACACTATACTATACGACACTATACTGTACTATACAACACTATACTATACGACACTGTACTATACAACACTATACTATACGACACTATACTATACTATACAACACTATACTATACGACACTATACTATACTATACAACACTATACTATACAACACTATACTATACGACACTATACTATACAACACTATACTATACTATACAACACTACTATACAACACTATACTATACTATACAACACTATACTATACAACACTATACTGTACTATACAACACTATACTATACAACACTATACTATACGACACTATACTGTACTATACAACACTATACTATACAACACTATACTATACAACACTATACTATACGACACTATACTATACTATACAACACTATACTATACAACACTATACTATACAACACTATACTATACAACACTATGCTATACAACACTATACTATACAACACTATGCTATACAACACTATACTATACTATACAACACTATACTATACAACACTATACTATACAACACTATACTATACAACACTATACTATACTATACAACACTATACTATACAACACTATACTATACAACACTATACTATACAACACTATACTATACTATACAACACTATACTATACTATACAACACTATACTATACAACACTATACTATACAACACTATACTATACAACACTATACTATACAACACTATACTATACAACACTATACTATACAACACTATACTATACAACACTATACTATACAACACTATACTATACAACACTATACTATACTATACAACACTATACTATACAACACTATACTATACAACACTATACTATACTATACAACACTATACTATACAACACTATACTATACTATACAACACTATGCTATACTATACAACACTATACTATACGACACTATACTATACTATACAACACTATACTATACAACACTATGCTATACAACACTATACTATACAACACTATACTATACAACACTATACTATACAACACTATACTATACGACACTATACTATACTATACAACACTATACTATACAACACTATACTATACTATACAACACTATGCTATACAACACTATACTATACAACACTATGCTATACAACACTATACTATACAACACTATGCTATACAACACTATACTATACTATACAACACTATACTATACAACACTATACTATACAACACTATACTATACAACACTATACTATACAACACTATACTATACGACACTATACTATACTATACAACACTATACTATACAACACTATACTATACTATACAACACTATGCTATACAACACTATACTATACAACACTATGCTATACAACACTATACTATACAACACTATGCTATACAACACTATACTATACTATACAACACTATACTATACTATACAACACTATACTATACAACACTATACTATACAACACTATACTATACAACACTATACTATACAACACTATACTATACAACACTATACTATACAACACAATACTATACAACACTATACTATACAACACTATACTATACAACACTATACTATACAACACTATACTATACAACACTATACTATACTATACAACACTATACTATACAACACTATACTATACTATACAACACTACTATACAACACTATACTATACAACACTATACTATACAACACTATACTATACAACACTATACTATACAACACTATACTATACAACACTATACTATACTATACAACACTATGCTATACTATACAACACTATACTATACTATACAACACTATACTATACAACACTATACTATACAACACAATACTATACAACACTATACTATACAACACTATACTATACAACACTATACTATACAACACTATACTATACTATACAACACTATACTATACAACACTATACTATACTATACAACACTATACTATACAACACTATACTATACTATACAACACTATACTATACAACACTATACTATACAACACTATACTATACAACACTATACTATACAACACTATACTATACAACACTATACTATACAACACTATACTATACTATACAACACTATATTATACTATACAACACTATACTATACAACACTATACTATACAACACTATACTATACAACACTATACTATACAACACTATACTATACAACACTATACTATACAACACTATATTATACTATACAACACTATACTATACAACACTATACTATACAACACTATACTATACAACACTATACTATACTATACAACACTATACTATACTATACTATACTCTGTCCTTAGCTCCTCCTTCTGTCCTTAGCTCCTCCTTCTATAAACCTGGAGGAGAGAACCAGTTCTTCAGGAGGAGAACCGGTTCTTCAGGAGGAGAACCGGTTCTTCAGGAGGAGAACCGGTTCTTCAGGAGGAGAACCGGTTCTTCAGCTGAGTGTCGTCTGCAGAGCAGTGGAAGTTAATGCCATGTGACCTGATCATGTGACCTAACGGCAGCATGTAAAGAGTAAAGAGACCTGGACCCAGTACTGACCCCTGAGGCACACCGTGAGTGACTTTAGAACAAGGGGAGGAGCTCTGGTTTACAGGAACAAACTGGTACATATCAGATAAATAGGATTTAAAGCAAATATCTGACCAAACCAGATGTGATGCATTTTCTTCATGAAACTGGTCCAATGTCTGGAGGCAAAATGAAGGTACAAAAAAACTGAAATTCTCTCTCTGGCGCCCCCTCTGACCTTTAGAAAGAACAGAATCTCTTCAGTATTTAGGTGTGATACTTCATAAAGAACTATGAACAATCTTAGAGATAAACTCTCTCTTTTCACCAGGATAAAGATCTTGACAAAGTGACTTTGATCCAGACTTAAGTCTAAGTCAAAGTTGAAACTCTAAAAATGAATGTTTTGTCCAGATTTCTCTCTCTGTTCCAGACTCTGATGATGGAATAAAACTATCTCTAGATTTATAAGACGAGAAACCTGGATCTGATTTCAAACTCTACAATTATAAAAAGTAAAAGGAGGCGGAGTTTATGACTTTATTTCAGGTGAAATCAGAGCTTTGCTGGTGTGAACCAGAATATTGTGCTCAATGGTCTTATACTGAGAGTCATGTGGTGCCGGAGGTTCCTGTACAGGTCTTATACTGAGAGTCATGTGGTGCCGGAGGTTCCTGTACAGGTCTTATACTGAGAGTCATGTGGTGCCGGAGGTTCCTGTACAGGTCTTATACTGAGAGTCATGTGGTGCCGGAGGTTCCTGTACAGGTCTTATACTGAGAGTCATGTGGTGCCTGAGGTTCCTGTACAGGTCTTATACTGAGAGTCATGTGGTGCCGGAGGTTCCTGTACAGGTCTTATACTGAGAGTCATGTGGTGCCTGAGGTTCCTGTACAGGTCTTATACTGAGAGTCATGTGGTGCCTGAGGTTCCTGTACAGGTCTTATACTGAGAGTAATGTGGTGCCGGAGGTTCCTGTACAGGTCTTATACTGAGAGTCATGTGGTGCCTGAGGTTCCTGTACAGGTCTTATACTGAGAGTCATGTGGTGCCTGAGGTTCCTGTACAGGTCTTATACTGAGAGTCATGTGGTGCCTGAGGTTCCTGTACAGGTCTTATACTGAGAGTCATGTGGTGCCTGAGGTTCCTGTACAGGTCTTATACTGAGAGTCATGTGGTGCCTGAGGTTCCTGTACAGGTCTTATACTGAGAGTCATGTGGTGCCTGAGGTTCCTGTACAGGTCTTATACTGAGAGTCATGTGGTGCCTGAGGTTCCTGTACAGGTCTTATACTGAGAGTCATGTGGTGCCTGAGGTTCCTGTACAGGTCTTACTGCAGATGACAGACGCTTGAGTCATGAGGAGGAAGTGTTTTCTTAATATAAACAGTCCAGAGACATGAGGGACAGAAAAACCCTTCTCTGTTCTGTTTCCCTTTTGTCCCTTTTGTCCTGCTTTTTGGTTCCCTTCACTCTGTTAAAAGCCCAAGCGGGGAATCCACAGACTGAGAGGGCGTTCCAGGCGTGATTTTCCTCTTGTCCTCTGAGCTGGTGGACACCTCCTCTTGTCCTCTGAGCTGGTGGGCACCTCCTCTTGTCCTCTGAGCTGGTGGGCACCTCCTCTTGTCCTCTGAGCTGGTGGGCACCTCCTCTTGTCCTCTGAGCTGGTGGGCACCTCCTCTTGTCCTCTGAGCGGCTGGGCACCTCCTCTTGTCCTCTGAGCGGCTGGGCACCTCCTCTTGTCCTCTGAGCGGGTGGGCACCTCCTCTTGTCCTCTGAGCGGGTGGACACCTCCTCTTGTCACACTGATGTGCTCTTGTGTCGTCCATGTAGCGATACCAAAGTTTTGGGGCGGAGCCTGAGAAGGAGGTGCTGCAGGTACAGGTTGGTCACTATGGAGACGGGAGAGACCAGCTCTCTGGTCCCGTTTCTTGTTTTTATTCTATTTATACTCATAAAACACAACATTAAGAAAAAGCACCTGAGCTAAACTTGGTCTGAAATGGGCGTGGTCCAGGTCAGTGTCCTTGGTCCTGGACAGAGCCGTCGTAGAGGACGTTTGTCCTCTGGACAATGTTTTGAAAAGTAAGACGTTTAGTTATTTTCAGTTTGATGGAGTCAGAGAAACTCTACTTTAGACTCCGTGATGAAGAGGGCGGGGCCCTCCGTGATGAAGAGGGCGGGGCCCTCCGTGATGAAGAGGACGGGGCCCTCCGTGATGAAGAGGGCGGGGCCCTCCGTGATGAAGAGGGCGGGGCCCTCCGTGATGAAGAGGGCGGGGCCCTCCGTGATGAAGAGGACGGGGCCCTCCGTGATGAAGAGGGCGGGGCCCTCCGTGATGAAGAGGGCGGGGCCCTCCGTGATGAAGAGGGCGGGGCCCTCCGTGATGAAGAGGGCGGGGCCCTCCGTGATGAAGAGGGCGGGGCCCTCCGTGATGAAGAGGGCGGGGCCATGTCAGACCTTTAATCTGTGCTTCAACTCTTTCAGTCCAAACAAACGTGGCCCTCCGTCCTACAACGAGCACATCACCAAACGTTTGGCCACCAACCCGGACCCCGGGACCCCTCACCGCTACAGAGAGGCCAGTGCAGACCCCGGGACCCCTCACCGCTACAGAGAGGCCAGTGCAGACCCCGGGACCCCTCACCGCTACAGAGAGGCCAGTGCAGACCCCGGGACCCCTCACCGCTACAGAGAGGCACGCACAGAGTTCAGGCGTGAGCACTCCCCCAGCCGGCCCCTGGAGCGGCCCCAGCAGAGGGAGAAGTCGCCTGGGCGTCTGCTGGAGGGTCGGGGGACCGGGTCCCCGGGCAGGGCTCTCCTGGAGCGGTCCCCAGGCCGGGCCATGGACCCTCGGCCAGAGCGCTCGCCGGGCAGAGCCATGGACGGGCGCAGAGACAGGTCCCCGGGGCCGGGCCGGGGGCCTGAGGGACGGTTTGAGGAGAGAGAGAGACAGAGGCTGCACACGGGGTCCGGACGCACTCCCATCAACCCTAACAAGGTATAGGGGCCCTTGGGGGTCCCAAACACTTATGCTGTGATAAACAAGGCAGACAATAAAGAGGATTTAAAGGGGCAAACATGTAAATGAGGTTGTGGCGCTCCACAGGGGTCAGTGTTGGGCTCAAGCCTTTGTATTCTTTACATTAAGTGTCGACTCGTTGGCCACATTCTTTGAACAAAAACCTACAGAACAATAGAACTTAAAGCTGACAGTCACTTTCTGGAGGTGGAACATCACAGGCACGTTTCCATGGAAACAAAGTTAAAGCCATATTCCAGAACTTTCTCCATGGAAACAGATACTGTACCTTTTATTCCATATTAGGAATATTGCAGCCAAAGGAATCACATTCCTATAGAAACAAGCAGAAGGAGGCTCCTCCAGTGCAAGTACCAGTCAGGTCTGTGGAGAGGCCACTCACAGTGAAGACCTCAGAGCGCCTCACACTTTCTTACACATTCATTTTTTTGTACAGATTTAACATTCTATTAAAAATAATTTTCACATTTTCTGACACCAATGTTTTTCTTCTCTTTCAGGTGTGGGACCAGTCCTCAGTTTGAGAGGAGCAACGAGGAGCAACGAGGAGCAACGAGGAGCAACGAGGAGCAACGAGGAGCAACGAGGAGCAACGAGGAGAACTTTAACTCTTCCCCACATTTTAAAAGCACATGTAGCATCACAAAAGGCCGAATTCTGTCACCTCTGCTCCTCCTCTTCCTCTGCTCCTCCTCATCCTCTGCTCCTCCTCTTCCTCTGCTCCTCCTCTTCCTCTGCTCCTCCTCTTCCTCTGCTCCTCCTCTTCCTCTGCTCCTCCTCATCCTCTGCTCCTCCTCATCCTCTGCTCCTCCTCTTCCTCTGCTCCTCCTCTTCCTCTGCTCCTCCTCATCCTCTGCTCCTCCTCTTCCTCTGCTCCTCCTCATCCTCTGCTCCTCCTCTTCCTCTGCTCCTCCTCATCCTCTGCTCCTCCTCTTCCTCTGCTCCTCCTCATCCTCTGCTCCTCCTCATCCTCTGCTCCTCCTCATCCTCTGCTCCTCCTCTTCCTCTGCTCCTCCTCTTCCTCTGCTCCTCCTCATCCTCTGCTCCTCCTCTTCCTCTGCTCCTCCTCATCCTCTGCTCCTCCTCTTCCTCTGCTCCTCCTCATCCTCTGCTCCTCCTCATCCTCTGCTCCTCCTCATCCTCTGCTCCTCCTCATCCTCTGCTCCTCCTCTTCCTCTGCTCCTCCTCTTCCTCTGCTCCTCCTCATCCTCTGCTCCTCCTCTTCCTCTGCTCCTCCTCATCCTCTGCTCCTCCTCTTCCTCTGCTCCTCCTCATCCTCTGCTCCTCCTCTTCCTCTGCTCCTCCTCATCCTCTGCTCCTCCTCTTCCTCTGCTCCTCCTCATCCTCTGCTCCTCCTCATCCTCTGCTCCTCCTCATCCTCTGCTCCTCCTCTTCCTCTGCTCCTCCTCTTCCTCTGCTCCTCCTCATCCTCTGCTCCTCCTCTTCCTCTGCTCCTCCTCATCCTCTGCTCCTCCTCTTCCTCTGCTCCTCCTCATCCTCTGCTCCTCCTCATCCTCTGCTCCTCCTCATCCTCTGCTCCTCCTCATCCTCTGCTCCTCCTCTTCCTCTGCTCCTCCTCTTCCTCTGCTCCTCCTCATCCTCTGCTCCTCCTCTTCCTCTGCTCCTCCTCATCCTCTGCTCCTCCTCTTCCTCTGCTCCTCCTCATCCTCTGCTCCTCCTCTTCCTCTGCTCCTCCTCATCCCCATCATTCAGAAGAGTCCTGAGCACAGAGCCCCTCCCCCTGGTGCAGCAGAGGCCCCGCCCACTTTTCTATGAGGATCTAAAGTTGGAATGTCTATTTTTATTATGACGAGTCCTGAATGTTCAACTCTGAACCTCAACCACACAAGACCAGAGTGGACCACAGTGGACCACAGTGGACCACAGTGGACCAGAGTGACCAGAGTGGACCACGAGTGGACCAGAGTGGACCAGAGTGGACCAGAGTGACCAGAGTGGACCACGAGTGGACCAGAGTGGACCAGAGTGACCAGAGTGGACCACGAGTGGACCAGAGTGGACCAGAGTGGACCAGAGTGACCAGAGTGGACCACGAGTGGACCAGAGTGGACCAGAGTGGACCAGAGTGACCAGAGTGGACCACGAGTGGACCAGAGTGGACCAGAGTGACCAGAGTGGACCACGAGTGGACCAGAGTGGACCAGAGTGGACCAGAGTGACCAGAGTGGACCACGAGTGGACCAGAGTGGACCAGAGTGGACCAGAGTGACCAGAGTGGACCACGAGTGGACCAGAGTGGACCACAGTGGACCAGAGTGGACCAGAGTGACCAGAGTGGACCACGAGTGGACCAGAGTGGACCACAGTGGACCACAGTGGACCACGAGTGGACCAGAGTGGACCAGAGTGGACCACAGTGGACCACAGTGGACCACGAGTGGACCAGAGTGGACCACGAGTGGACCACGAGTGGACCAGAGTGGACCACAGTGGACCAGAGTGGACCAGAGTGGACCACAGTGGACCACAGTGGACCAGAGTGGACCAGAGTGGACCAGAGTGGACCAGAGTGGACCAGAGTGGACCAGAGTGGACCACAGTGGACCACAGTGGACCACAGTGGACCAGAGTGGACCAGAGTGGACCACAGTGGACCACAGTGGACCAGAGTGGACCAGAGTGGACCCGAGTGGACCACGAGTGGACCACGAGTGGACCACGAGTGGACCAGAGTGGACCGTACGGCCAAAGACGAGCTGCCTTTGATAACAAACACAACCTGGACCAAGAAGCCACATTAGCCACAGCTAGCATGTAGCATGTAGCATGTAGCACAGAGGTCTCCAACAGAAGCTCTAGAACTTCCAGATTCTCTGTCCCTGAAGAAAATGTCTTAGAATCATTCAAATGTGGTTCATCACCTGCTCTCACTGTGAGGAACCTCTCACTGTGAGGAACCTCTCACTGTGAGGTTCCTCTCACTGTGAGGAACCTCTCACTGTGAGGAACCTCTCACTGTGAGGAACCTCTCACTGTGAGGAACCTCTCACTGTGAGAGGAACCTCTCACTGTCCTGGTCCCCGGTCCTGGTCCCTGGTCCTGGTCCCCGGTCCCCGGTCCTGGTCCCCGGTCCTGGTCCCCGGTCCCCGGTCCTGGTCCTGGTCCCTGGTCCTGGTCCTGGTCCCCGGTCCTGGTCCCCGGTCCTGGTCCTGGTCCCCGGTCCTGGTCCCCGGTCCCCGGTCCTGGTCCTGGTCCCCGGTCCTGGTCCCCGGTCCCCGGTCCTGGTCCTGGTCCCTGGTCCTGGTCCCCGGTCCTGGTCCTGGTCCCCGGTCCTGGTCCCCGGTCCTGGTCCTGGTCCCTGGTCCTGGTCCTGGTGTAAATACTCTGTGGCTTCTACCTTTTCCCTTCAATCATTTTATTTCTTCACTTTTGTTCATAATCATATTTATTTAGACACATTTTCTTTAACAGGTTCTGAGGGCTGTTCAGACTTCCCTCTCCCCAGACGCCTCCTCCAGCCTCTAACATCTTGATTTAGCATTTTATTGTTTTGATAATCTACTTGAATTCTATATTTTTTGTTAATTAAAAGAAAATATATCTGATGTTGAAATGTGTGATCCTCCTGCAGGAGGCGCTCTGTCCTCCTGCGGGAGGCGCTCTGTCCTCCTGCGGGAGGCGCTCTGTCCTCCTGCGGGAGGCGCTCTGTCCTCCTGCAGGAGGCGCTCTGTCCTCGTGCAGGAGGCGCTCTGTCCTCCTGCAGGAGGCGCTCTGTCCTCCTGCAGGAGGCGCTCTGTCCTCCTGCAGGAGGCGCTCTGTCCTCCTGCAGGAGGCGCTCTGTCCTCCTGCAGGAGGCGCTCTGTCCTCCTGCAGGAGGCGCTCTGTCCTCCTGCAGGAGGCGCTCTGTCCTCGTGCAGGAGGCGCTCTGTCCTCCTGCAGGAGGCGCTCTGTCCTCCTGCAGGAGGCGCTCTGTCCTCGTGCAGGAGGCGCTCTGTCCTCCTGCAGGAGGCGCTCTGTCCTCCTGCAGGAGGCGCTCTGTCCTCGCGCCGCTCTGTCCTCGTGCAGGAGGCGCTCTGTCCTCCTGCGGGAGGCGCTCTGTCCTCCTGTGGGAGGCGCTCTGTCCTCCTGCGGGAGGCGCTCTGTCCTCCTGCAGGAGGCGCTCTGTCCTCGCGCCGCTCTGTCCTCGTGCAGGAGGCGCTCTGTCCTCCTGCGGGAGGCGCTCTGTCCTCCTGTGGGAGGCGCTCTGTCCTCCTGCGGGAGGCGCTCTGTCCTCCTGCAGGAGGCGCTCTGTCCTCCTGCAGGAGGCGCTCTGTCCTCGTGCAGGAGGCGCTCTGTCCTCCTGCGGGAGGCGCTCTGTCCTCCTGCGGGAGGCGCTCTGTCCTCCTGCGGGAGGCGCTCTGTTTGCACTTGTTTCTCGTCCGTTTATTTCATATCTGTTTTTGCCGTTGGTGCTGATCGTTGGTGAAATCGATGTCTTTTATTATTGTTCTGTAGATTTTGTCACAGAATATTAAAGATTATGACGCTCGACGTGGCCTCAGACTCTTTATGATCAGAACAAGGAACTGTCCAGGTCACAGAGGTCACATTGTTGACCTGGTCCTTTGGGTGGGTCCTACTTGTCCTTTGGGTGGGTCCTACTTGTCCTTTGGGTGAGTCCTACTTGTCCTTTGGGTGAGTCCTACTTGTCCTTTGGGTGAGTCCTGCTGGTCCTTTGGGTGGGTCCTACTTGTCCTTTGGGTGGGTCCTACTTGTCCTTTGGGTGGGTCCTGCGGGTCCTTTGGGTGAGTCCTACTTGTCCTTTAAGTGGGTCCTACTTGTCCTTTGGGTGAGTCCCGCGGGTCCTTTGGGTGAGTCCTACTTGTCCTTTGGGTGGGTCCTACTTGTCCTTTGGGTGGGTCCTACTGGTCCTTTGGGTGAGTCCTACTGGTCCTTTGGGTGAGTCTCAAAGCTGGAGGACTCTGGCTCCAGCACCTCCTCTATAAGCTGGAGGACTCTGGCTCCAGCACCTCCTCTATAAGCTGGAGGACTATGGCTCCAGCACCTCCCTCTCAAAGCTGGAGGACTCTGGCTCCAGCACCTCCTTCTCAAAGCTGGAGGACTCTGGCTCCAGCACCTCCTCTATAAGCTGGAGGACTATGGCTCCATCACCTCCCTCTCAAAGCTGGAGGACCCTGGCTCCAGCACCTCCTTCTCAAAGCTGGAGGACTCTGGCTCCAGCACCTCCCTCTCAAAGCTGTAGGACTCTGGCTCCAGCACCTCCTTCTCAAAGCTGGAGGACTCTGGCTCCAGCACCTCCCTCTCAAAGCTGGAGGACTCTGGCTCCAGCACCTCCTTCTCAAAGCTGGAGGACTCTGGCTCCAGCACCTCCTCTATAAGCTGGAGGACTATGGCTCCATCACCTCCCTCTCAAAGCTGGAGGACCCTGGCTCCAGCACCTCCTTCTCAAAGCTGGAGGACTCTGGCTCCAGCACCTCCCTCTCAAAGCTGTAGGACTCTGGCTCCAGCACCTCCCTCTCAAGGCTGGAGGACTCTGGCTCCAGCACCTCCTCTATAAGCTGGAGGACTATGGCTCCAGCACCTCCCTCTCAAAGGTGTAGGACTCTGGCTCCAGCACCTCCCTCTCAAGGCTGGAGGACTCTGGCTCCAGCACCTCCCTCTCAAAGCAGGAGGACTCTGGCTCCAGCACCTCCTTCTCAAAGCTGGAGAACTCTGGCTCCAGCACCTCCCTCTCAAAGCAGGAGGACTCTGGCTCCAGCACCTCCTTCTCGAAGCCGGAGGACTCTGGCTCCAGCACCTCCTTCTCAAAGCTGGAGGACTCTGGCTCCAGCACCTCCTTCTCAAAGCTGGAGGACTCTGGCTCCAGCACCTCCCTCTCAAAGCAGGAGGACTCTGGCTCCAGCACCTCCTTCTCAAAGCTGGAGGACTCTGGCTCCAGCTCCTCCTTCTCAAAGCTGGAGGACTCTGGCTCCAGCACCTCCTTCTCAAAGCTGGAGGACTCTGGCTCCAGCACCTCCTTCTCAAAGCTGGAGGTCTCTGGCTCCAGCACCTCCCTCTCAAAGCTGGAGGACTCTTGCTCCACCACCTCCCTCTCAAAGCTGGAGGACTCTGACTCCAGCACCTCCTTCTCAAAGCTGGAGGACTCTGGCTCCAGCACCTCCCTCTCAAAGCTGGAGGACTCTTGCTCCAGCACCTCCCTCTCAAAGCTGGAGGACTCTGGGTCCAGCACCTCCTCTCAAAGCTGGAGGACTCTGGCTCCAGCGCCTCCTTCTCAAAGCTGGAGGACTCTGGCTCCAGCACCTCCTCTATAAGCTGGAGGACTATGGCTCCAGCACCTCCTCTATAAGCTGGAGGACTCTGGCAACAGCACCTCCCTCTCAAAGCTGGAGGACTCTGGCTCCAGCACCTCCTCTATAAGCTGGAGGACTATGGCTCCAGCACCTCCCTCTCAAAGCTGGAGGACTCTGGCTCCAGCACCTCCCTCTCAAAGCTGGAGGACTCTGGCTTCAGCACCTCCTCTCAAAGCTGGAGGACTCTGGCTCCAGCACCTCCTTCTCAAAGCTGGAGAACTCTGGCTCCAGCACCTCCCTCTCAAGGCTGGAGGACTCTGGCTCCAGCACCTCCCACTCAAAGCAGGAGGACTCTGGCTCCAGCACCTCCTCTCAAAGCTGGAGGACTCTGGCTCCAGCACCTCCTCTCAAAGCTGGAGGACTATGGCTCCAGCACCTCCTTTTCAAAGCTGGAGGACTTTGGCTCCAGGACCTCCCTCTCAAAGCTGGAGGACTCTGGCTCCAGCACCTCCTCTATAAGCTGGAGGACTCTGGCTCCAGCACCTCCTCTATAAGCTGGAGGACTATGGCTCCAGCACCTCCCTCTCAAAGCTGGAGGACTCTGGCTCCAGCACCTCCTTCTCAAAGCTGGAGGACTCTGGCTCCAGCACCTCCTCTATAAGCTGGAGGACTATGGCTCCAGCACCTCCCTCTCAAAGGTGTAGGACTCTGGCTCCAGCACCTCCCTCTCAAGGCTGGAGGACTCTGGCTCCAGCACCTCCCTCTCAAAGCAGGAGGACTCTGGCTCCAGCACCTCCTTCTCAAAGCTGGAGAACTCTGGCTCCAGCACCTCCCTCTCAAAGCAGGAGGACTCTGGCTCCAGCACCTCCTTCTCGAAGCCGGAGGACTCTGGCTCCAGCACCTCCTTCTCAAAGCTGGAGGACTCTGGCTCCAGCACCTCCTTCTCAAAGCTGGAGGACTCTGGCTCCAGCACCTCCCTCTCAAAGCAGGAGGACTCTGGCTCCAGCACCTCCTTCTCAAAGCTGGAGGACTCTGGCTCCAGCTCCTCCTTCTCAAAGCTGGAGGACTCTGGCTCCAGCACCTCCTTCTCAAAGCTGGAGGACTCTGGCTCCAGCACCTCCTTCTCAAAGCTGGAGGTCTCTGGCTCCAGCACCTCCCTCTCAAAGCTGGAGGACTCTTGCTCCACCACCTCCCTCTCAAAGCTGGAGGACTCTGACTCCAGCACCTCCTTCTCAAAGCTGGAGGACTCTGGCTCCAGCACCTCCCTCTCAAAGCTGGAGGACTCTTGCTCCAGCACCTCCCTCTCAAAGCTGGAGGACTCTGACTCCAGCACCTCCCTCTCAAAGCTGGAGGACTCTGGGTCCAGCACCTCCTCTCAAAGCTGGAGGACTCTGGCTCCAGCGCCTCCTTCTCAAAGCTGGAGGACTCTGGCTCCAGCACCTCCTCTATAAGCTGGAGGACTATGGCTCCAGCACCTCCTCTATAAGCTGGAGGACTCTGGCAACAGCACCTCCCTCTCAAAGCTGGAGGACTCTGGCTCCAGCACCTCCTCTATAAGCTGGAGGACTATGGCTCCAGCACCTCCCTCTCAAAGCTGGAGGACTCTGGCTCCAGCACCTCCCTCTCAAAGCTGGAGGACTCTGGCTTCAGCACCTCCTCTCAAAGCTGGAGGACTCTGGCTCCAGCACCTCCTTCTCAAAGCTGGAGAACTCTGGCTCCAGCACCTCCCTCTCAAGGCTGGAGGACTCTGGCTCCAGCACCTCCCACTCAAAGCAGGAGGACTCTGGCTCCAGCACCTCCTCTCAAAGCTGGAGGACTCTGGCTCCAGCACCTCCTCTCAAAGCTGGAGGACTATGGCTCCAGCACCTCCTTTTCAAAGCTGGAGGACTTTGGCTCCAGGACCTCCCTCTCAAAGCTGGAGGACTCTGGCTCCAGCCCCTCCTCTCAAAGCAGGAGGACTCTGGCTCCAGCACCTCCCTCTCAAAGCTGGAGGACTCTGGCTCCAGCCCCTCCTCTCAAAGCTGGAGGACTCTGGCTCCAGCACCTCCCTCTCAAAGCAGGAGGACTCTGGCTCCAGCACCTCCTTCTCAAAGCTGGAGGACTCTGGCTCCAGCACCTCCTCTATAAGCTGGAGGACTATGGCTCCAGCACCTCCCTCTCAAAGCTGTAGGACTCTGGCTCCAGCACCTCCCTCTCAAGGCTGGAGGACTCTGGCTCCAGCACCTCCTCTATAAGCTGGAGGACTATGGCTCCAGCACCTCCCTCTCAAAGGTGTAGGACTCTGGCTCCAGCACCTCCCTCTCAAGGCTGGAGGACTCTGGCTCCAGCACCTCCTTCTCGAAGCCGGAGGACTCTGGCTCCAGCACCTCCTTCTCAAAGCTGGAGGACTCTGGCTCCAGCACCTCCTTCTCAAAGCTGGAGGACTCTGGCTCCAGCACCTCCCTCTCAAAGCAGGAGGACTCTGGCTCCAGCACCTCCTTCTCGAAGCTGGAGGACTCTGGCTCCAGCTCCTCCTTCTCAAAGCTGGAGGACTCTGGCTCCAGCACCTCCTTCTCAAAGCTGGAGGACTCTGGCTCCAGCACCTCCTTCTCAAAGCTGGAGGTCTCTGGCTCCAGCACCTCCCTCTCAAAGCTGGAGGACTCTTGCTCCACCACCTCCCTCTCAAAGCTGGAGGACTCTGACTCCAGCACCTCCCTCTCAAAGCTGGAGGACTCTGGGTCCAGCACCTCCTCTCAAAGCTGGAGGACTCTGGCTCCAGCGCCTCCTTCTCAAAGCTGGAGGACTCTGGCTCCAGCACCTCCTCTATAAGCTGGAGGACTATGGCTCCAGCACCTCCTCTATAAGCTGGAGGACTCTGGCAACAGCACCTCCCTCTCAAAGCTGGAGGACTCTGGCTCCAGCACCTCCTCTATAAGCTGGAGGACTATGGCTCCAGCACCTCCCTCTCAAAGCTGGAGGACTCTGGCTCCAGCACCTCCCTCTCAAAGCTGGAGGACTCTGGCTTCAGCACCTCCTCTCAAAGCTGGAGGACTCTGGCTCCAGCACCTCCTTCTCAAAGCTGGAGAACTCTGGCTCCAGCACCTCCCTCTCAAGGCTGGAGGACTCTGGCTCCAGCACCTCCCACTCAAAGCAGGAGGACTCTGGCTCCAGCACCTCCTCTCAAAGCTGGAGGACTCTGGCTCCAGCACCTCCTCTCAAAGCTGGAGGACTATGGCTCCAGCACCTCCTTTTCAAAGCTGGAGGACTTTGGCTCCAGGACCTCCCTCTCAAAGCTGGAGGACTCTGGCTCCAGCCCCTCCTCTCAAAGCAGGAGGACTCTGGCTCCAGCACCTCCCTCTCAAAGCTGGAGGACTCTGGCTCCAGCCCCTCCTCTCAAAGCTGGAGGACTCTGGCTCCAGCACCTCCCTCTCAAAGCAGGAGGACTCTGGTTCCAGCACCTCCCTCTCAAAGCAGGAGGACTCTGGCTCCAGCACCTCCTTCTCAAAGCTGGAGGACTCTGGCTCCAGCACCTCCCTCTCAAAGCAGGAGGACTCTGGCTCCAGCACCTCCTTCTCGAAGCCGGAGGACTCTGGCTCCAGCACCTCCTTCTCAAAGCTGGAGGACTCTGGCTCCAGCACCTCCTTCTCAAAGCTGGAGGACTCTGGCTCCAGCACCTCCTTCTCAAAGCTGGAGGATTCTGGCTCCAGCACCTCCCTCTCAAAGCAGGAGGACTTTGGCTGCAGCAGCAGGAGGAATCTGGCTCCAGCACCTCCTCTCAAAGCAGAAGGACTCTGGCTCCAGCACCTCCCTCTCAAAGCTGGAGGACTCTGGCTCCAGCCCCTCCTCTCAAAGCAGGAGGACTCTGGCTCCAGCACCTCCCTCTCAAAGCTGGAGGACTCTGTCTCCAGCACCTCCCTCTCAAAGCAGGAGGACTCTGGTTCCAGCACCTCCCTCTCAAAGCAGGAGGACTCTGGCTCCAGCACCTCCCTCTCAAAGCAGGAGGACTCTGGTTCCAGCACCTCCCTCTCAAAGCTGGAGGACTCTGGCTCCAGCACCTCCTCTCAAAGCCGGAGGACTCTGGCTCCAGCACCTCCCTCTCAAAGCTGGAGGACCCTGGTTCCAGCACCTCCTCTCAAAGCTGGAGGACTCTGGCTCCAGGACCTCCTTCTCAAAGCTGGAGGACTTTGGCTCCAGCACCTCCCTCTCAAAGCAGGAGGACTCTGGCTCCAGCGACTCCCTCTCAAAGCTGGAGGACTCTTGAGGACTCTGACTCCAGCACCTCCTCTCAAAGCTGGAGGACCCAGGCAACAGCACCTCCCTCTCAAAGCTGGAGGACTCTGGTTCCAGCACCTCCTCTCAAAGCTGGAGGACTATGGCTCCAGCACCTCCTTTTCAAAGCTGGAGGACTTTGGCTCCAGCACCTCCCTCTCAAAGCTGGAGGACTCTGGCTCCAGCACCTCCCTCTCAAAGCTGGAGGACTCTGGCTCCAGCCCCTCCTCTCAAAGCAGGAGGACTCTGGCTCCAGCACCTCCCTCTCAAAGCTGGAGCACTCTGGCTCCAGCACCTCCTTCTCAAAGCTGGAGGACTCTGGCTCCAGCTCCTCCTCTCAGAGCTGGAGGACTCTGAATCCAGCACCTCCTCTCAAAGCTGGAGGACTCTGGCTCCAGCACCTCCTCTCAAAGCTGGAGGACTCTGGCTCCA
The DNA here is from genome assembly GCF_026437365.1 of Eucyclogobius newberryi. NCBI lineage: Eukaryota > Metazoa > Chordata > Actinopteri > Gobiiformes > Gobiidae > Eucyclogobius > Eucyclogobius newberryi. The sequence continues at coordinate 60,166 of NW_027315901.1, forward strand.
GCGCCTCCCTCTCAAAGCTGGAGGACTCTGGAGGACTCTGGCTCCAGCACCTCCTCTCAAAGCTGGAGGACTCTGGCAACAGCACCTCCCTCTCAAAGCTGGAGGACTCTGGCTCCAGCACCTCCTCTCAAAGCTGGAGGACTATGGTTCCAGCACCTCCCTCTCAAAGCTGGAGGACTCTGGCTCCAGCACCTCCTCTCAAAGCTGGAGGACTCTGGCTCCAGCACCTCCCTCTCAAAGCTGGAGGACTCTGGCTCCAGCACCTCCTCTCAAAGCTGGAGGACTCTGGCTCCAGCACCTCCCTCTCAAAGCTGGAGGACTCTGGCTCCAGCACCTCCTCTCAAAGCAGGAGGACTCTGGCTCCAGCACCTCCTCTCAAAGCTGGACGACTCTGGCTCCAGCACCTCCCTCTCAAAGCAGGAGGACTATTGCTCCAGCACCTCCCTCTCAAAGCAGGAGGACTCTGGCTCCAGCACCTCCCTCTCAAAGCAGGAGGACTCTGCTTCCAGCACCTCCCTCTCAAAGCAGGAGGACTCTGGCTCCAGCGCCTCCTTCTCAAAGCTGGAGGACTCTGGCTCCAGCACCTCCTCTATAAGCTGTAGGACTCTGGCTCCAGCACCTCCCTCTCAAGGCTGAAGGACTCTGGCTCCAGCACCTCCCTCTCAAAGCAGGAGGACTCTGGCTCCAGCACCTCCTTCTCAAAGCTGGAGAACTCTGGCTCCAGCACCTCCCTCTCAAAGCAGGAGTACTCTGGCTCCAGCACCTCCTTCTCGAAGCCGGAGGACTCTGGCTCCAGCACCTCCTTCTCAAAGCTGGAGGACTCTGGCTCCAGCACCTCCTCTCAAAGCTGGAGGACTCTGGCTCCAGCGCCTCCTTCTCAAAGCTGGAGGACTCTGGCTCCAGCACCTCCTCTATAAGCTGGAGGACTATGGCTCCAGCACCTCCTCTATAAGCTGGAGGACTCTGGCAACAGCACCTCCCTCTCAAAGCTGGAGGACTCTGGCTCCAGCACCTCCTCTATAAGCTGGAGGACTATGGCTCCAGCACCTCCCTCTCAAAGCAGGAGGACTCTGGCTCCAGCACCTCCCTCTCAAAGCTGGAGGACTCTGGCTTCAGCACCTCCTCTCAAAGCTGGAGGACTCTGGCTCCAGCACCTCCTTCTCAAAGCTGGAGAACTCTGGCTCCAGCACCTCCCTCTCAAGGCTGGAGGACTCTGGCTCCAGCACCTCCCACTCAAAGCAGGAGGAATCTGGCTCCAGCACCTCCTTCTCAAAGCTGGAGGACTCTGGCTCCAGCCCCTCCTTCTCGAAGCCGGAGGACTCTGGCTCCAGCACCTCCTTCTCAAAGCTGGAGGACTCTGGCTCCAGCACCTCCTTCTCAAAGCTGGAGGACTCTGGCTCCAGCACCTCCTTCTCAAAGCTGGAGGATTCTGGCTCCAGCACCTCCCTCTCAAAGCAGGAGGACTTTGGCTGCAGCAGCAGGAGGACTCTGGCTCCAGCACCTCCTCTCAAAGCAGAAGGACTCTGGCTCCAGCACCTCCCTCTCAAAGCTGGAGGACTCTGGCTCCAGCACCTCCTCTCAAAGCTGGAGGACTCTGGCTCCAGCACCTCCCTCTCAAAGCAGGAGGACTCTGGCTCCAGCACCTCCCTCTCAAAGCTGGAGGACTCTGTCTCCAGCACCTCCCTCTCAAAGCAGGAGGACTCTGGTTCCAGCACCTCCCTCTCAAAGCAGGAGGACTCTGGCTCCAGCACCTCCTCTCAAAGCAGGAGGACTCTGGAGGACTCTGGCTCCAGCACCTCCCTCTCAAAGCTGGAGGACCCTGGTTCCAGCACCTCCTCTCAAAGCTGGAGGACTCTGGCTCCAGGACCTCCTTCTCAAAGCTGGAGGACTTTGGCTCCAGCACCTCCCTCTCAAAGCTGGAGGACTCTGGCTCCAGCACCTCCCTCTCAAAGCTGGAGGACTCTTGAGGACTCTGACTCCAGCACCTCCTCTCAAAGCTGGAGGACCCAGGCAACAGCACCTCCCTCTCAAAGCTGGAGGACTCTGGTTCCAGCACCTCCTCTCAAAGCTGGAGGACTATGGCTCCAGCACCTCCTTTTCAAAGCTGGAGGACTTTGGCTCCAGCACCTCCCTCTCAAAGCTGGAGGACTCTGGCTCCAGCACCTCCCTCTCAAAGCAGGAGGACTCTGGCTCCAGCACCTCCCTCTCAAAGCTGGAGCACTCTGGCTCCAGCACGTCCTTCTCAGAGCTGGAGGACTCTGGCTCCAGCACCTCCCTCTCAAAGCAGGAGGACTCTGGCTCCAGCACCTCCTTCTCAAAGCTGGAGGACTCTGGCTCCAGCTCCTCCTTCTCAAAGCTGGAGGACTCTGGCTCCAGCACCTCCTTCTCAAAGCTGGAGGACTCTGGCTCCAGCACCTCCTTCTCAAAGCTGGAGGACTCTGGCTCCAGCACCTCCCTCTCAAAGCTGGAGGACTCTTGCTCCAGCACCTCCCTCTCAAAGCTGGAGGACTCTGACTCCAGCACCTCCCTCTCAAAGCTGGAGGACTCTGGCTCCAGCACCTCCCTCTCAAAGCTGGAGGACTCTTGCTCCAGCACCTCGCTCTCAAAGCTGGAGGACTCTGACTCCAGCACCTCCCTCTCAAAGCTGGAGGACTCTGGGTCCAGCACCTCCTCTCAAAGCTGGAGGACTCTGGCTCCAGCGCCTCCTTCTCAAAGCTGGAGGACTCTGGCTCCAGCACCTCCTCTATAAGCTGGAGGACTATGGCTCCAGCACCTCCTCTATAAGCTGGAGGACTCTGGCAACAGCACCTCCCTCTCAAAGCTGGAGGACTCTGGCTCCAGCACCTCCTCTATAAGCTGGAGGACTATGGCTCCAGCACCTCCCTCTCAAAGCAGGAGGACTCTGGCTCCAGCACCTCCCTCTCAAAGCTGGAGGACTCTGGCTTCAGCACCTCCTCTCAAAGCTGGAGGACTCTGGCTCCAGCACCTCCTTCTCAAAGCTGGAGAACTCTGGCTCCAGCACCTCCCTCTCAAGGCTGGAGGACTCTGGCTCCAGCACCTCCCACTCAAAGCAGGAGGAATCTGGCTCCAGCACCTCCTTCTCAAAGCTGGAGGACTCTGGCTCCAGCCCCTCCTTCTCGAAGCCGGAGGACTCTGGCTCCAGCACCTCCTTCTCAAAGCTGGAGGACTCTGGCTCCAGCACCTCCTTCTCAAAGCTGGAGGACTCTGGCTCCAGCACCTCCTTCTCAAAGCTGGAGGATTCTGGCTCCAGCACCTCCCTCTCAAAGCAGGAGGACTTTGGCTGCAGCAGCAGGAGGACTCTGGCTCCAGCACCTCCTCTCAAAGCAGAAGGACTCTGGCTCCAGCACCTCCCTCTCAAAGCTGGAGGACTCTGGCTCCAGCCCCTCCTCTCAAAGCAGGAGGACTCTGGCTCCAGCACCTCCCTCTCAAAGCTGGAGGACTCTGTCTCCAGCACCTCCCTCTCAAAGCAGGAGGACTCTGGTTCCAGCACCTCCCTCTCAAAGCAGGAGGACTCTGGCTCCAGCACCTCCTCTCAAAGCAGGAGGACTCTGGAGGACTCTGGCTCCAGCACCTCCCTCTCAAAGCTGGAGGACCCTGGTTCCAGCACCTCCTCTCAAAGCTGGAGGACTCTGGCTCCAGGACCTCCTTCTCAAAGCTGGAGGACTTTGGCTCCAGCACCTCCCTCTCAAAGCTGGAGGACTCTGGCTTCAGCGACTCCCTCTCAAAGCTGGAGGACTCTTGAGGACTCTGACTCCAGCACCTCCTCTCAAAGCTGGAGGACCCAGGCAACAGCACCTCCCTCTCAAAGCTGGAGGACTCTGGTTCCAGCACCTCCTCTCAAAGCTGGAGGACTATGGCTCCAGCACCTCCTTTTCAAAGCTGGAGGACTTTGGCTCCAGCACCTCCCTCTCAAAGCTGGAGGACTCTGGCTCCAGCACCTCCCTCTCAAAGCAGGAGGACTCTGGCTCCAGCACCTCCCTCTCAAAGCTGGAGCACTCTGGCTCCAGCACCTCCTTCTCAAAGCTGGAGGACTCTGGCTCCAGCTCCTCCTCTCAGAGCTGGAGGACTCTGGCTTCAGCACCTCCTTCTCAAAGTAGGAAGACTCTGGCTCCAGCACCTCCTCTCAAAGCTGGAGGACTCTGGCTCCAGCACCTCCTCTCAAAGCTGGAGGACTCTGGCTCCAGCGCCTCCCTCTCAAAGCTGGAGGACTCTGGCAACAGCACCTCCCTCTCAAAGCTGGAGGACTCTGGCTCCAGCACCTCCTCTCAAAGCTGGAGGACTATGGTTCCAGCACCTCCTTTTCAAAGCTGGAGGACTTTGGCTCTAGCACCTCCCTCTCAAAGCTGGAGGACTCTTGCTCCAGCACCTCCCTCTCAAAGCTGGAGGACTCTGGCTCCAGCACCTCCTCTCAAAGCAGGAGGACTCTGGCTCCAGCACCTCCTCTCAAAGCTGGACGACTCTGGCTCCAGCACCTCCCTCTCAAAGCAGGAGGACTATTGCTCCAGCACCTCCCTCTCAAAGCAGGAGGACTCTGGCTCCAGCACCTCCCTCTCAAAGCAGGAGGACTCTGCTTCCAGCACCTCCCTCTCAAAGCAGGAGGACTCTGGCTCCAGAACCTCCTCTCAAAGCTGGAGGACTCTGGCTCCAGCACCTCCTTCTCAAAGCAGGAGGACTCTGGCTCCAGCACCTCCCTCTCAAAGCAGGAGGACTCTGGCTCCAGCACCTCCTCTCAAAGCTGGAGGACCCAGGCAACAGCACCTCCCTCTCAAAGCTGGAGGACTCTGGCTCCAGCACCTCCTCTCAAAGCTGGAGGACTATGGCTCCAGCACCTCCTTTTCAAAGCTGGAGGACTTTGGCTCCAGCACCTCCCTCTCAAAGCTGGAGGACTCTGGCTCCAGCACCTCCCTCTCAAAGCTGGAGGACTCTGGCTCCAGCACCTCCCTCTCAAAGCTGGAGGACTCTGGCTCCAGCATCTCCTTCTCAAAGCTGGAGGACTCTGGCTCCAGCACCTCCTCTCAAAGCTGGAGGACTCTGGCTCCAGCACCTCCCTCTCAAAGCTGGAGGACTCTGGCTCCAGCACCTCCTTCTCAAAGCTGGAGGACTCTGGCTCCAGCACCTCCTCTCAAATCTGGAGGACTCTGGCTCCAGCACCTCCCTCTCAAAGCTGGAGGACTCTTGAGGACTCTGGCTCCAGCACCTCCTCTCAAAGCTGGAGGACCCAGGCAACAGCACCTCCCTCTCAAAGCTGGAGGACTCTGGTTCCAGCACCTCCTCTCAAAGCTGGAGGACTATGGCTCCAGCACCTCCTTTTCAAAGCTGGAGGACTTTGGCTCCAGCACCTCCCTCTCAAAGCTGGAGGACTCTGGCTCCAGCACCTCCCTCTCAAAGCTGGAGGACTCTGGCTCCAGCACCTCCTCTCAAAGCAGGAGGACTCTGGCTCCAGCACCTCCTCTCAAAGCTGGACGACTCTGGCTCCAGCACCTCCTCTCAAAGCTGGAGGACTCTGGCTCCAGCACCTCCCTCTCAAAGCTGGAGGACTCTGGCTCCAGCGACTCCCTCTCAAAGCTGGAGGACTCTTGAGGACTCTGGCTCCAGCACCTCCTCTCAAAGCTGGAGGACTCTGGCTCCAGCACCTCCTCTCAAAGCTGGACGACTCTGGCTCCAGCACCTCCCTCTCAAAGCAGGAGGACTATTGCTCCAGCACCTCCCTCTCAAAGCAGGAGGACTCTGCTTCCAGCACCTCCCTCTCAAAGCAGGAGGACTCTGGCTCCAGAACCTCCTCTCAAAGCTGGAGGACTCTGGCTCCAGCACCTCCTTCTCAAAGCAGGAGGACTCTGGCTCCAGCACCTCCCTCTCAAAGCAGGAGGACTCTGGCTCCAGCACCTCCTCTCAAAGCTGAAGGACTCAGGCAACAGCACCTCCCTCTCAAAGCTGGAGGACTCTGGCTCCAGCACCTCCTCTCAAACCTGGAGGACTATGGCTCCAGCACCTCCTTTTCAAAGCTGGAGGACTTTGGCTCCAGCGCCTCCCTCTCAAAGCTGGAGGACTCTGTCTCCAGCACCTCCCTCTCAAAGCTGGAGGACTCTGTCTCCAGCACCTCCTTCTCAAAGCAGGAGGACTTTGGTTCCAGCACCTCCCTCTCAAAGCTGGAGGACTCTGGCTCCAGCACCTCCCTCTCAAAGCTGGAGGACTCTGGCTCCAGCACCTCCCTCTCAAAGCTGGAGGACTCTGGCTCCAGCACCTCCTTCTCAAAGCTGGAGGACTCTGGCTCCAGCACCTCCTCTCAAAGCTGGAGGACTCTGGCTCCAGCACCTCCCTCTCAAAGCTGGAGGACTCTGGCTCCAGCACCTCCTTCTCAAAGCTGGAGGACTCTGGCTCCAGCACCTCCTCTCAAATCTGGAGGACTCTGGCTCCAGCACCTCCCTCTCAAAGCTGGAGGACTCTTGAGGACTCTGGCTCCAGCACCTCCTCTCAAAGCTGGAGGACCCAGGCAACAGCACCTCCCTCTCAAAGCTGGAGGACTATGGCTCCAGCACCTCCTTTTCAAAGCTGGAGGATTTTGGCTCCAGCACCTCCCTCTCAAAGCTGGAGGACTCTGGCTCCAGCACCTCCCTCTCAAAGCTGGAGGACTCTGGCTCCAGCACCTCCTCTCAAAGCAGGAGGACTCTGGCTCCAGCACCTCCTCTCAAAGCTGGACGACTCTGGCTCCAGCACCTCCTCTCAAAGCTGGAGGACTCTGGCTCCAGCACCTCCCTCTCAAAGCTGGAGGACTCTGGCTCCAGCACCTCCTCTCAAAGCAGGAGGACTCTGGCTCCAGCACCTCCCTCTCAAAGCTGGAGGACTCTTGAGGACTCTGGCTCCAGCACCTCCTCTCAAAGCTGGAGGACTCTGGCTCCAGCACCTCCTCTCAAAGCTGGACGACTCTGGCTCCAGCACCTCCCTCTCAAAGCAGGAGGACTCTGGCTCCAGCACCTCCTCTCAAAGCAGGAGGACTCTGGCTCCAGCACCTCCTCTCAAAGCAGGAGGACTCTGGAGGACTCTGGCTCCAGCACCTCCTCTCAAAGCTGGAGGACTCTGGCAACAGCACCTCCCTCTCAAAGCTGGAGGACTCTGGCTCCAGCACCTCCTCTCAAAGCAGGAGGACTCTGGCTCCAGAACCTCCTCTCAAAGCTGGAGGACTCTGGCTCCAGCACCTCCCTCTCAAAGCAGGAGGACTATTGCTCCAGCACCTCCCTCTCAAAGCAGGAGGACTCTGGCTCCAGCACCTCCCTCTCAAAGCAGGAGGACTCTGCTTCCAGCACCTCCCTCTCAAAGCAGGAGGACTCTGGCTCCAGAACCTCCTCTCAAAGCTGGAGGACTCTGGCTCCAGCACCTCCTTCTCAAAGCAGGAGGACTCTGGCTCCAGCACCTCCCTCTCAAAGCAGGAGGACTCTGGCTCCAGCACCTCCTTCTCAAAGCCGGAGGACTCTGGCTTCAGCACCTCCTTCTCAAAGTAGGAAGACTCTGGCTCCAGCACCTCCCTCTCAAAGCTGGAGGACTCTGGCTCCAGCACCTCCTCTCAAAGCAGGAGGACTCTGGCTCCAGCACCTCCTCTCAAAGCTGGACGACTCTGGCTCCAGCACCTCCTCTCAAAGCTGGAGGACTCTGGCTCCAGCACCTCCCTCTCAAAGCTGGAGGACTCTGGCTCCAGCACCTCCTCTCAAAGCAGGAGGACTCTGGCTCCAGCACCTCCCTCTCAAAGCTGGAGGACTCTTGAGGACTCTGGCTCCAGCACCTCCTCTCAAAGCTGGAGGACTCTGGCTCCAGCACCTCCTCTCAAAGCTGGACGACTCTGGCTCCAGCACCTCCCTCTCAAAGCAGGAGGACTCTGGCTCCAGCACCTCCTCTCAAAGCTGGAGGACTCTGGCTCCAGCACCTCCTCTCAAAGCAGGAGGACTCTGGAGGACTCTGGCTCCAGCACCTCCTCTCAAAGCTGGAGGACTCTGGCAACAGCACCTCCCTCTCAAAGCTGGAGGACTCTGGCTCCAGCACCTCCTCTCAAAGCAGGAGGACTCTGGCTCCAGCACCTCCTCTCAAAGCTGGAGGACTCTGGCTCCAGCACCTCCCTCTCAAAGCAGGAGGACTATTGCTCCAGCACCTCCCTCTCAAAGCAGGAGGACTCTGGCTCCAGCACCTCCCTCTCAAAGCAGGAGGACTCTGCTTCCAGCACCTCCCTCTCAAAGCAGGAGGACTCTGGCTCCAGAACCTCCTCTCAAAGCTGGAGGACTCTGGCTCCAGCACCTCCTTCTCAAAGCAGGAGGACTCTGGCTCCAGCACCTCCCTCTCAAAGCAGGAGGACTCTGGCTCCAGCACCTCCTTCTCAAAGCCGGAGGACTCTGGCTTCAGCACCTCCTTCTCAAAGTAGGAAGACTCTGGCTCCAGCACCTCCTCTAAAAGCTGGAGGACTCTGGCTCCAGGACCTCCCTCTCAAAGCAGGAGGACTCTGGTTCCAGCACCTCCCTCTCAAAGCTGGAGGACTCTGGCTCCAGCACCTCCTCTCAAAGCCGGAGGATTCTGGCTCCAGCACCTCCCTCTCAAAGCTGGAGGACCCAGGCAACAGCACCTCCCTCTCAAAGCTGGAGGACTCTGGCTCCAGCACCTCCTCTCAAAGCTGGAGGACTCTGGCTCCAGCACCTCCTCTCAAAGCTGGACGACTCTGGCTCCAGCACCTCCCTCTCAAAGCAGGAGGACTATTGCTCCAGCACCTCCCTCTCAAAGCAGGAGGACTCTGGCTCCAGCACCTCCCTCTCAAAGCAGGAGGACTCTGGCTCCAGCACCTCCCTCTCAAAGCAGGAGGACTCTTGCTCCAGCACCTCCCTCTCAAAGCAGGAGGACTCTGGCTCCAGAACCTCCTCTCAAAGCTGGAGGACTCTGGCTCCAGCACCTCCTTCTCAAAGCAGGAGGACTCTGGCTCCAGCACCTCCCTCTCAAAGCAGGAGGACTCTGGCTCCAGCACCTCCTCTCAAAGCTGGAGGACTATGGCTCCAGCACCTCCTTTTCAAAGCTGGAGGACTTTGGCTCCAGCACCTCCCTCTCAAAGCTGGAGGACTCTGGCTCCAGCACCTCCCTCTCAAAGCTGGAGGACTCTGGCTCCAGCACCTCCCTCTCAAAGCTGGAGGACTCTGGCTCCAGCACCTCCTTCTCAAAGCTGGAGGACTCTGGCTCCAGCACCTCCTCTCAAAGCTGGAGGACTCTGGCTTCAGCACCTCCCTCTCAAAGCTGGAGGACTCTGGCTCCAGCACCTCCTTCTCAAAGCTGGAGGACTCTGGCTCCAGCACCTCCTCTCAAATCTGGAGGACTCTGGCTCCAGCACCTCCCTCTCAAAGCTGGAGGACTCTTGAGGACTCTGGCTCCAGCACCTCCTCTCAAAGCTGGAGGACCCAGGCAACAGCACCTCCCTCTCAAAGCTGGAGGACTATGGCTCCAGCACCTCCTTTTCAAAGCTGGAGGACTTTGGCTCCAGCACCTCCCTCTCAAAGCTGGAGGACTCTGGCTCCAGCACCTCCCTCTCAAAGCTGGAGGACTCTGGCTCCAGCACCTCCTCTCAAAGCAGGAGGACTCTGGCTCCAGCACCTCCTCTCAAAGCTGGACGACTCTGGCTCCAGCACCTCCTCTCAAAGCTGGAGGACTCTGGCTCCAGCACCTCCCTCTCAAAGCTGGAGGACTCTGGCTCCAGCACCTCCTCTCAAAGCAGGAGGACTCTTGAGGACTCTGGCTCCAGCACCTCCTCTCAAAGCTGGAGGACTCTGGCTCCAGCACCTCCTCTCAAAGCTGGACGACTCTGGCTCCAGCACCTCCCTCTCAAAGCAGGAGGACTCTGGCTCCAGCACCTCCTCTCAAAGCAGGAGGACTCTGGCTCCAGCACCTCCTCTCAAAGCAGGAGGACTCTGGAGGACTCTGGCTCCAGCACCTCCTCTCAAAGCTGGAGGACTCTGGCAACAGCACCTCCCTCTCAAAGCTGGAGGACTCTGGCTCCAGCACCTCCTCTCAAAGCAGGAGGACTCTGGCTCCAGCACCTCCTCTCAAAGCTGGAGGACTCTGGCTCCAGCACTTCCCTCTCAAAGCAGGAGGACTATTGCTCCAGCACCTCCCTCTCAAAGCAGGAGGACTCTGGCTCCAGCACCTCCCTCTCAAAGCAGGAGGACTCTGCTTCCAGCACCTCCCTCTCAAAGCAGGAGGACTCTGGCTCCAGAACCTCCTCTCAAAGCTGGAGGACTCTGGCTCCAGCACCTCCTTCTCAAAGCAGGAGGACTCTGGCTCCAGCACCTCCCTCTCAAAGCAGGAGGACTCTGGCTCCAGCACCTCCTTCTCAAAGCCGGAGGACTCTGGCTTCAGCACCTCCTTCTCAAAGTAGGAAGACTCTGGCTCCAGCACCTCCTCTAAAAGCTGGAGGACTCTGGCTCCAGGACCTCCCTCTCAAAGCTGGAGGACTCTGTCTCCAGCACCTCCCTCTCAAAGCTGGAGGACTCTGGCTCCAGCACCTCCTCTCAAAGCCGGAGGATTCTGGCTCCAGCACCTCCCTCTCAAAGCTGGAGGACCCTGGCTCCAGCACCTCCTCTCAAAGCTGGAGGACTCTGGCTCCAGCACCTCCTTCTAAAAGCTGGAGGACTCTGGCTCCAGGACCTCCCTCTCAAAGCTGGAGGACTATGGCTCCAGCACCTCCTTCTCAAAGCTGGAGGACTCTGGCTCCAGCACCTCCCTCTCAAAGCTGGAGGACTCTGGCTCCAGCGCCTCCCTCTCAAAGCTGGAGGACTCTGGAGGACTCTGGCTCCAGCACCTCCTCTCAAAGCTGGAGGACTCAGGCAACAGCACCTCCCTCTCAAAGCTGGAGGACTATGGCTCCAGCACCTCCTTTTCAAAGCTGGAGGACTTTGGCTCCAGCACCTCCCTCTCAAAGCTGGAGGACTCTGGCTCCAGGACCTCCCTCTCAAAGCTGGAGGACTCTGGTTCCAGCACCTCCCTCTCAAAGCTGGAGGACTCTGGCTCCAGCACCTCCTCTCAAAGCCGGAGGATTCTGGCTCCAGCACCTCCCTCTCAAAGCTGGAGGACCCTGGCTCCAGCACCTCCTCTCAAAGCTGGAGGACTCTGGCTCCAGCACCTCCTTCTAAAAGCTGGAGGACTCTGGCTCCAGGACCTCCCTCTCAAAGCTGGAGGACTCTGGCTCCAGCACCTCCCTGTCAAAGCTGGAGGACTCTGGCTCCAGCGCCTCCCTCTCAAAGCTGGAGGACTCTGGCTCCAGCACCTCCCTCTCAAAGCTGGAGGACTTTGGCTCCAGCACCTCCCTCTCAAAGCTGGAGGACTCTGGCTCCAGCACCTCCTCTCAAAGCTGGAGGACTCTGGCTCCAGCACCTCCTCTCAAAGCTGGAGGACTCTGGAGGACTCTGGCTCCAGCACCTCCTCTCAAAGCTGGAGGACTCAGGCAACAGCACCTCCCTCTCAAAGCTGGAGGACTCTGGCTCCAGCACCTCCTCTCAAAGCTGGAGGACTCTGGCAACAGCACCTCCCTCTCAAAGCTGGAGGACTCTGGCTCCAGCACCTCCTCTCAAAGCAGGAGGACTCTGGCTCCAGCACCTCCTCTCAAAGCTGGAGGACTCTGGCTCCAGCACCTCCCTCTCAAAGCAGGAGGACTATTGCTCCAGCACCTCCCTCTCAAAGCAGGAGGACTCTGGCTCCAGCACCTCCCTCTCAAAGCAGGAGGACTCTGCTTCCAGCACCTCCCTCTCAAAGCAGGAGGACTCTGGCTCCAGAACCTCCTCTCAAAGCTGGAGGACTCTGGCTCCAGCACCTCCTTCTCAAAGCAGGAGGACTCTGGCTCCAGCACCTCCCTCTCAAAGCAGGAGGACTCTGGCTCCAGCACCTCCTTCTCAAAGCCGGAGGACTCTGGCTTCAGCACCTCCTTCTCAAAGTAGGAAGACTCTGGCTCCAGCACCTCCCTCTCAAAGCTGGAGGACTCTGGCTCCAGCACCTCCCTCTCAAAGCTGGAGGACTCTGGCTCCAGCACCTCCTCTCAAAGCAGGAGGACTCTGGCTCCAGCACCTCCTCTCAAAGCTGGACGACTCTGGCTCCAGCACCTCCTCTCAAAGCTGGAGGACTCTGGCTCCAGCACCTCCCTCTCAAAGCTGGAGGACTCTGGCTCCAGCACCTCCTCTCAAAGCAGGAGGACTCTGGCTCCAGCACCTCCCTCTCAAAGCTGGAGGACTCTTGAGGACTCTGGCTCCAGCACCTCCTCTCAAAGCTGGAGGACTCTGGCTCCAGCACCTCCTCTCAAAGCTGGACGACTCTGGCTCCAGCACCTCCCTCTCAAAGCAGGAGGACTCTGGCTCCAGCACCTCCTCTCAAAGCTGGAGGACTCTGGCTCCAGCACCTCCTCTCAAAGCAGGAGGACTCTGGAGGACTCTGGCTCCAGCACCTCCTCTCAAAGCTGGAGGACTCTGGCAACAGCACCTCCCTCTCAAAGCTGGAGGACTCTGGCTCCAGCACCTCCTCTCAAAGCAGGAGGACTCTGGCTCCAGCACCTCCTCTCAAAGCTGGAGGACTCTGGCTCCAGCACCTCCCTCTCAAAGCAGGAGGACTATTGCTCCAGCACCTCCCTCTCAAAGCAGGAGGACTCTGGCTCCAGCACCTCCCTCTCAAAGCAGGAGGACTCTGCTTCCAGCACCTCCCTCTCAAAGCAGGAGGACTCTGGCTCCAGAACCTCCTCTCAAAGCTGGAGGACTCTGGCTCCAGCACCTCCTTCTCAAAGCAGGAGGACTCTGGCTTCAGCGACTCCCTCTCAAAGCTGGAGGACTCTTGAGGACTCTGACTCCAGCACCTCCTCTCAAAGCTGGAGGACCCAGGCAACAGCACCTCCCTCTCAAAGCTGGAGGACTCTGGTTCCAGCACCTCCTCTCAAAGCTGGAGGACTATGGCTCCAGCACCTCCTTTTCAAAGCTGGAGGACTTTGGCTCCAGCACCTCCCTCTCAAAGCTGGAGGACTCTGGCTCCAGCACCTCCCTCTCAAAGCAGGAGGACTCTGGCTCCAGCACCTCCCTCTCAAAGCTGGAGCACTCTGGCTCCAGCACCTCCTTCTCAAAGCTGGAGGACTCTGGCTCCAGCTCCTCCTCTCAGAGCTGGAGGACTCTGGCTTCAGCACCTCCTTCTCAAAGTAGGAAGACTCTGGCTCCAGCACCTCCTCTCAAAGCTGGAGGACTCTGGCTCCAGCACCTCCTCTCAAAGCTGGAGGACTCTGGCTCCAGCGCCTCCCTCTCAAAGCTGGAGGACTCTGGCAACAGCACCTCCCTCTCAAAGCTGGAGGACTCTGGCTCCAGCACCTCCTCTCAAAGCTGGAGGACTATGGTTCCAGCACCTCCTTTTCAAAGCTGGAGGACTTTGGCTCTAGCACCTCCCTCTCAAAGCTGGAGGACTCTTGCTCCAGCACCTCCCTCTCAAAGCTGGAGGACTCTGGCTCCAGCACCTCCTCTCAAAGCAGGAGGACTCTGGCTCCAGCACCTCCTCTCAAAGCTGGACGACTCTGGCTCCAGCACCTCCCTCTCAAAGCAGGAGGACTATTGCTCCAGCACCTCCCTCTCAAAGCAGGAGGACTCTGGCTCCAGCACCTCCCTCTCAAAGCAGGAGGACTCTGCTTCCAGCACCTCCCTCTCAAAGCAGGAGGACTCTGGCTCCAGAACCTCCTCTCAAAGCTGGAGGACTCTGGCTCCAGCACCTCCTTCTCAAAGCAGGAGGACTCTGGCTCCAGCACCTCCCTCTCAAAGCAGGAGGACTCTGGCTCCAGCACCTCCTCTCAAAGCTGGAGGACCCAGGCAACAGCACCTCCCTCTCAAAGCTGGAGGACTCTGGCTCCAGCACCTCCTCTCAAAGCTGGAGGACTATGGCTCCAGCACCTCCTTTTCAAAGCTGGAGGACTTTGGCTCCAGCACCTCCCTCTCAAAGCTGGAGGACTCTGGCTCCAGCACCTCCCTCTCAAAGCTGGAGGACTCTGGCTCCAGCACCTCCCTCTCAAAGCTGGAGGACTCTGGCTCCAGCATCTCCTTCTCAAAGCTGGAGGACTCTGGCTCCAGCACCTCCTCTCAAAGCTGGAGGACTCTGGCTCCAGCACCTCCCTCTCAAAGCTGGAGGACTCTGGCTCCAGCACCTCCTTCTCAAAGCTGGAGGACTCTGGCTCCAGCACCTCCTCTCAAATCTGGAGGACTCTGGCTCCAGCACCTCCCTCTCAAAGCTGGAGGACTCTTGAGGACTCTGGCTCCAGCACCTCCTCTCAAAGCTGGAGGACCCAGGCAACAGCACCTCCCTCTCAAAGCTGGAGGACTCTGGTTCCAGCACCTCCTCTCAAAGCTGGAGGACTATGGCTCCAGCACCTCCTTTTCAAAGCTGGAGGACTTTGGCTCCAGCACCTCCCTCTCAAAGCTGGAGGACTCTGGCTCCAGCACCTCCCTCTCACAGCTGGAGGACTCTGGCTCCAGCACCTCCTCTCAAAGCAGGAGGACTCTGGCTCCAGCACCTCCTCTCAAAGCTGGACGACTCTGGCTCCAGCACCTCCTCTCAAAGCTGGAGGACTCTGGCTCCAGCACCTCCCTCTCAAAGCTGGAGGACTCTGGCTCCAGCGACTCCCTCTCAAAGCTGGAGGACTCTTGAGGACTCTGGCTCCAGCACCTCCTCTCAAAGCTGGAGGACTCTGGCTCCAGCACCTCCTCTCAAAGCTGGACGACTCTGGCTCCAGCACCTCCCTCTCAAAGCAGGAGGACTATTGCTCCAGCACCTCCCTCTCAAAGCAGGAGGACTCTGGCTCCAGCACCTCCCTCTCAAAGCAGGAGGACTCTGCTTCCAGCACCTCCCTCTCAAAGCAGGAGGACTCTGGCTCCAGAACCTCCTCTCAAAGCTGGAGGACTCTGGCTCCAGCACCTCCTTCTCAAAGCAGGAGGACTCTGGCTCCAGCACCTCCCTCTCAAAGCAGGAGGACTCTGGCTCCAGCACCTCCTCTCAAAGCTGAAGGACTCAGGCAACAGCACCTCCCTCTCAAAGCTGGAGGACTCTGGCTCCAGCACCTCCTCTCAAACCTGGAGGACTATGGCTCCAGCACCTCCTTTTCAAAGCTGGAGGACTTTGGCTCCAGCGCCTCCCTCTCAAAGCTGGAGGACTCTGTCTCCAGCACCTCCCTCTCAAAGCTGGAGGACTCTGTCTCCAGCACCTCCCTCTCAAAGCTGGAGGACTCTGTCTCCAGCACCTCCTTCTCAAAGCAGGAGGACTTTGGTTCCAGCACCTCCCTCTCAAAGCTGGAGGACTCTGGCTCCAGCACCTCCCTCTCAAAGCTGGAGGACTCTGGCTCCAGAACCTCCCTCTCAAAGCTGGAGGACTCTGGCTCCAGCACCTCCTTCTCAAAGCTGGAGGACTCTGGCTCCAGCACCTCCTCTCAAAGCTGGAGGACTCTGGCTCCAGCACCTCCTTCTCAAAGCTGGAGGACTCTGGCTCCAGCACCTCCTCTCAAATCTGGAGGACTCTGGCTCCAGCACCTCCCTCTCAAAGCTGGAGGACTCTTGAGGACTCTGGCTCCAGCACCTCCTCTCAAAGCTGGAGGACCCAGGCAACAGCACCTCCCTCTCAAAGCTGGAGGACTATGGCTCCAGCACCTCCTTTTCAAAGCTGGAGGATTTTGGCTCCAGCACCTCCCTCTCAAAGCTGGAGGACTCTGGCTCCAGCACCTCCCTCTCAAAGCTGGAGGACTCTGGCTCCAGCACCTCCTCTCAAAGCAGGAGGACTCTGGCTCCAGCACCTCCTCTCAAAGCTGGACGACTCTGGCTCCAGCACCTCCTCTCAAAGCTGGAGGACTCTGGCTCCAGCACCTCCCTCTCAAAGCTGGAGGACTCTGGCTCCAGCACCTCCTCTCAAAGCAGGAGGACTCTGGCTCCAGCACCTCCCTCTCAAAGCTGGAGGACTCTTGAGGACTCTGGCTCCAGCACCTCCTCTCAAAGCTGGAGGACTCTGGCTCCAGCACCTCCTCTCAAAGCTGGACGACTCTGGCTCCAGCACCTCCCTCTCAAAGCAGGAGGACTCTGGCTCCAGCACCTCCTCTCAAAGCAGGAGGACTCTGGCTCCAGCACCTCCTCTCAAAGCAGGAGGACTCTGGAGGACTCTGGCTCCAGCACCTCCTCTCAAAGCTGGAGGACTCTGGCAACAGCACCTCCCTCTCAAAGCTGGAGGACTCTGGCTCCAGCACCTCCTCTCAAAGCAGGAGGACTCTGGCTCCAGCACCTCCTCTCAAAGCTGGAGGACTCTGGCTCCAGCACCTCCCTCTCAAAGCAGGAGGACTATTGCTCCAGCACCTCCCTCTCAAAGCAGGAGGACTCTGGCTCCAGCACCTCCCTCTCAAAGCAGGAGGACTCTGCTTCCAGCACCTCCCTCTCAAAGCAGGAGGACTCTGGCTCCAGAACCTCCTCTCAAAGCAGGAGGACTCTGGCTCCAGCACCTCCCTCTCAAAGCAGGAGGACTCTGGCTCCAGCACCTCCTTCTCAAAGCCGGAGGACTCTGGCTTCAGCACCTCCTTCTCAAAGTAGGAAGACTCTGGCTCCAGCACCTCCCTCTCAAAGCTGGAGGACTCTGGCTCCAGCACCTCCCTCTCAAAGCTGGAGGACTCTGGCTCCAGCACCTCCTCTCAAAGCAGGAGGACTCTGGCTCCAGCACCTCCTCTCAAAGCTGGACGACTCTGGCTCCAGCACCTCCTCTCAAAGCTGGAGGACTCTGGCTCCAGCACCTCCCTCTCAAAGCTGGAGGACTCTGGCTCCAGCACCTCCTCTCAAAGCAGGAGGACTCTGGCTCCAGCACCTCCCTCTCAAAGCTGGAGGACTCTTGAGGACTCTGGCTCCAGCACCTCCTCTCAAAGCTGGAGGACTCTGGCTCCAGCACCTCCTCTCAAAGCTGGACGACTCTGGCTCCAGCACCTCCCTCTCAAAGCAGGAGGACTCTGGCTCCAGCACCTCCTCTCAAAGCTGGAGGACTCTGGCTCCAGCACCTCCTCTCAAAGCAGGAGGACTCTGGAGGACTCTGGCTCCAGCACCTCCTCTCAAAGCTGGAGGACTCTGGCAACAGCACCTCCCTCTCAAAGCTGGAGGACTCTGGCTCCAGCACCTCCTCTCAAAGCAGGAGGACTCTGGCTCCAGCACCTCCTCTCAAAGCTGGAGGACTCTGGCTCCAGCACCTCCCTCTCAAAGCAGGAGGACTATTGCTCCAGCACCTCCCTCTCAAAGCAGGAGGACTCTGGCTCCAGCACCTCCCTCTCAAAGCAGGAGGACTCTGCTTCCAGCACCTCCCTCTCAAAGCAGGAGGACTCTGGCTCCAGAACCTCCTCTCAAAGCTGGAGGACTCTGGCTCCAGCACCTCCTTCTCAAAGCAGGAGGACTCTGGCTCCAGCACCTCCCTCTCAAAGCAGGAGGACTCTGGCTCCAGCACCTCCTTCTCAAAGCCGGAGGACTCTGGCTTCAGCACCTCCTTCTCAAAGTAGGAAGACTCTGGCTCCAGCACCTCCTCTAAAAGCTGGAGGACTCTGGCTCCAGGACCTCCCTCTCAAAGCTGGAGGACTCTGTCTCCAGCACCTCCCTCTCAAAGCAGGAGGACTCTGGTTCCAGCACCTCCCTCTCAAAGCTGGAGGACTCTGGCTCCAGCACCTCCTCTCAAAGCCGGAGGATTCTGGCTCCAGCACCTCCCTCTCAAAGCTGGAGGACCCAGGCAACAGCACCTCCCTCTCAAAGCTGGAGGACTCTGGCTCCAGCACCTCCTCTCAAAGCTGGAGGACTCTGGCTCCAGCACCTCCTCTCAAAGCTGGACGACTCTGGCTCCAGCACCTCCCTCTCAAAGCAGGAGGACTATTGCTCCAGCACCTCCCTCTCAAAGCAGGAGGACTCTGGCTCCAGCACCTCCCTCTCAAAGCAGGAGGACTCTGGCTCCAGCACCTCCCTTTCAAAGCAGGAGGACTCTTGCTCCAGCACCTCCCTCTCAAAGCAGGAGGACTCTGGCTCCAGAACCTCCTCTCAAAGCTGGAGGACTCTGGCTCCAGCACCTCCTTCTCAAAGCAGGAGGACTCTGGCTCCAGCACCTCCCTCTCAAAGCAGGAGGACTCTGGCTCCAGCACCTCCTCTCAAAGCTGGAGGACTATGGCTCCAGCACCTCCTTTTCAAAGCTGGAGGACTTTGGCTCCAGCACCTCCCTCTCAAAGCTGGAGGACTCTGGCTCCAGCACCTCCCTCTCAAAGCTGGAGGACTCTGGCTCCAGCACCTCCCTCTCAAAGCTGGAGGACTCTGGCTCCAGCACCTCCTTCTCAAAGCTGGAGGACTCTGGCTCCAGCACCTCCTCTCAAAGCTGGAGGACTCTGGCTTCAGCACCTCCCTCTCAAAGCTGGAGGACTCTGGCTCCAGCACCTCCTTCTCAAAGCTGGAGGACTCTGGCTCCAGCACCTCCTCTCAAATCTGGAGGACTCTGGCTCCAGCACCTCCCTCTCAAAGCTGGAGGACTCTTGAGGACTCTGGCTCCAGCACCTCCTCTCAAAGCTGGAGGACCCAGGCAACAGCACCTCCCTCTCAAAGCTGGAGGACTATGGCTCCAGCACCTCCTTTTCAAAGCTGGAGGACTTTGGCTCCAGCACCTCCCTCTCAAAGCTGGAGGACTCTGGCTCCAGCACCTCCCTCTCAAAGCTGGAGGACTCTGGCTCCAGCACCTCCTCTCAAAGCAGGAGGACTCTGGCTCCAGCACCTCCTCTCAAAGCTGGACGACTCTGGCTCCAGCACCTCCTCTCAAAGCTGGAGGACTCTGGCTCCAGCACCTCCCTCTCAAAGCTGGAGGACTCTGGCTCCAGCACCTCCTCTCAAAGCAGGAGGACTCTTGAGGACTCTGGCTCCAGCACCTCCTCTCAAAGCTGGAGGACTCTGGCTCCAGCACCTCCTCTCAAAGCTGGACGACTCTGGCTCCAGCACCTCCCTCTCAAAGCAGGAGGACTCTGGCTCCAGCACCTCCTCTCAAAGCAGGAGGACTCTGGCTCCAGCACCTCCTCTCAAAGCAGGAGGACTCTGGAGGACTCTGGCTCCAGCACCTCCTCTCAAAGCTGGAGGACTCTGGCAACAGCACCTCCCTCTCAAAGCTGGAGGACTCTGGCTCCAGCACCTCCTCTCAAAGCAGGAGGACTCTGGCTCCAGCACCTCCTCTCAAAGCTGGAGGACTCTGGCTCCAGCACCTCCCTCTCAAAGCAGGAGGACTATTGCTCCAGCACCTCCCTCTCAAAGCAGGAGGACTCTGGCTCCAGCACCTCCCTCTCAAAGCAGGAGGACTCTGCTTCCAGCACCTCCCTCTCAAAGCAGGAGGACTCTGGCTCCAGAACCTCCTCTCAAAGCTGGAGGACTCTGGCTCCAGCACCTCCTTCTCAAAGCAGGAGGACTCTGGCTCCAGCACCTCCCTCTCAAAGCAGGAGGACTCTGGCTCCAGCACCTCCTTCTCAAAGCCGGAGGACTCTGGCTTCAGCACCTCCTTCTCAAAGTAGGAAGACTCTGGCTCCAGCACCTCCTCTAAAAGCTGGAGGACTCTGGCTCCAGGACCTCCCTCTCAAAGCTGGAGGACTCTGTCTCCAGCACCTCCCTCTCAAAGCTGGAGGACTCTGGCTCCAGCACCTCCTCTCAAAGCCGGAGGATTCTGGCTCCAGCACCTCCCTCTCAAAGCTGGAGGACCCTGGCTCCAGCACCTCCTCTCAAAGCTGGAGGACTCTGGCTCCAGCACCTCCTTCTAAAAGCTGGAGGACTCTGGCTCCAGGACCTCCCTCTCAAAGCTGGAGGACTATGGCTCCAGCACCTCCTTCTCAAAGCTGGAGGACTCTGGCTCCAGCACCTCCCTCTCAAAGCTGGAGGACTCTGGCTCCAGCGCCTCCCTCTCAAAGCTGGAGGACTCTGGCTCCAGCACCTCCCTCTCAAAGCTGGAGGACTTTGGCTCCAGCACCTCCCTCTCAAAGCTGGAGTACTCTGGCTCCAGCACCTCCTCTCAAAGCTGGAGGACTCTGGCTCCAGCACCTCCTCTCAAAGCTGGAGGACTCTGGAGGACTCTGGCTCCAGCACCTCCTCTCAAAGCTGGAGGACTCAGGCAACAGCACCTCCCTCTCAAAGCTGGAGGACTCTGGCTCCAGCACCTCCTCTCAAAGCTGGAGGACTATGGCTCCAGCACCTCCTTTTCAAAGCTGGAGGACTTTGGCTCCAGCACCTCCCTCTCAAAGCTGGAGGACTCTGGCTCCAGGACCTCCCTCTCAAAGCTGGAGGACTCTGGTTCCAGCACCTCCCTCTCAAAGCTGGAGGACTCTGGCTCCAGCACCTCCTCTCAAAGCCGGAGGATTCTGGCTCCAGCACCTCCCTCTCAAAGCTGGAGGACCCTGGCTCCAGCACCTCCTCTCAAAGCTGGAGGACTCTGGCTCCAGCACCTCCTTCTAAAAGCTGGAGGACTCTGGCTCCAGGACCTCCCTCTCAAAGCTGGAGGACTATGGCTCCAGCACCTCCTTCTCAAAGCTGGAGGACTCTGGCTCCAGCACCTCCCTGTCAAAGCTGGAGGACTCTGGCTCCAGCGCCTCCCTCTCAAAGCTGGAGGACTCTGGCTCCAGCACCTCCCTCTCAAAGCTGGAGGACTTTGGCTCCAGCACCTCCCTCTCAAAGCTGGAGGACTCTGGCTCCAGCACCTCCTCTCAAAGCTGGAGGACTCTGGCTCCAGCACCTCCTCTCAAAGCTGGAGGACTCTGGAGGACTCTGGCTCCAGCACCTCCTCTCAAAGCTGGAGGACTCAGGCAACAGCACCTCCCTCTCAAAGCTGGAGGACTCTGGCTCCAGCACCTCCTCTCAAAGCTGGAGGACTCTGGCAACAGCACCTCCCTCTCAAAGCTGGAGGACTCTGGCTCCAGCACCTCCTCTCAAAGCAGGAGGACTCTGGCTCCAGCACCTCCTCTCAAAGCTGGAGGACTCTGGCTCCAGCACCTCCCTCTCAAAGCAGGAGGACTATTGCTCCAGCACCTCCCTCTCAAAGCAGGAGGACTCTGGCTCCAGCACCTCCCTCTCAAAGCAGGAGGACTCTGCTTCCAGCACCTCCCTCTCAAAGCAGGAGGACTCTGGCTCCAGAACCTCCTCTCAAAGCTGGAGGACTCTGGCTCCAGCACCTCCTTCTCAAAGCAGGAGGACTCTGGCTCCAGCACCTCCCTCTCAAAGCAGGAGGACTCTGGCTCCAGCACCTCCTTCTCAAAGCCGGAGGACTCTGGCTTCAGCACCTCCTTCTCAAAGTAGGAAGACTCTGGCTCCAGCACCTCCCTCTCAAAGCTGGAGGACTCTGGCTCCAGCACCTCCCTCTCAAAGCTGGAGGACTCTGGCTCCAGCACCTCCTCTCAAAGCAGGAGGACTCTGGCTCCAGCACCTCCTCTCAAAGCTGGACGACTCTGGCTCCAGCACCTCCTCTCAAAGCTGGAGGACTCTGGCTCCAGCACCTCCCTCTCAAAGCTGGAGGACTCTGGCTCCAGCACCTCCTCTCAAAGCAGGAGGACTCTGGCTCCAGCACCTCCCTCTCAAAGCTGGAGGACTCTTGAGGACTCTGGCTCCAGCACCTCCTCTCAAAGCTGGAGGACTCTGGCTCCAGCACCTCCTCTCAAAGCTGGACGACTCTGGCTCCAGCACCTCCCTCTCAAAGCAGGAGGACTCTGGCTCCAGCACCTCCTCTCAAAGCTGGAGGACTCTGGCTCCAGCACCTCCTCTCAAAGCAGGAGGACTCTGGAGGACTCTGGCTCCAGCACCTCCTCTCAAAGCTGGAGGACTCTGGCAACAGCACCTCCCTCTCAAAGCTGGAGGACTCTGGCTCCAGCACCTCCTCTCAAAGCAGGAGGACTCTGGCTCCAGCACCTCCTCTCAAAGCTGGAGGACTCTGGCTCCAGCACCTCCCTCTCAAAGCAGGAGGACTATTGCTCCAGCACCTCCCTCTCAAAGCAGGAGGACTCTGGCTCCAGCACCTCCCTCTCAAAGCAGGAGGACTCTGCTTCCAGCACCTCCCTCTCAAAGCAGGAGGACTCTGGCTCCAGAACCTCCTCTCAAAGCTGGAGGACTCTGGCTCCAGCACCTCCTTCTCAAAGCAGGAGGACTCTGGCTCCAGCACCTCCCTCTCAAAGCAGGAGGACTCTGGCTCCAGCACCTCCTTCTCAAAGCCGGAGGACTCTGGCTTCAGCACCTCCTTCTCAAAGTAGGAAGACTCTGGCTCCAGCACCTCCTCTAAAAGCTGGAGGACTCTGGCTCCAGGACCTCCCTCTCAAAGCTGGAGGACTCTGTCTCCAGCACCTCCCTCTCAAAGCAGGAGGACTCTGGTTCCAGCACCTCCCTCTCAAAGCTGGAGGACTCTGGCTCCAGCACCTCCTCTCAAAGCCGGAGGATTCTGGCTCCAGCACCTCCCTCTCAAAGCTGGAGGACCCAGGCAACAGCACCTCCCTCTCAAAGCTGGAGGACTCTGGCTCCAGCACCTCCTCTCAAAGCTGGAGGACTCTGGCTCCAGCACCTCCTCTCAAAGCTGGACGACTCTGGCTCCAGCACCTCCCTCTCAAAGCAGGAGGACTATTGCTCCAGCACCTCCCTCTCAAAGCAGGAGGACTCTGGCTCCAGCACCTCCCTCTCAAAGCAGGAGGACTCTGGCTCCAGCACCTCCCTCTCAAAGCAGGAGGACTCTTGCTCCAGCACCTCCCTCTCAAAGCAGGAGGACTCTGGCTCCAGAACCTCCTCTCAAAGCTGGAGGACTCTGGCTCCAGCACCTCCTTCTCAAAGCAGGAGGACTCTGGCTCCAGCACCTCCCTCTCAAAGCAGGAGGACTCTGGCTCCAGCACCTCCTCTCAAAGCTGGAGGACTATGGCTCCAGCACCTCCTTTTCAAAGCTGGAGGACTTTGGCTCCAGCACCTCCCTCTCAAAGCTGGAGGACTCTGGCTCCAGCACCTCCCTCTCAAAGCTGGAGGACTCTGGCTCCAGCACCTCCCTCTCAAAGCTGGAGGACTCTGGCTCCAGCACCTCCTTCTCAAAGCTGGAGGACTCTGGCTCCAGCACCTCCTCTCAAAGCTGGAGGACTCTGGCTTCAGCACCTCCCTCTCAAAGCTGGAGGACTCTGGCTCCAGCACCTCCTTCTCAAAGCTGGAGGACTCTGGCTCCAGCACCTCCTCTCAAATCTGGAGGACTCTGGCTCCAGCACCTCCCTCTCAAAGCTGGAGGACTCTTGAGGACTCTGGCTCCAGCACCTCCTCTCAAAGCTGGAGGACCCAGGCAACAGCACCTCCCTCTCAAAGCTGGAGGACTCTGGCTCCAGCACCTCCTTCTCAAAGCTGGAGGACTCTGGCTCCAGCACCTCCTCTCAAATCTGGAGGACTCTGGCTCCAGCACCTCCCTCTCAAAGCTGGAGGACTCTTGAGGACTCTGGCTCCAGCACCTCCCTCTCAAAGCTGGAGGACTCTGGCTCCAGCACCTCCTCTCAAAGCAGGAGGACTCTTGAGGACTCTGGCTCCAGCACCTCCTCTCAAAGCTGGAGGACTCTGGCTCCAGCACCTCCTCTCAAAGCTGGACGACTCTGGCTCCAGCACCTCCCTCTCAAAGCAGGAGGACTCTGGCTCCAGCACCTCCTCTCAAAGCAGGAGGACTCTGGCTCCAGCACCTCCTCTCAAAGCAGGAGGACTCTGGAGGACTCTGGCTCCAGCACCTCCTCTCAAAGCTGGAGGACTCTGGCAACAGCACCTCCCTCTCAAAGCTGGAGGACTCTGGCTCCAGCACCTCCTCTCAAAGCAGGAGGACTCTGGCTCCAGCACCTCCTCTCAAAGCTGGAGGACTCTGGCTCCAGCACCTCCCTCTCAAAGCAGGAGGACTATTGCTCCAGCACCTCCCTCTCAAAGCAGGAGGACTCTGGCTCCAGCACCTCCCTCTCAAAGCAGGAGGACTCTGCTTCCAGCACCTCCCTCTCAAAGCAGGAGGACTCTGGCTCCAGAACCTCCTCTCAAAGCTGGAGGACTCTGGCTCCAGCACCTCCTTCTCAAAGCAGGAGGACTCTGGCTCCAGCACCTCCCTCTCAAAGCAGGAGGACTCTGGCTCCAGCACCTCCTTCTCAAAGCCGGAGGACTCTGGCTTCAGCACCTCCTTCTCAAAGTAGGAAGACTCTGGCTCCAGCACCTCCTCTAAAAGCTGGAGGACTCTGGTTCCAGCACCTCCCTCTCAAAGCTGGAGGACTCTGGCTCCAGCACCTCCTCTCAAAGCCGGAGGATTCTGGCTCCAGCACCTCCCTCTCAAAGCTGGAGGACCCTGGCTCCAGCACCTCCTCTCAAAGCTGGAGGACTCTGGCTCCAGCACCTCCTTCTAAAAGCTGGAGGACTCTGGCTCCAGGACCTCCCTCTCAAAGCTGGAGGACTATGGCTCCAGCACCTCCTTCTCAAAGCTGGAGGACTCTGGCTCCAGCACCTCCCTCTCAAAGCTGGAGGACTCTGGCTCCAGCGCCTCCCTCTCAAAGCTGGAGGACTCTGGCTCCAGCACCTCCCTCTCAAAGCTGGAGGACTTTGGCTCCAGCACCTCCCTCTCAAAGCTGGAGGACTCTGGCTCCAGCACCTCCTCTCAAAGCTGGAGGACTCTGGCTCCAGCACCTCCTCTCAAAGCTGGAGGACTCTGGAGGACTCTGGCTCCAGCACCTCCTCTCAAAGCTGGAGGACTCAGGCAACAGCACCTCCCTCTCAAAGCTGGAGGACTCTGGCTCCAGCACCTCCTCTCAAAGCTGGAGGACTATGGCTCCAGCACCTCCTTTTCAAAGCTGGAGGACTTTGGCTCCAGCACCTCCCTCTCAAAGCTGGAGGACTCTGGCTCCAGCACCTCCCTCTCAAAGCTGGAGGACTCTGGCTCCAGCACCTCCCTCTCAAAGCTGGAGGACTCTGGCTCCAGCACCTCCCTCTCAAAGCTGGAGGACTCTTGCTCCAGCACCTCCTTCTCAAAGCTGGAGGACTCTGGCTCCAGCACCTCCTCTCAAAGCTGGAGGACTCTGGCTCCAGCACCTCCTCTCAAAGCTGGAGGACTCTGGCTCCAGCACCTCCTCTCAAAGCTGGAGGACTCTGGCTCCAGCGCCTCCCTCTCAAAGCTGGAGGACTATGGTTCCAGCACCTCCTTTTCAAAGCTGGAGGACTTTGGCTCTAGCACCTCCCTCTCAAAGCTGGAGGACTCTGGCTCCAGCACCTCCCTCTCAAAGCTGGAGGACTCTGGCTCCAGCACCTCCCTCTCAAAGCTGGAGGACTCTGGCTCCAGCACCTCCCTCTCAAAGCTGGAGGACTCTTGCTCCAGCGGCTCCCTCTCAAAGCTGGAGGACTATGGTTCCAGCACCTCCTTTTCAAAGCTGGAGGACTTTGGCTCTAGCACCTCCCTCTCAAAGCTGGAGGACTCTGGCTCCAGCACCTCCCTCTCAAAGCTGGAGGACTCTGGCTCCAGCACCTCCTCTCAAAGCAGGAGGACTCTGGCTCCAGCACCTCCTCTCAAAGCTGGAGGACTCTGGCTCCAGCACCTCCCTCTCAAAGCAGGAGGACTATTGCTCCAGCACCTCCCTCTCAAAGCAGGAGGACTCTGGCTCCAGCACCTCCCTCTCAAAGCAGGAGGACTCTGCTTCCAGCACCTCCCTCTCAAAGCAGGAGGACTCTGGCTCCAGAACCTCCTCTCAAAGCTGGAGGACTCTGGCTCCAGCACCTCCTTCTCAAAGCAGGAGGACTCTGGCTCCAGCACCTCCCTCTCAAAGCCGGAGGACTCTGGCTTCAGCACCTCCTTCTCAAAGTAGGAAGACTCTGGCTCCAGCACCTCCTCTCAAAGCTGGAGGACTCTGGAGGACCCTGGCTCCAGCACCTCCTCTCAAAGCTGGAGGACTCAGGCAACAGCACCTCCCTCTCAAAGCTGGAGGACTCTGGCTCCAGCACCTCCTCTCAAAGCTGGAGGACTATGGCTCCAGCACCTCCTTTTCAAAGCTGGAGGACTTTGGCTCCAGCACCTCCCTCTCAAAGCTGGAGGACTCTGGCTCCAGCACCTCCCTCTCAAAGCTGGAGGACTCTGGCTCCAGCACCTCCCTCTCAAAGCTGGAGGACTCTGGCTCCAGCACCTCCCTCTCAAAGCTGGAGGACTCTTGCTCCAGCACCTCCTTCTCAAAGCTGGAGGACTCTGGCTCCAGCACCTCCTCTCAAAGCTGGAGGACTCTGGCTCCAGCACCTCCTCTCAAAGCTGGAGGACTCTGGCTCCAGCACCTCCTCTCAAAGCTGGAGGACTCTGGCTCCAGCGCCTCCCTCTCAAAGCTGGAGGACTTTGGCTCCAGCCCCTCCTCTCAAAGCAGGAGGACTCTGGCTCCAGCACCTCCTCTCAAAGCTGGAGGACTCTGGCTCCAGCACCTCCCTCTCAAAGCAGGAGGACTATTGCTCCAGCACCTCCCTCTCAAAGCAGGAGGACTCTGGCTCCAGCACCTCCCTCTCAAAGCAGGAGGACTCTGCTTCCAGCACCTCCCTCTCAAAGCAGGAGGACTCTGGCTCCAGAACCTCCTCTCAAAGCTGGAGGACTCTGGCTCCAGCACCTCCTTCTCAAAGCAGGAGGACTCTGGCTCCAGCACCTCCCTCTCAAAGCCGGAGGACTCTGGCTTCAGCACCTCCTTCTCAAAGTAGGAAGACTCTGGCTCCAGCACCTCCTCTAAAAGCTGGAGGACTCTGACTCCAGCACCTCCTTCTAAAAGCTGGAGGACTCTGGCTCCAGGACCTCCCTCTCAAAGCTGGAGGACTATGGCTCCAGCACCTCCTTCTCAAAGCTGGAGGACTTTGGCTCCAGCACCTCCCTCTCAAAGCTGGAGGACTCTGGCTCCAGCACCTCCCTCTCAAAGCTGGAGGACTCTGGCTCCAGCGCCTCCCTCTCAAAGCTGGAGGACTCTGGCTCAGGCACCTCCCTCTCAAAGCCGGAGGACTCTGGCTTCAGCACCTCCTTCTCAAAGTAGGAAGACTCTGGCTCCAGCACCTCCTCTAAAAGCTGGAGGACTCTGTCTCCAGCACCTCCCTCTCAAAGCAGGAGGACTCTGGTTCCAGCACCTCCCTCTCAAAGCTGGAGGACTCTGGCTCCAGCACCTCCTCTCAAAGCCGGAGGATTCTGGCTCCAGCACCTCCCTCTCAAAGCTGGAGGACCCTGGCTCCAGCACCTCCTCTCAAAGCTGGAGGACTCTGGCTCCAGCACCTCCTTCTAAAAGCTGGAGGACTCTGGCTCCAGGACCTCCCTCTCAAAGCTGGAGGACTATGGCTCCAGCACCTCCTTCTCAAAGCTGGAGGACTTTGGCTCCAGCACCTCCCTCTCAAAGCTGGAGGACTCTGGCTCCAGCACCTCCCTCTCAAAGCTGGAGGATTCTGGCTCCAGCACCTCCCTCTCAAAGCTGGAGGACCCTGGCTCCAGCACCTCCTCTCAAAGCTGGAGGACTCTGGCTCCAGCACCTCCTTCTAAAAGCTGGAGGACTCTGGCTCCAGCACCTCCTCTCAAAGCTGGAGGACTCTGGCTCCAGCACCTCCTTCTCAAAGCTGGAGGACTCTGGCTCCAGCACCTCCTTCTCAAAGCTGGATGACTTTGGCTCCAGCACCTCCCTCTCAAAGCTGGAGGACTCAGGCAACAGCACCTCCCTCTCAAAGCTGGAGGACTCTGGCTCCAGCACCTCCTCTCAAAGCTGGAGGACTTTGGCTCCAGCACCTCCCTCTCAAAGCTGGAGGACTCTGGCTCCAGCACCTCCCTCTCAAAGCTGGAGGACTCTGGCTCCAGCCCCTCCTCTCAAAGCAGGAGGACTCTGGCTCCAGCACCTCCTCTCAAAGCTGGAGGACTCTGGCTCCAGGACCTCCCTCTCAAAGCTGGAGGACTCTGGCTCCAGCACCTCCTCTCAAAGCTGGAGGACTCTGGCTCCAGGACCTCCCTCTCAAAGCTGGAGGACTCTGGAGGACTCTGGCTCCAGCACCTCCTCTCAAAGCTGGAGGACTCAGGCAAGAGCACCTCCCTCTCAAAGCTGGAGGACTCTGGCTCCAGCACCTCCTCTCAAAGCTGGAGGACTATGGCTCCAGCACCTCCTTTTCAAAGCTGGAAGACTTTGGCTCCAGCACCTCCCTCTCAAAGCTGGAGGACTCTGGCTCCAGCACCTCCCTCTCAAAGCAGGAGGACTCTGGCTCCAGCACCTCCCTCTCAAAGCTGGAGGACTCTGGCTCCAGCACCTCCTTCTCAAAGCTGGAGGACTCTGGCTCCAGCACCTCCTCTCAAAGCTGGAGGACTCTGGCTCCAGCACCTCCTCTCAAAGCTGGAGGACTCTGGCTCCAGCACCTCCTCTCAAAGCTGGAGGACTCTGTCTCCAGCACCTCCCTCTCAAAGCAGGAGGACTCTGGCTCCAGCACCTCCTCTCAAAGCTGGAGGACTTTGGCTCCAGCACCTCCCTCTCAAAGCTGGAGGACTCTGGCTCCAGCACCTCCTCTCAAAGCTGGAGGACTCTGGCTCCAGCACCTCCTTCTCAAAGCAGGAGGACTATTGCTCCAGCACCTCCCTCTCAAAGCAGGAGGACTCTGGCTCCAGCACCTCCCTCTCAAAGCAGGAGGACTCTGCTTCCAGCACCTCCCTCTCAAAGCAGGAGGACTCTGGCTCCAGAACCTCCTCTCAAAGCAGGAGGACTCTGGCTCCAGCACCTCCCTCTCAAAGCAGGAGGTCTCTGCTTCCAGCACCTCCCTCTCAAAGCAGGAGGACTCTGGCTCCAGAACCTCCTCTCAAAGCTGGAGGACTCTGGCTCCAGCACCTCCCTCTCAAAGCAGGAAGACTCTGGCTCCAGCACCTCCTCTCAAAGCTGGAGGACCCAGGCAACAGCACCTCCCTCTCAAAGCTGGAGGACTCTGGCTCCAGCACCTCCTCTCAAAGCTGGAGGACTATGGCTCCAGCACCTCCTTTTCAAAGCTGGAGGACTTTGGCTCCAGCACCTCCCTCTCAAAGCTGGAGGACTCTGGCTCCAGCACCTCCCTCTCAAAGCTGGAGGACTCTGGCTCCAGCACCGCCCTCTCAAAGCTGGAGGACTCTGGCTCCAGCACCTCCTCTCAAAGCTGGAGGACTCTGGAGGACTCTGGCTTCAGCACCTCCTCTCAAAGCTGGAGGACTCTGGCAACAGCACCTCCCTCTCAAAGCTGGAGGACTCTGGCTCCAGCACCTCCTCTCAAAGCTGGAGGACTATGGTTCCAGCACCTCCTTTTCAAAGCTGGAGGACTTTGGCTCTAGCACCTCCCTCTCAAAGCTGGAGGACTATGGTTCCAGCACCTCCTTTTCAAAGCTGGAGGACTTTGGCTCCAGCACCTCCTCTCAAAGCTGGAGGACTATGGCTCCAGCACCTCCTTTTCAAAGCTGGAGGACTTTGGCTCCAGCACCTCCCTCTCAAAGCTGGAGGACTCTGGCTCCAGCACCTCCCTCTCAAAGCTGGAGGACTCTGGCTCCAGCACCTCCCTCTCAAAGCTGGAGGACTCTGGCTCCAGCACCTCCCTCTCAAAGCTGGAGGACTCTGGCTCCAGCACTTCCTCTCAAAGCTGGAGGACTCTGGCAACAGCACCTCCCTCTCAAAGCTGGAGGACTCTGGCTCCAGCACCTCCTCTCAAAGCCGGAGGATTCTGGCTCCAGCACCTCCCTCTCAAAGCTGGAGGACCCTGGCTCCAGCACCTCCTCTCAAAGCTGGAGGACTCTGGCTCCAGCACCTCCTTCTCAAAGCAGGAGGACTATTTGTCCAGCACCTCCCTCTCAAAGCAGGAGGACTCTGGCTCCAGCACCTCCCTCTCAAAGCAGGAGGACTCTGCTTCCAGCACCTCCCTCTCAAAGCAGGAGGACTCTGGCTCCAGAACCTCCTCTCAAAGCAGGAGGACTCTGGCTCCAGCACCTCCCTCTCAAAGCAGGAGGACTCTGCTTCCAGCACCTCCCTCTCAAAGCAGGAGGACTCTGGCTCCAGAACCTCCTCTCAAAGCTGGAGGACTCTGGCTCCAGCACCTCCTCTCAAAGCTGGAAGACTCTGGAGGACTCTGGCTCCAGCACCTCCTCTCAAAGCTGGAGGACTCTGGCAACAGCACCTCCCTCTCAAAGCTGGAGGACTCTGGCTCCAGCACCTCCTCTCAAAGCTGGAGGACTATGGTTCCAGCACCTCCTTTTCAAAGCTGGAGGACTTTGGCTCTAGCACCTCCCTCTCAAAGCTGGAGGACTCTGGCTCCAGCACCTCCTCTCAAAGCTGGAGGACTATGGCTCCAGCACCTCCTTTTCAAAGCTGGAGGACTTTGGCTCCAGCACCTCCCTCTCAAAGCTGGAGGACTCTGGCTCCAGCACCTCCCTCTCAAAGCTGGAGGACTCTGGCTCCAGCACCTCCTCTCAAAGCAGGAGGACTCTGGCTCCAGCACCTCCTCTCAAAGCTGGAGGACTTTGGCTCCAGCACCTCCCTCTCAAAGCAGGAGGACTATTGCTCCAGCACCTCCCTCTCAAAGCAGGAGGACTCTGGCTCCAGCACCTCCCTCTCAAAGCAGGAGGACTCTGCTTCCAGCACCTCCCTCTCAAAGCAGGAGGACTCTGGCTCCAGAACCTCCTCTCAAAGCTGGAGGACTCTGGCTCCAGCACCTCCTTCTCAAAGCAGGAGGACTCTGGCTCCAGCACCTCCCTCTCAAAGCAGGAGGACTCTGGCTCCAGCACCTCCTTCTCAAAGCCGGAGGACTCTGGCTTCAGCACCTCCTTCTCAAAGTAGGAAGACTCTGGCTCCAGCACCTCCTCTAAAAGCTGGAGGACTCTGGCTCCAGCACCTCCCTCTCAAAGCAGGAGGACTCTGGCTCCAGCACCTCCTCTAAAAGCTGGAGGACTCTGGCTCCAGCACCTCCTCTCAAAGCTGGAGGACTCTGGAGGACTCTGGCTCCAGCACCTCCTCTCAAAGCTGGAGGACTCAGGCAACAGCACCTCCCTCTCAAAGCTGGAGGACTCTGGCTCCAGCACCTCCTCTCAAAGCTGGAGGACTATGGCTCCAGCACCTCCTTTTCAAAGCTGGAGGACTTTGGCTCCAGCACCTCCCTCTCAAAGCAGGAGGACTCTGGCTCCAGCACCTCCCTCTCAAAGCTGGAGGACTCTGGCTCCAGCACCTCCCTCTCAAAGCTGGAGGACTCTGGCTCCAGCACCTCCCTCTCAAAGCTGGAGGACTCTGGCTCCAGCACCTCCTTCTCAAAGCTGGAGGACTCTGGCTCCAGCACCTCCTCTCAAAGCTGGAGGACTCTGGCTCCAGCACCTCCTCTCAAAGCTGGAGGACTCTGGCTCCAGCACCTCCTCTCAAAGCTGGAGGACTCTGGAGGACTCTGGCTCCAGCACCTCCTCTCAAAGCTGGAGGACTCTGGCAACAGCACCTCCCTCTCAAAGCTGGAGGACTCTGGCTCCAGCACCTCCTCTCAAAGCTGGAGGACTATGGTTCTAGCACCTCCTTTTCAAAGCTGGAGGACTTTGGCTATAGCACCTCCCTCTCAAAGCTGGAGGACTCTGGCTCCAGCACCTCCCTCTCAAAGCTGGAGGACTCTGGCTCCAGCACCTCCTCTCAAAGCAGGAGGACTCTGGCTCCAGCACCTCCTCTCAAAGCTGGAGGACTCTGGCTCCAGCACCTCCCTCTCAAAGCAGGAGGACTATTGCTCCAGCACCTCCCTCTCAAAGCAGGAGGACTCTGGCTCCAGCACCTCCCTCTCAAAGCAGGAGGACTCTGCTTCCAGCACCTCCCTCTCAAAGCAGGAGGACTCTGGCTCCAGAACCTCCTCTCAAAGCTGGAGGACTCTGGCTCCAGCACCTCCTTCTCAAAGCAGGAGGACTCTGGCTCCAGCACCTCCCTCTCAAAGCAGGAGGACTCTGGCTCCAGCACCTCCCTCTCAAAGCAGGAGGACTCTGCTTCCAGCACCTCCCTCTCAAAGCAGGAGGACTCTGGCTCCAGCACCTCCTCTCAAAGCTGGAGGACTTTGGCTCTAGCACCTCCCTCTCAAAGCTGGAGGACTCTGGCTCCAGCACCTCCCTCTCAAAGCTGGAGGACTCTGCTTCCAGCACCTCCCTCTCAAAGCAGGAGGACTCTGGCTCCAGAACCTCCTCTCAAAGCTGGAGGACTCTGGCTCCAGCACCTCCTTCTCAAAGCAGGAGGACTCTGGCTCCAGCACCTCCCTCTCAAAGCAGGAGGACTCTGGCTCCAGCACCTCCTTCTCAAAGCCGGAGGACTCTGGCTTCAGCACCTCCTTCTCAAAGTAGGAAGACTCTGGCTCCAGCACCTCCTCTAAAAGCTGGAGGACTCTGGCTCCAGCACCTCCCTCTCAAAGCAGGAGGACTCTGGCTTCAGCACCTCCTTCTCAAAGTAGGAAGACTCTGGCTCCAGCACCTCCTCTAAAAGCTGGAGGACTCTGGCTCCAGCGCCTCCCTCTCAAAGCAGGAGGACTCTGGCTCCAGCACCTCCTCTCAAAGCTGGAGGACTCTGGAGGACTCTGGCTCCAGCACCTCCTCTAAAAGCTGGAGGACTCTGGCTCCAGGACCTCCCTCTCAAAGCTGGAGGACTCTGTCTCCAGCACCTCCCTCTCAAAGCAGGAGGACTCTGGTTCCAGCACCTCCCTCTCAAAGCTGGAGGACTCTGGCTCCAGCACCTCCTCTCAAAGCCGGAGGATTCTGGCTCCAGCACCTCCCTCTCAAAGCTGGAGGACCCAGGCAACAGCACCTCCCTCTCAAAGCTGGAGGACTCTGGCTCCAGCACCTCCTCTCAAAGCTGGAGGACTCTGGCTCCAGCACCTCCTCTCAAAGCTGGACGACTCTGGCTCCAGCACCTCCCTCTCAAAGCAGGAGGACTATTGCTCCAGCACCTCCCTCTCAAAGCAGGAGGACTCTGGCTCCAGCACCTCCCTCTCAAAGCAGGAGGACTCTGCTTCCAGCACCTCCCTCTCAAAGCAGGAGGACTCTGGCTCCAGAACCTCCTCTCAAAGCTGGAGGACTCTGGCTCCAGCACCTCCTTCTCAAAGCAGGAGGACTCTGGCTCCAGCACCTCCCTCTCAAAGCAGGAGGACTCTGGCTCCAGCACCTCCTCTCAAAGCTGGAGGACTATGGCTCCAGCACCTCCTTTTCAAAGCTGGAGGACTTTGGCTCCAGCACCTCCCTCTCAAAGCTGGAGGACTCTGGCTCCAGCACCTCCCTCTCAAAGCTGGAGGACTCTGGCTCCAGCACCTCCTTCTCAAAGCTGGAGGACTCTGGCTCCAGCACCTCCTCTCAAAGCTGGAGGACTCTGGCTCCAGCACCTCCCTCTCAAAGCTGGAGGACTCTGGCTCCAGCACCTCCTTCTCAAAGCTGGAGGACTCTGGCTCCAGCACCTCCTCTCAAATCTGGAGGACTCTGGCTCCAGCACCTCCCTCTCAAAGCTGGAGGATTCTTGAGGACTCTGGCTCCAGCACCTCCTCTCAAAGCTGGAGGACCCAGGCAACAGCACCTCCCTCTCAAAGCTGGAGGACTATGGCTCCAGCACCTCCTTTTCAAAGCTGGAGGACTTTGGCTCCAGCACCTCCCTCTCAAAGCTGGAGGACTCTGGCTCCAGCACCTCCCTCTCAAAGCTGGAGGACTCTGGCTCCAGCACCTCCTCTCAAAGCAGGAGGACTCTGGCTCCAGCACCTCCCTCTCAAAGCTGGAGGACTCTGGCTCCAGCACCTCCCTCTCAAAGCTGGAGGACTCTGGCTCCAGCACCTCCCTCTCAAAGCTGGAGGACTCTGGCTCCAGCACCTCCTTCTCAAAGCTGGAGGACTCTGGCTCCAGCACCTCCTCTCAAAGCTGGAGGACTCTGGCTCCAGCACCTCCTCTCAAAGCTGGAGGACTCTGGCTCCAGCACCTCCTCTCAAAGCTGGAGGACTCTGGAGGACTCTGGCTCCAGCACCTCCTCTCAAAGCTGGAGGACTCTGGCAACAGCACCTCCCTCTCAAAGCTGGAGGACTCTGGCTCCAGCACCTCCTCTCAAAGCTGGAGGACTATGGTTCTAGCACCTCCTTTTCAAAGCTGGAGGACTTTGGCTATAGCACCTCCCTCTCAAAGCTGGAGGACTCTGGCTCCAGCACCTCCCTCTCAAAGCTGGAGGACTCTGGCTCCAGCACCTCCTCTCAAAGCAGGAGGACTCTGGCTCCAGCACCTCCTCTCAAAGCTGGAGGACTCTGGCTCCAGCACCTCCCTCTCAAAGCAGGAGGACTATTGCTCCAGCACCTCCCTCTCAAAGCAGGAGGACTCTGGCTCCAGCACCTCCCTCTCAAAGCAGGAGGACTCTGCTTCCAGCACCTCCCTCTCAAAGCAGGAGGACTCTGGCTCCAGAACCTCCTCTCAAAGCTGGAGGACTCTGGCTCCAGCACCTCCTTCTCAAAGCAGGAGGACTCTGGCTCCAGCACCTCCCTCTCAAAGCAGGAGGACTCTGGCTCCAGCACCTCCCTCTCAAAGCAGGAGGACTCTGCTTCCAGCACCTCCCTCTCAAAGCAGGAGGACTCTGGCTCCAGCACCTCCTCTCAAAGCTGGAGGACTTTGGCTCTAGCACCTCCCTCTCAAAGCTGGAGGACTCTGGCTCCAGCACCTCCCTCTCAAAGCTGGAGGACTCTGCTTCCAGCACCTCCCTCTCAAAGCAGGAGGACTCTGGCTCCAGAACCTCCTCTCAAAGCTGGAGGACTCTGGCTCCAGCACCTCCTTCTCAAAGCAGGAGGACTCTGGCTCCAGCACCTCCCTCTCAAAGCAGGAGGACTCTGGCTCCAGCACCTCCTTCTCAAAGCCGGAGGACTCTGGCTTCAGCACCTCCTTCTCAAAGTAGGAAGACTCTGGCTCCAGCACCTCCTCTAAAAGCTGGAGGACTCTGGCTCCAGCACCTCCCTCTCAAAGCAGGAGGACTCTGGCTTCAGCACCTCCTTCTCAAAGTAGGAAGACTCTGGCTCCAGCACCTCCTCTAAAAGCTGGAGGACTCTGGCTCCAGCGCCTCCCTCTCAAAGCAGGAGGACTCTGGCTCCAGCACCTCCTCTCAAAGCTGGAGGACTCTGGAGGACTCTGGCTCCAGCACCTCCTCTAAAAGCTGGAGGACTCTGGTTCCAGGACCTCCCTCTCAAAGCTGGAGGACTCTGTCTCCAGCACCTCCCTCTCAAAGCAGGAGGACTCTGGTTCCAGCACCTCCCTCTCAAAGCTGGAGGACTCTGGCTCCAGCACCTCCTCTCAAAGCCGGAGGATTCTGGCTCCAGCACCTCCCTCTCAAAGCTGGAGGACCCAGGCAACAGCACCTCCCTCTCAAAGCTGGAGGACTCTGGCTCCAGCACCTCCTCTCAAAGCTGGAGGACTCTGGCTCCAGCACCTCCTCTCAAAGCTGGACGACTCTGGCTCCAGCACCTCCCTCTCAAAGCAGGAGGACTATTGCTCCAGCACCTCCCTCTCAAAGCAGGAGGACTCTGGCTCCAGCACCTCCCTCTCAAAGCAGGAGGACTCTGCTTCCAGCACCTCCCTCTCAAAGCAGGAGGACTCTGGCTCCAGAACCTCCTCTCAAAGCTGGAGGACTCTGGCTCCAGCACCTCCTTCTCAAAGCAGGAGGACTCTGGCTCCAGCACCTCCCTCTCAAAGCAGGAGGACTCTGGCTCCAGCACCTCCTCTCAAAGCTGGAGGACTATGGCTCCAGCACCTCCTTTTCAAAGCTGGAGGACTTTGGCTCCAGCACCTCCCTCTCAAAGCTGGAGGACTCTGGCTCCAGCACCTCCCTCTCAAAGCTGGAGGACTCTGGCTCCAGCACCTCCTTCTCAAAGCTGGAGGACTCTGGCTCCAGCACCTCCTCTCAAAGCTGGAGGACTCTGGCTCCAGCACCTCCCTCTCAAAGCTGGAGGACTCTGGCTCCAGCACCTCCTTCTCAAAGCTGGAGGACTCTGGCTCCAGCACCTCCTCTCAAATCTGGAGGACTCTGGCTCCAGCACCTCCCTCTCAAAGCTGGAGGATTCTTGAGGACTCTGGCTCCAGCACCTCCTCTCAAAGCTGGAGGACCCAGGCAACAGCACCTCCCTCTCAAAGCTGGAGGACTATGGCTCCAGCACCTCCTTTTCAAAGCTGGAGGACTTTGGCTCCAGCACCTCCCTCTCAAAGCTGGAGGACTCTGGCTCCAGCACCTCCCTCTCAAAGCTGGAGGACTCTGGCTCCAGCACCTCCTCTCAAAGCAGGAGGACTCTGGCTCCAGCACCTCCTCTCAAAGCTGGACGACTCTGGCTCCAGCACCTCCTCTCAAAGCTGGAGGACTCTGGCTCCAGCACCTCCCTCTCAAAGCTGGAGGACTCTGGCTCCAGCACCTCCTCTCAAAGCAGGAGGACTCTTGAGGACTCTGGCTCCAGCACCTCCTCTCAAAGCTGGAGGACTCTGGCTCCAGCACCTCCTCTCAAAGCTGGACGACTCTGGCTCCAGCACCTCCCTCTCAAAGCAGGAGGACTCTGGCTCCAGCACCTCCTCTCAAAGCAGGAGGACTCTGGCTCCAGCACCTCCTCTCAAAGCAGGAGGACTCTGGAGGACTCTGGCTCCAGCACCTCCTCTCAAAGCTGGAGGACTCTGGCAACAGCACCTCCCTCTCAAAGCTGGAGGACTCTGGCTCCAGCACCTCCTCTCAAAGCAGGAGGACTCTGGCTCCAGCACCTCCTCTCAAAGCTGGAGGACTCTGGCTCCAGCACCTCCCTCTCAAAGCAGGAGGACTATTGCTCCAGCACCTCCCTCTCAAAGCAGGAGGACTCTGGCTCCAGCACCTCCCTCTCAAAGCAGGAGGACTCTGCTTCCAGCACCTCCCTCTCAAAGCAGGAGGACTCTGGCTCCAGAACCTCCTCTCAAAGCTGGAGGACTCTGGCTCCAGCACCTCCTTCTCAAAGCAGGAGGACTCTGGCTCCAGCACCTCCCTCTCAAAGCAGGAGGACTCTGGCTCCAGCACCTCCTTCTCAAAGCCGGAGGACTCTGGCTTCAGCACCTCCTTCTCAAAGTAGGAAGACTCTGGCTCCAGCACCTCCTCTAAAAGCTGGAGGACTCTGGCTCCAGGACCTCCCTCTCAAAGCTGGAGGACTCTGTCTCCAGCACCTCCCTCTCAAAGCAGGAGGACTCTGGTTCCAGCACCTCCCTCTCAAAGCTGGAGGACTCTGGCTCCAGCACCTCCTCTCAAAGCCGGAGGATTCTGGCTCCAGCACCTCCCTCTCAAAGCTGGAGGACCCTGGCTCCAGCACCTCCTCTCAAAGCTGGAGGACTCTGGCTCCAGCACCTCCTTCTAAAAGCTGGAGGACTCTGGCTCCAGGACCTCCCTCTTAAAGCTGGAGGACTATGGCTCCAGCACCTCCTTCTCAAAGCTGGAGGACTCTGGCTCCAGCACCTCCCTCTCAAAGCTGGAGGACTCTGGCTCCAGCGCCTCCCTCTCAAAGCTGGAGGACTCTGGAGGACTCTGGCTCCAGCACCTCCCTCTCAAAGCTGGAGGACTTTGGCTCCAGCACCTCCCTCTCAAAGCTGGAGGACTCTGGAGGACTCTGGCTCCAGCACCTCCTCTCAAAGCTGGAGGACTCAGGCAACAGCACCTCCCTCTCAAAGCTGGAGGACTCTGGCTCCAGCACCTCCTCTCAAAGCTGGAGGACTATGGCTCCAGCACCTCCTTTTCAAAGCTGGAGGACTTTGGCTCCAGCACCTCCCTCTCAAAGCTGGAGGACTTTGGCTCCAGCACCTCCCTCTCAAAGCTGGAGGACTCTGGCTCCAGCACCTCCCTCTCAAAGCTGGAGGACTCTTGCTCCAGCACCTCCTTCTCAAAGCTGGAGGACTCTGGCTCCAGCACCTCCTCTCAAAGCTGGAGGACTCTGGCTCCAGCACCTCCTCTCAAAGCTGGAGGACTCTGGCTCCAGCACCTCCTCTCAAAGCTGGAGGACTCTGGCTCCAGCGCCTCCCTCTCAAAGCTGGAGGACTATGGTTCCAGCACCTCCTTTTCAAAGCTGGAGGACTCTGGCTCCAGCACCTCCCTCTCAAAGCTGGAGGACTCTGGCTCCAGCACCTCCCTCTCAAAGCTGGAGGACTCTTGCTCCAGCACCTCCTTCTCAAAGCTGGAGGACTCTGGCTCCAGCACCTCCTCTCAAAGCAGGAGGACTCTGGCTCCAGCACCTCCTCTCAAAGCTGGACGACTCTGGCTCCAGCACCTCCTCTCAAAGCTGGAGGACTCTGGCTCCAGCACCTCCCTCTCAAAGCTGGAGGACTCTGGCTCCAGCACCTCCTCTCAAAGCAGGAGGACTCTTGAGGACTCTGGCTCCAGCACCTCCTCTCAAAGCTGGAGGACTCTGGCTCCAGCACCTCCTCTCAAAGCTGGACGACTCTGGCTCCAGCACCTCCCTCTCAAAGCAGGAGGACTCTGGCTCCAGCACCTCCTCTCAAAGCAGGAGGACTCTGGCTCCAGCACCTCCTCTCAAAGCAGGAGGACTCTGGAGGACTCTGGCTCCAGCACCTCCTCTCAAAGCTGGAGGACTCTGGCAACAGCACCTCCCTCTCAAAGCTGGAGGACTCTGGCTCCAGCACCTCCTCTCAAAGCAGGAGGACTCTGGCTCCAGCACCTCCTCTCAAAGCTGGAGGACTCTGGCTCCAGCACCTCCCTCTCAAAGCAGGAGGACTATTGCTCCAGCACCTCCCTCTCAAAGCAGGAGGACTCTGGCTCCAGCACCTCCCTCTCAAAGCAGGAGGACTCTGCTTCCAGCACCTCCCTCTCAAAGCAGGAGGACTCTGGCTCCAGAACCTCCTCTCAAAGCTGGAGGACTCTGGCTCCAGCACCTCCTTCTCAAAGCAGGAGGACTCTGCTTCCAGCACCTCCCTCTCAAAGCAGGAGGACTCTGGCTCCAGAACCTCCTCTCAAAGCAGGAGGACTCTGGCTCCAGCACCTCCCTCTCAAAGCAGGAGGACTCTGCTTCCAGCACCTCCCTCTCAAAGCAGGAGGACTCTGGCTCCAGCACCTCCTCTCAAAGCTGGAGGACTCTGGCTCCAGCACCTCCCTCTCAAAGCAGGAGGACTATTGCTCCAGCACCTCCCTCTCAAAGCAGGAGGACTCTGGCTCCAGCACCTCCCTCTCAAAGCAGGAGGACTCTGCTTCCAGCACCTCCCTCTCAAAGCAGGAGGACTCTGGCTCCAGAACCTCCTCTCAAAGCTGGAGGACTCTGGCTCCAGCACCTCCTTCTCAAAGCAGGAGGACTCTGGCTCCAGCACCTCCCTCTCAAAGCAGGAGGACTCTGGCTCCAGCACCTCCTTCTCAAAGCCGGAGGACTCTGGCTTCAGCACCTCCTTCTCAAAGTAGGAAGACTCTGGCTCCAGCACCTCCTCTAAAAGCTGGAGGACTCTGGCTCCAGGACCTCCCTCTCAAAGCTGGAGGACTCTGTCTCCAGCACCTCCCTCTCAAAGCAGGAGGACTCTGGTTCCAGCACCTCCCTCTCAAAGCTGGAGGACCCTGGCTCCAGCACCTCCCTCTCAAAGCTGGAGGACCCTGGCTCCAGCACCTCCTTCTAAAAGCTGGAGGACTCTGGCTCCAGGACCTCCCTCTCAAAGCTGGAGGACTATGGCTCCAGCACCTCCTTCTCAAAGCTGGAGGACTCTGGCTCCAGCACCTCCCTCTCAAAGCTGGAGGACTCTGGCTCCAGCGCCTCCCTCTCAAAGCTGGAGGACTCTGGAGGACTCTGGCTCCAGCACCTCCCTCTCAAAGCTGGAGGACTTTGGCTCCAGCACCTCCCTCTCAAAGCTGGAGGACTCTGGAGGACTCTGGCTCCAGCACCTCCTCTCAAAGCTGGAGGACTCAGGCAACAGCACCTCCCTCTCAAAGTAGGAAGACTCTGGCTCCAGCACCTCCTCTAAAAGCTGGAGGACTCTGGCTCCAGGACCTCCCTCTCAAAGCTGGAGGACTCTGTCTCCAGCACCTCCCTCTCAAAGCAGGAGGACTCTGGTTCCAGCACCTCCCTCTCAAAGCTGGAGGACTCTGGCTCCAGCACCTCCTCTCAAAGCCGGAGGATTCTGGCTCCAGCACCTCCCTCTCAAAGCTGGAGGACCCTGGCTCCAGCACCTCCTCTCAAAGCTGGAGGACTCTGGCTCCAGCACCTCCTTCTAAAAGCTGGAGGACTCTGGCTCCAGGACCTCCCTCTTAAAGCTGGAGGACTATGGCTCCAGCACCTCCTTCTCAAAGCTGGAGGACTCTGGCTCCAGCACCTCCCTCTCAAAGCTGGAGGACTTTGGCTCCAGCACCTCCCTCTCAAAGCTGGAGGACTCTGGAGGACTCTGGCTCCAGCACCTCCTCTCAAAGCTGGAGGACTCAGGCAACAGCACCTCCCTCTCAAAGCTGGAGGACTCTGGCTCCAGCACCTCCTCTCAAAGCTGGAGGACTATGGCTCCAGCACCTCCTTTTCAAAGCTGGAGGACTTTGGCTCCAGCACCTCCCTCTCAAAGCTGGAGGACTCTGGCTCCAGCACCTCCCTCTCAAAGCTGGAGGACTCTGGCTCCAGCACCTCCCTCTCAAAGCTGGAGGACTCTTGCTCCAGCACCTCCTTCTCAAAGCTGGAGGACTCTGGCTCCAGCACCTCCTCTCAAAGCTGGAGGACTCTGGCTCCAGCACCTCCTCTCAAAGCTGGAGGACTCTGGCTCCAGCACCTCCTCTCAAAGCTGGAGGACTCTGGCTCCAGCGCCTCCCTCTCAAAGCTGGAGGACTATGGTTCCAGCACCTCCTTTTCAAAGCTGGAGGACTCTGGCTCCAGCACCTCCCTCTCAAAGCTGGAGGACTCTGGCTCCAGCACCTCCCTCTCAAAGCTGGAGGACTCTTGCTCCAGCACCTCCTTCTCAAAGCTGGAGGACTCTGGCTCCAGCACCTCCTCTCAAAGCAGGAGGACTCTGGCTCCAGCACCTCCTCTCAAAGCTGGACGACTCTGGCTCCAGCACCTCCTCTCAAAGCTGGAGGACTCTGGCTCCAGCACCTCCCTCTCAAAGCTGGAGGACTCTGGCTCCAGCACCTCCTCTCAAAGCAGGAGGACTCTTGAGGACTCTGGCTCCAGCACCTCCTCTCAAAGCTGGAGGACTCTGGCTCCAGCACCTCCTCTCAAAGCTGGACGACTCTGGCTCCAGCACCTCCCTCTCAAAGCAGGAGGACTCTGGCTCCAGCACCTCCTCTCAAAGCAGGAGGACTCTGGCTCCAGCACCTCCTCTCAAAGCAGGAGGACTCTGGAGGACTCTGGCTCCAGCACCTCCTCTCAAAGCTGGAGGACTCTGGCAACAGCACCTCCCTCTCAAAGCTGGAGGACTCTGGCTCCAGCACCTCCTCTCAAAGCAGGAGGACTCTGGCTCCAGCACCTCCTCTCAAAGCTGGAGGACTCTGGCTCCAGCACCTCCCTCTCAAAGCAGGAGGACTATTGCTCCAGCACCTCCCTCTCAAAGCAGGAGGACTCTGGCTCCAGCACCTCCCTCTCAAAGCAGGAGGACTCTGCTTCCAGCACCTCCCTCTCAAAGCAGGAGGACTCTGGCTCCAGAACCTCCTCTCAAAGCTGGAGGACTCTGGCTCCAGCACCTCCTTCTCAAAGCAGGAGGACTCTGGCTCCAGCACCTCCCTCTCAAAGCAGGAGGACTCTGGCTCCAGCACCTCCTTCTCAAAGCCGGAGGACTCTGGCTTCAGCACCTCCTTCTCAAAGTAGGAAGACTCTGGCTCCAGCACCTCCTCTAAAAGCTGGAGGACTCTGGCTCCAGGACCTCCCTCTCAAAGCTGGAGGACTCTGTCTCCAGCACCTCCCTCTCAAAGCAGGAGGACTCTGGTTCCAGCACCTCCCTCTCAAAGCTGGAGGACCCTGGCTCCAGCACCTCCTCTCAAAGCTGGAGGACTCTGGCTCCAGCACCTCCTTCTAAAAGCTGGAGGACTCTGGCTCCAGGACCTCCCTTTCAAAGCTGGAGGACTATGGCTCCAGCACCTCCTTCTCAAAGCTGGAGGACTCTGGCTCCAGCACCTCCCTCTCAAAGCTGGAGGACTCTGGCTCCAGCGCCTCCCTCTCAAAGCTGGAGGACTCTGGAGGACTCTGGCTCCAGCACCTCCCTCTCAAAGCTGGAGGACTTTGGCTCCAGCACCTCCCTCTCAAAGCTGGAGGACTCTGGAGGACTCTGGCTCCAGCACCTCCTCTCAAAGCTGGAGGACTCAGGCAACAGCACCTCCCTCTCAAAGCTGGAGGACTCTGGCTCCAGCACCTCCTCTCAAAGCTGGAGGACTATGGCTCCAGCACCTCCTTTTCAAAGCTGGAGGACTTTGGCTCCAGCACCTCCCTCTCAAAGCTGGAGGACTCTGGCTCCAGCACCTCCCTCTCAAAGCTGGAGGACTCTGGCTCCAGCACCTCCCTCTCAAAGCTGGAGGACTCTTGCTCCAGCACCTCCTTCTCAAAGCTGGAGGACTCTGGCTCCAGCACCTCCTCTCAAAGCTGGAGGACTCTGGCTCCAGCACCTCCTCTCAAAGCTGGAGGACTCTGGCTCCAGCGCCTCCCTCTCAAAGCTGGAGGACTATGGTTCCAGCACCTCCTTTTCAAAGCTGGAGGACTTTGGCTCTAGCACCTCCCTCTCAAAGCTGGAGGACTCTGGCTCCAGCACCTCCCTCTCAAAGCTGGAGGACTCTGGCTCCAGCACCTCCCTCTCAAAGCTGGAGGACTCTGGCTCCAGCACCTCCCTCTCAAAGCTGGAGGACTCTTGCTCCAGCACCTCCTTCTCAAAGCTGGAGGACTCTGGCTCCAGCACCTCCTCTCAAAGCTGGAGGACTCTGGCTCCAGCACCTCCTCTCAAAGCTGGAGGACTCTGGCTCCAGCACCTCCTCTCAAAGCTGGAGGACTCTGGCTCCAGCGCCTCCCTCTCAAAGCTGGAGGACTATGGTTCCAGCACCTCCTTTTCAAAGCTGGAGGACTTTGGCTCTAGCACCTCCCTCTCAAAGCTGGAGGACTCTGGCTCCAGCACCTCCCTCTCAAAGCTGGAGGACTCTGGCTCCAGCACCTCCTCTCAAAGCAGGAGGACTCTGGCTCCAGC
This sequence comes from Eucyclogobius newberryi, assembly GCF_026437365.1. Classification (NCBI taxonomy): domain Eukaryota; kingdom Metazoa; phylum Chordata; class Actinopteri; order Gobiiformes; family Gobiidae; genus Eucyclogobius; species Eucyclogobius newberryi. The sequence goes on from NW_027315901.1 coordinate 103,303, forward strand.
ACCTCCTCTCAAAGCTGGAGGACTCTGGCTCCAGCACCTCCCTCTCAAAGCAGGAGGACTATTGCTCCAGCACCTCCCTCTCAAAGCAGGAGGACTCTGGCTCCAGCACCTCCCTCTCAAAGCAGGAGGACTCTGCTTCCAGCACTTCCCTCTCAAAGCAGGAGGACTCTGGCTCCAGAACCTCCTCTCAAAGCTGGAGGACTCTGGCTCCAGCACCTCCTTCTCAAAGCAGGAGGACTCTGGCTCCAGCACCTCCCTCTCAAAGCCGGAGGACTCTGGCTTCAGCACCTCCTTCTCAAAGTAGGAAGACTCTGGCTCCAGCACCTCCTCTAAAAGCTGGAGGACTCTGACTCCAGGACCTCCCTCTCAAAGCTGGAGGACTCTGTCTCCAGCACCTCCCTCTCAAAGCAGGAGGACTCTGGCTCCAGCACCTCCTCTCAAAGCCGGAGGATTCTGGCTCCAGCACCTCCCTCTCAAAGCTGGAGGACTCTGGCTCCAGCACCTCCTTCTAAAAGCTGGAGGACTCTGGCTCCAGGACCTCCCTCTCAAAGCTGGAGGACTATGGCTCCAGCACCTCCTTCTCAAAGCTGGAGGACTTTGGCTCCAGCACCTCCCTCTCAAAGCTGGAGGACTCTGGCTCCAGCACCTCCCTCTCAAAGCTGGAGGACTCTGGCTCCAGCGCCTCCCTCTCAAAGCTGGAGGACTCTGGCTCCAGCACCTCCCTCTCAAAGCCGGAGGACTCTGGCTTCAGCACCTCCTTCTCAAAGTAGGAGGACTCTGGCTCCAGGACCTCCCTCTCAAAGCAGGAGGACTATGGCTCCAGCACCTCCTTCTCAAAGCTGGATGACTTTGGCTCCAGCACCTCCCTCTCAAAGCTGGAGGACTCAGGCAACAGCACCTCCCTCTCAAAGCTGGAGGACTCTGGCTCCAGCACCTCCTCTCAAAGCTGGAGGACTTTGGCTCCAGCACCTCCCTCTCAAAGCTGGAGGACTCTGGCTCCAGCACCTCCCTCTCAAAGCTGGAGGACTCTGGCTCCAGCCCCTCCTCTCAAAGCAGGAGGACTCTGGCTCCAGCACCTCCTCTCAAAGCTGGAGGACTCTGGCTCCAGGACCTCCCTCTCAAAGCTGGAGGACTCTGGCTCCAGCACCTCCTCTCAAAGCTGGAGGACTCTGGCTCCAGGACCTCCCTCTCAAAGCTGGAGGACTCTGGAGGACTCTGGCTCCAGCACCTCCTCTCAAAGCTGGAGGACTCAGGCAAGAGCACCTCCCTCTCAAAGCTGGAGGACTCTGGCTCCAGCACCTCCTCTCAAAGCTGGAGGACTATGGCTCCAGCACCTCCTTTTCAAAGCTGGAAGACTTTGGCTCCAGCACCTCCCTCTCAAAGCTGGAGGACTCTGGCTCCAGCACCTCCCTCTCAAAGCAGGAGGACTCTGGCTCCAGCACCTCCCTCTCAAAGCTGGAGGACTCTGGCTCCAGCACCTCCTTCTCAAAGCTGGAGGACTCTGGCTCCAGCACCTCCTCTCAAAGCTGGAGGACTCTGGCTCCAGCACCTCCTCTCAAAGCTGGAGGACTCTGGCTCCAGCACCTCCTCTCAAAGCTGGAGGACTCTGTCTCCAGCACCTCCCTCTCAAAGCAGGAGGACTCTGGCTCCAGCACCTCCTCTCAAAGCTGGAGGACTTTGGCTCCAGCACCTCCCTCTCAAAGCTGGAGGACTCTGGCTCCAGCACCTCCTCTCAAAGCTGGAGGACTCTGGCTCCAGCACCTCCTTCTCAAAGCAGGAGGACTATTGCTCCAGCACCTCCCTCTCAAAGCAGGAGGACTCTGGCTCCAGCACCTCCCTCTCAAAGCAGGAGGACTCTGCTTCCAGCACCTCCCTCTCAAAGCAGGAGGACTCTGGCTCCAGAACCTCCTCTCAAAGCAGGAGGACTCTGGCTCCAGCACCTCCCTCTCAAAGCAGGAGGACTCTGCTTCCAGCACCTCCCTCTCAAAGCAGGAGGACTCTGGCTTCAGCACCTCCTCTCAAAGCTGGAGGACTCTGGCAACAGCACCTCCCTCTCAAAGCTGGAGGACTCTGGCTCCAGCACCTCCTCTCAAAGCTGGAGGACTATGGTTCCAGCACCTCCTTTTCAAAGCTGGAGGACTTTGGCTCTAGCACCTCCCTCTCAAAGCTGGAGGACTATGGTTCCAGCACCTCCTTTTCAAAGCTGGAGGACTTTGGCTCCAGCACCTCCTCTCAAAGCTGGAGGACTATGGCTCCAGCACCTCCTTTTCAAAGCTGGAGGACTTTGGCTCCAGCACCTCCCTCTCAAAGCTGGAGGACTCTGGCTCCAGCACCTCCCTCTCAAAGCTGGAGGACTCTGGCTCCAGCAACTCCCTCTCAAAGCTGGAGGACTCTGGCTCCAGCACCTCCTCTCAAAGCTGGAGGACTCTGGCAACAGCACCTCCCTCTCAAAGCTGGAGGACTCTGGCTCCAGCACCTCCTCTCAAAGCCGGAGGATTCTGGCTCCAGCACCTCCCTCTCAAAGCTGGAGGACCCTGGCTCCAGCACCTCCTCTAAAGCTGGAGGACTCTGGCTCCAGCACCTCCTTCTCAAAGCAGGAGGACTATTGCTCCAGCACCTCCCTCTCAAAGCAGGAGGACTCTGGCTCCAGCACCTCCCTCTCAAAGCAGGAGGACTCTGCTTCCAGCACCTCCCTCTCAAAGCAGGAGGACTCTGGCTCCAGAACCTCCTCTCAAAGCAGGAGGACTCTGGCTCCAGCACCTCCCTCTCAAAGCAGGAGGACTCTGCTTCCAGCACCTCCCTCTCAAAGCAGGAGGACTCTGGCTCCAGAACCTCCTCTCAAAGCTGGAGGACTCTGGCTCCAGCACCTCCCTCTCAAAGCTGGAGGACTCTGGCTCCAGCACCTCCTCTCAAAGCTGGAAGACTCTGGAGGACTCTGGCTCCAGCACCTCCTCTCAAAGCTGGAGGACTCTGGCAACAGCACCTCCCTCTCAAAGCTGGAGGACTCTGGCTCCAGCACCTCCTCTCAAAGCTGGAGGACTATGGTTCCAGCACCTCCTTTTCAAAGCTGGAGGACTTTGGCTCTAGCACCTCCCTCTCAAAGCTGGAGGACTCTGGCTCCAGCACCTCCTCTCAAAGCTGGAGGACTATGGCTCCAGCACCTCCTTTTCAAAGCTGGAGGACTTTGGCTCCAGCACCTCCCTCTCAAAGCTGGAGGACTCTGGCTCCAGCACCTCCCTCTCAAAGCTGGAGGACTCTGGCTCCAGCACCTCCTCTCAAAGCAGGAGGACTCTGGCTCCAGCACCTCCTCTCAAAGCTGGAGGACTTTGGCTCCAGCACCTCCCTCTCAAAGCAGGAGGACTATTGCTCCAGCACCTCCCTCTCAAAGCAGGAGGACTCTGGCTCCAGCACCTCCCTCTCAAAGCAGGAGGACTCTGCTTCCAGCACCTCCCTCTCAAAGCAGGAGGACTCTGGCTCCAGAACCTCCTCTCAAAGCTGGAGGACTCTGGCTCCAGCACCTCCTTCTCAAAGCAGGAGGACTCTGGCTCCAGCACCTCCCTCTCAAAGCAGGAGGACTCTGGCTCCAGCACCTCCTTCTCAAAGCCGGAGGACTCTGGCTTCAGCACCTCCTTCTCAAAGTAGGAAGACTCTGGCTCCAGGACCTCCTCTAAAAGCTGGAGGACTCTGGCTCCAGCACCTCCCTCTCAAAGCAGGAGGACTCTGGCTCCAGCACCTCCTCTAAAAGCTGGAGGACTCTGGCTCCAGCACCTCCTCTCAAAGCTGGAGGACTCTGGAGGACTCTGGCTCCAGCACCTCCTCTCAAAGCTGGAGGACTCAGGCAACAGCACCTCCCTCTCAAAGCTGGAGGACTCTGGCTCCAGCACCTCCTCTCAAAGCTGGAGGACTATGGCTCCAGCACCTCCTTTTCAAAGCTGGAGGACTTTGGCTCCAGCACCTCCCTCTCAAAGCAGGAGGACTCTGGCTCCAGCACCTCCCTCTCAAAGCTGGAGGACTCTGGCTCCAGCACCTCCCTCTCAAAGCTGGAGGACTCTGGCTCCAGCACCTCCCTCTCAAAGCTGGAGGACTCTGGCTCCAGCACCTCCTTCTCAAAGCTGGAGGACTCTGGCTCCAGCACCTCCTCTCAAAGCTGGAGGACTCTGGCTCCAGCACCTCCTCTCAAAGCTGGAGGACTCTGGCTCCAGCACCTCCTCTCAAAGCTGGAGGACTCTGGCTCCAGCGCCTCCCTCTCAAAGCTGGAGGACTCTGGAGGACTCTGGCTCCAGCACCTCCTCTCAAAGCTGGAGGACTCTGGCAACAGCACCTCCCTCTCAAAGCTGGAGGACTCTGGCTCCAGCACCTCCTCTCAAAGCTGGAGGACTATGGTTCTAGCACCTCCTTTTCAAAGCTGGAGGACTTTGGCTCTAGCACCTCCCTCTCAAAGCTGGAGGACTCTGGCTCCAGCACCTCCCTCTCAAAGCTGGAGGACTCTGGCTCCAGCACCTCCTCTCAAAGCAGGAGGACTCTGGCTCCAGCACCTCCTCTCAAAGCTGGAGGACTCTGGCTCCAGCACCTCCCTCTCAAAGCAGGAGGACTATTGCTCCAGCACCTCCCTCTCAAAGCAGGAGGACTCTGGCTCCAGCACCTCCCTCTCAAAGCAGGAGGACTCTGCTTCCAGCACCTCCCTCTCAAAGCAGGAGGACTCTGGCTCCAGAACCTCCTCTCAAAGCTGGAGGACTCTGGCTCCAGCACCTCCTTCTCAAAGCAGGAGGACTCTGGCTCCAGCACCTCCCTCTCAAAGCAGGAGGACTCTGGCTCCAGCACCTCCTTCTCAAAGCCGGAGGACTCTGGCTTCAGCACCTCCTTCTCAAAGTAGGAAGACTCTGGCTCCAGCACCTCCTCTAAAAGCTGGAGGACTCTGGCTCCAGGACCTCCCTCTCAAAGCTGGAGGACTCTGTCTCCAGCACCTCCCTCTCAAAGCAGGAGGACTCTGGTTCCAGCACCTCCCTCTCAAAGCTGGAGGACTCTGGCTCCAGCACCTCCTCTCAAAGCCGGAGGATTCTGGCTCCAGCACCTCCCTCTCAAAGCTGGAGGACCCTGGCTCCAGCACCTCCTCTCAAAGCTGGAGGACTCAGGCAACAGCACCTCCCTCTCAAAGCTGGAGGACTCTGGCTCCAGCACCTCCTCTCAAAGCTGGAGGACTATGGCTCCAGCACCTCCTTTTCAAAGCTGGAGGACTTTGGCTCCAGCACCTCCCTCTCAAAGCTGGAGGACTCTGGCTCCAGCACCTCCCTCTTAAAGCTGGAGGACTCTGGCTCCAGGACCTCCCTCTCAAAGCTGGAGGACTCTGTCTCCAGCACCTCCCTCTCAAAGCAGGAGGACTCTGGTTCCAGCACCTCCCTCTCAAAGCTGGAGGACTCTGGCTCCAGCACCTCCTCTCAAAGCCGGAGGATTCTGGCTCCAGCACCTCCCTCTCAAAGCTGGAGGACCCTGGCTCCAGCACCTCCTCTCAAAGCTGGAGGACTCTGGCTCCAGCACCTCCTTCTCAAAGCAGGAGGACTATTGCTCCAGCACCTCCCTCTCAAAGCAGGAGGACTCTGGCTCCAGCACCTCCCTCTCAAAGCAGGAGGACTCTGCTTCCAGCACCTCCCTCTTAAAGCAGGAGGACTCTGGCTCCAGAACCTTCTCTCAAAGCAGGAGGACTCTGGCTCCAGCACCTCCCTCTCAAAGCAGGAGGACTCTGCTTCCAGCACCTCCCTCTCAAAGCAGGAGGACTCTGGCTCCAGAACCTCCTCTCAAAGCTGGAGGACTCTGGCTCCAGCACCTCCCTCTCAAAGCAGGAGGACTCTGGCTCCAGCACCTCCTCTCAAAGCTGGAGGACCCAGGCAACAGCACCTCCCTCTCAAAGCTGGAGGACTCTGGCTCCAGCACCTCCTCTCAAAGCTGGAGGACTCTGGCAACAGCACCTCCCTCTCAAAGCTGGAGGACTTTGGCTCCAGCACCTCCCTCTCAAAGCTGGAGGACTCTGGCTCCAGCACCTCCCTCTCAAAGCTGGAGGACTCTGGCTCCAGCACCTCCCTCTCAAAGCTGGAGGACTCTGGCTCCAGCACCTCCTCTCAAAGCTGGAGGACTCTGGAGGACTCTGGCTCCAGCACCTCCTCTCAAAGCTGGAGGACTCTGGCAACAGCACCTCCCTCTCAAAGCTGGAGGATTCTGGCTCCAGCACCTCCTCTCAAAGCTGGAGGACTATGGTTCCAGCACCTCCTTTTCAAAGCTGGAGGACTTTGGCTCTAGCACCTCCCTCTCAAAGCTGGAGGACTCTGGCTCCAGCACCTCCCTCTCAAAGCTGGAGGACTCTGGCTCCAGCACCTCCTCTCAAAGCAGGAGGACTCTGGCTCCAGCACCTCCTCTCAAAGCTGGAGGACTCTGGCTCCAGCACCTCCCTCTCAAAGCAGGAGGACTATTGCTCCAGCACCTCCCTCTCAAAGCAGGAGGACTCTGGCTCCAGCACCTCCCTCTCAAAGCAGGAGGACTCTGCTTCCAGCACCTCCCTCTCAAAGCAGGAGGACTCTGGCTCCAGCACCTCCTCTCAAAGCTGGAGGACTTTGGCTCTAGCACCTCCCTCTCAAAGCTGGAGGACTCTGGCTCCAGCACCTCCCTCTCAAAGCTGGAGGACTCTGCTTCCAGCACCTCCCTCTCAAAGCAGGAGGACTCTGGCTCCAGAACCTCCTCTCAAAGCTGGAGGACTCTGGCTCCAGCACCTCCTTCTCAAAGCAGGAGGACTCTGGCTCCAGCACCTCCCTCTCAAAGCAGGAGGACTCTGGCTCCAGCACCTCCTTCTCAAAGCCGGAGGACTCTGGCTTCAGCACCTCCTTCTCAAAGTAGGAAGACTCTGGCTCCAGCACCTCCTCTAAAAGCTGGAGGACTCTGGCTCCAGCACCTCCCTCTCAAAGCAGGAGGACTCTGGCTTCAGCACCTCCTTCTCAAAGTAGGAAGACTCTGGCTCCAGCACCTCCTCTAAAAGCTGGAGGACTCTGGCTCCAGCGCCTCCCTCTCAAAGCAGGAGGACTCTGGCTCCAGCACCTCCTCTCAAAGCTGGAGGACTCTGGCTCCAGCGACTCCCTCTCAAAGCTGGAGGACTCTGGCTCCAGCACCTCCTCTCAAAGCTGGAGGACTCAGGCAACAGCACCTCCCTCTCAAAGCTGGAGGACTCTGGCTCCAGCACCTCCTCTCAAAGCTGGAGGACTATGGCTCCAGCACCTCCTTTTCAAAGCTGGAGGACTCTGGCTCCAGCACCTCCCTCTCAAAGCTGGAGGACTCTGGCTCCAGCACCTCCCTCTCAAAGCTGGAGGACTCTGGCTCCAGCACCTCCCTCTCAAAGCTGGAGGACTCTGGCTCCAGCACCTCCTTCTCAAAGCTGGAGGACTCTGGCTCCAGCACCTCCCCTCAAAGCAGGAGGACTCTGGCTCCAGCACCTCCCTCTCAAAGCTGGAGGACTCTGGAGGACTCTGGCTCCAGCACCTCCTCTCAAAGCTGGAGGACTCTGGCAACAGCACCTCCCTCTCAAAGCTGGAGGACTCTGGCTCCAGCACCTCCTCTCAAAGCTGGAGGACTATGGTTCCAGCACCTCCTTTTCAAAGCTGGAGGACTTTGGCTCTAGCACCTCCCTCTCAAAGCTGGAGGACTCTGGCTCCAGCACCTCCCTCTCAAAGCTGGAGGACTCTGGCTCCAGCACCTCCTCTCAAAGCAGGAGGACTCTGGCTCCAGCACCTCCTCTCAAAGCTGGAGGACTCTGGCTCCAGCACCTCCCTCTCAAAGCAGGAGGACTATTGCTCCAGCACCTCCCTCTCAAAGCAGGAGGACTCTGGCTCCAGCACCTCCCTCTCAAAGCAGGAGGACTCTGCTTCCAGCACCTCCCTCTCAAAGCAGGAGGACTCTGGCTCCAGAACCTCCTCTCAAAGCTGGAGGACTCTGGCTCCAGCACCTCCTTCTCAAAGCAGGAGGACTCTGGCTCCAGCACCTCCCTCTCAAAGCAGGAGGACTCTGGCTCCAGCACCTCCTTCTCAAAGCCGGAGGACTCTGGCTTCAGCACCTCCTTCTCAAAGTAGGAAGACTCTGGCTCCAGCACCTCCTCTAAAAGCCGGAGGACTCTGGCTCCAGCACCTCCTCTCAAAGCCGGAGGATTCTGGCTCCAGCACCTCCCTCTCAAAGCTGGAGGACCCTGGCTCCAGCACCTCCTCTCAAAGCTGGAGGACTCAGGCAACAGCACCTCCCTCTCAAAGCTGGAGGACTCTGGCTCCAGCACCTCCTCTCAAAGCTGGAGGACTATGGCTCCAGCACCTCCTTTTCAAAGCTGGAGGACTTTGGCTCCAGCACCTCCCTCTCAAAGCTGGAGGACTCTGGCTCCAGCACCTCCCTCTTAAAGCTGGAGGACTCTGGCTCCAGGACCTCCCTCTCAAAGCTGGAGGACTCTGTCTCCAGCACCTCCCTCTCAAAGCAGGAGGACTCTGGTTCCAGCACCTCCCTCTCAAAGCTGGAGGACTCTGGCTCCAGCACCTCCTCTCAAAGCCGGAGGATTCTGGCTCCAGCACCTCCCTCTCAAAGCTGGAGGACCCTGGCTCCAGCACCTCCTCTCAAAGCTGGAGGACTCTGGCTCCAGCACCTCCTTCTCAAAGCAGGAGGACTATTGCTCCAGCACCTCCCTCTCAAAGCAGGAGGACTCTGGCTCCAGCACCTCCCTCTCAAAGCAGGAGGACTCTGCTTCCAGCACCTCCCTCTCAAAGCAGGAGGACTCTGGCTCCAGAACCTCCTCTCAAAGCAGGAGGACTCTGGCTCCAGCACCTCCCTCTCAAAGCAGGAGGACTCTGCTTCCAGCACCTCCCTCTCAAAGCAGGAGGACTCTGGCTCCAGAACCTCCTCTCAAAGCTGGAGGACTCTGGCTCCAGCACCTCCCTCTCAAAGCAGGAGGACTCTGGCTCCAGCACCTCCTCTCAAAGCTGGAGGACCCAGGCAACAGCACCTCCCTCTCAAAGCTGGAGGACTCTGGCTCCAGCACCTCCTCTCAAAGCTGGAGGACTCTGGCAACAGCACCTCCCTCTCAAAGCTGGAGGACTTTGGCTCCAGCACCTCCCTCTCAAAGCTGGAGGACTCTGGCTCCAGCACCTCCCTCTCAAAGCTGGAGGACTCTGGCTCCAGCACCTCCTCTCAAAGCAGGAGGACTCTGGCTCCAGCACCTCCCTCTCAAAGCAGGAGGACTATTGCTCCAGCACCTCCCTCTCAAAGCAGGAGGACTCTGGCTCCAGCACCTCCCTCTCAAAGCAGGAGGACTCTGCTTCTAGCACCTCCCTCTCAAAGCAGGAGGACTCTGGCTCCAGCACCTCCCTCTCAAAGCTGGAGGACTCTGCTTCCAGCACCTCCCTCTCAAAGCAGGAGGACTCTGGCTCCAGAACCTCCTCTCAAAGCTGGAGGACTCTGGCTCCAGCACCTCCTTCTCAAAGCAGGAGGACTCTGGCTCCAGCACCTCCCTCTCAAAGCAGGAGGACTCTGGCTCCAGCACCTCCTTCTCAAAGCCGGAGGACTCTGGCTTCAGCACCTCCTTCTCAAAGTAGGAAGACTCTGGCTCCAGCACCTCCTCTAAAAGCTGGAGGACTCTGGCTCCAGCACCTCCCTCTCAAAGCAGGAGGACTCTGGCTTCAGCACCTCCTTCTCAAAGTAGGAAGACTCTGGCTTCAGCACCTCCTTCTCAAAGTAGGAAGACTCTGGCTCCAGCACCTCCCTCTCAAAGCTGGAGGACCCTGGCTCCAGCACCTCCTCTCAAAGCTGGAGGACTCAGGCAACAGCACCTCCCTCTCAAAGCTGGAGGACTCTGGCTCCAGCACCTCCTCTCAAAGCTGGAGGACTATGGCTCCAGCACCTCCTTTTCAAAGCTGGAGGACTTTGGCTCCAGCACCTCCCTCTCAAAGCTGGAGGACTCTGGCTCCAGCACCTCCCTCTTAAAGCTGGAGGACTCTGGCTCCAGGACCTCCCTCTCAAAGCTGGAGGACTCTGTCTCCAGCACCTCCCTCTCAAAGCAGGAGGACTCTGGTTCCAGCACCTCCCTCTCAAAGCTGGAGGACTCTGGCTCCAGCACCTCCTCTCAAAGCCGGAGGATTCTGGCTCCAGCACCTCCCTCTCAAAGCTGGAGGACCCTGGCTCCAGCACCTCCTCTCAAAGCTGGAGGACTCTGGCTCCAGCACCTCCTTCTCAAAGCAGGAGGACTATTGCTCCAGCACCTCCCTCTCAAAGCAGGAGGACTCTGGCTCCAGCACCTCCCTCTCAAAGCAGGAGGACTCTGCTTCCAGCACCTCCCTCTCAAAGCAGGAGGACTCTGGCTCCAGAACCTCCTCTCAAAGCAGGAGGACTCTGGCTCCAGCACCTCCCTCTCAAAGCAGGAGGACTCTGCTTCCAGCACCTCCCTCTCAAAGCAGGAGGACTCTGGCTCCAGAACCTCCTCTCAAAGCTGGAGGACTCTGGCTCCCGCACCTCCCTCTCAAAGCAGGAGGACTCTGGCTCCAGCACCTCCTCTCAAAGCTGGAGGACCCAGGCAACAGCACCTCCCTCTCAAAGCTGGAGGACTCTGGCTCCAGCACCTCCTCTCAAAGCTGGAGGACTCTGGCAACAGCACCTCCCTCTCAAAGCTGGAGGACTTTGGCTCCAGCACCTCCCTCTCAAAGCTGGAGGACTCTGGCTCCAGCACCTCCCTCTCAAAGCTGGAGGACTCTGGCTCCAGCACCCCCTCTCAAAGCTGGAGGACTCTGGCTCCAGCACCTCCTCTCAAAGCTGGAGGACTCTGGAGGACTCTGGCTCCAGCACCTCCTCTCAAAGCTGGAGGACTCTGGCAACAGCACCTCCCTCTCAAAGCTGGAGGACTCTGGCTCCAGCACCTCCTCTCAAAGCTGGAGGACTATGGTTCCAGCACCTCCTTTTCAAAGCTGGAGGACTTTGGCTCTAGCACCTCCCTCTCAAAGCTGGAGGACTCTGGCTCCAGCACCTCCCTCTCAAAGCTGGAGGACTCTGGCTCCAGCACCTCCTCTCAAAGCAGGAGGACTCTGGCTCCAGCACCTCCTCTCAAAGCTGGAGGACTCTGGCTCCAGCACCTCCCTCTCAAAGCAGGAGGACTATTGCTCCAGCACCTCCCTCTCAAAGCAGGAGGACTCTGGCTCCAGCACCTCCCTCTCAAAGCAGGAGGACTCTGCTTCTAGCACCTCCCTCTCAAAGCAGGAGGACTCTGGCTCCAGCACCTCCTCTCAAAGCTGGAGGACTTTGGCTCTAGCACCTCCCTCTCAAAGCTGGAGGACTCTGGCTCCAGCACCTCCCTCTCAAAGCTGGAGGACTCTGCTTCCAGCACCTCCCTCTCAAAGCAGGAGGACTCTGGCTCCAGAACCTCCTCTCAAAGCTGGAGGACTCTGGCTCCAGCACCTCCTTCTCAAAGCAGGAGGACTCTGCCTCCAGCACCTCCCTCTCAAAGCAGGAGGACTCTGGCTCCAGCACCTCCTTCTCAAAGCCGGAGGACTCTGGCTTCAGCACCTCCTTCTCAAAGTAGGAAGACTCTGGCTCCAGCACCTCCTCTAAAAGCTGGAGGACTCTGGCTCCAGCACCTCCCTCTCAAAGCAGGAGGACTCTGGCTTCAGCACCTCCTTCTCAAAGTAGGAAGACTCTGGCTCCAGCACCTCCTCTAAAAGCTGGAGGACTCTGGCTCCAGCGCCTCCCTCTCAAAGCAGGAGGACTCTGGCTCCAGCACCTCCTCTCAAAGCTGGAGGACTCTGGCTCCAGCACCTCCCTCTCAAAGCTGGAGGACTCTGGCTCCAGCACCTCCCTCTCAAAGCTGGAGGACTCTGGCTCCAGCACCTCCCTCTCAAAGCTGGAGGACTCTGGCTCCAGCACCTCCTTCTCAAAGCTGGAGGACTCTGGCTCCAGCACCTCCTCTCAAAGCTGGAGGACTCTGGCTCCAGCACCTCCTCTCAAAGCTGGAGGACTCTGGCTCCAGCACCTCCTCTCAAAGCTGGAGGACTCTGGCTCCAGCGCCTCCCTCTCAAAGCTGGAGGACTCTGGAGGACTCTGGCTCCAGCACCTCCTCTCAAAGCTGGAGGACTCTGGCAACAGCACCTCCCTCTCAAAGCTGGAGGACTCTGGCTCCAGCACCTCCTCTCAAAGCTGGAGGACTATGGTTCCAGCACCTCCTTCTCAAAGCTGGAGGACTCTGGCTCCAGCACCTCCCTCTCAAAGCTGGAGGACTCTGGCTCCAGCACCTCCTCTCAAAGCAGGAGGACTCTGGCTCCAGCACCTCCTCTCAAAGCTGGAGGACTCTGGCTCCAGCACCTCCCTCTCAAAGCAGGAGGACTATTGCTCCAGCACCTCCGTCTCAAAGCAGGAGGACTCTGGCTCCAGCACCTCCCTCTCAAAGCAGGAGGACTCTGCTTCCAGCACCTCCCTCTCAAAGCAGGAGGACTCTGGCTCCAGAACCTCCTCTCAAAGCTGGAGGACTCTGGCTCCAGCACCTCCTTCTCAAAGCAGGAGGACTCTGGCTCCAGCACCTCCCTCTCAAAGCAGGAGGACTCTGGCTCCAGCACCTCCTTCTCAAAGCCGGAGGACTCTGGCTTCAGCACCTCCTTCTCAAAGTAGGAAGACTCTGGCTCCAGCACCTCCTCTAAAAGCTGGAGGACTCTGGCTCCAGGACCTCCCTCTCAAAGCTGGAGGACTCTGTCTCCAGCACCTCCCTCTCAAAGCAGGAGGACTCTGGTTCCAGCACCTCCCTCTCAAAGCTGGAGGACTCTGGCTCCAGCACCTCCTCTCAAAGCCGGAGGATTCTGGCTCCAGCACCTCCCTCTCAAAGCTGGAGGACCCTGGCTCCAGCACCTCCTCTCAAAGCTGGAGGACTCAGGCAACAGCACCTCCCTCTCAAAGCTGGAGGACTCTGGCTCCAGCACCTCCTCTCAAAGCTGGAGGACTATGGCTCCAGCACCTCCTTTTCAAAGCTGGAGGACTTTGGCTCCAGCACCTCCCTCTCAAAGCTGGAGGACTCTGGCTCCAGCACCTCCTCTCAAAGCAGGAGGACTCTGGCTCCAGCACCTCCCTCTTAAAGCTGGAGGACTCTGGCTCCAGGACCTCCCTCTCAAAGCTGGAGGACTCTGTCTCCAGCACCTCCCTCTCAAAGCAGGAGGACTCTGGTTCCAGCACCTCCCTCTCAAAGCTGGAGGACTCTGGCTCCAGCACCTCCTCTCAAAGCTGGAGGACTCTGGCAACAGCACCTCCCTCTCAAAGCTGGAGGACTTTGGCTCCAGCACCTCCCTCTCAAAGCTGGAGGACTCTGGCTCCAGCACCTCCCTCTCAAAGCTGGAGGACTCTGGCTCCAGCACCTCCCTCTCAAAGCTGGAGGACTCTGGCTCCAGCACCTCCTCTCAAAGCTGGAGGACTCTGGAGGACTCTGGCTCCAGCACCTCCTCTCAAAGCTGGAGGACTCTGGCAACAGCACCTCCCTCTCAAAGCTGGAGGACTCTGGCTCCAGCACCTCCTCTCAAAGCTGGAGGACTATGGTTCCAGCACCTCCTTTTCAAAGCTGGAGGACTTTGGCTCTAGCACCTCCCTCTCAAAGCTGGAGGACTCTGGCTCCAGCACCTCCCTCTCAAAGCTGGAGGACTCTGGCTCCAGCACCTCCTCTCAAAGCAGGAGGACTCTGGCTCCAGCACCTCCTCTCAAAGCTGGAGGACTCTGGCTCCAGCACCTCCCTCTCAAAGCAGGAGGACTATTGCTCCAGCACCTCCCTCTCAAAGCAGGAGGACTCTGGCTCCAGCACCTCCCTCTCAAAGCAGGAGGACTCTGCTTCCAGCACCTCCCTCTCAAAGCAGGAGGACTCTGGCTCCAGCACCTCCTCTCAAAGCCGGAGGATTCTGGCTCCAGCACCTCCCTCTCAAAGCTGGAGGACCCTGGCTCCAGCACCTCCTCTCAAAGCTGGAGGACTCTGGCTCCAGCACCTCCCTCTCAAAGCAGGAGGACTATTGCTCCAGCACCTCCCTCTCAAAGCAGGAGGACTCTGGCTCCAGCACCTCCCTCTCAAAGCAGGAGGACTCTGCTTCCAGCACCTCCCTCTCAAAGCAGGAGGACTCTGGCTCCAGCACCTCCTCTAAAAGCTGGAGGACTTTGGCTCTAGCACCTCCCTCTCAAAGCTGGAGGACTCTGGCTCCAGCACCTCCCTCTCAAAGCTGGAGGACTCTGCTTCCAGCACCTCCCTCTCAAAGCAGGAGGACTCTGGCTCCAGAACCTCCTCTCAAAGCTGGAGGACTCTGGCTCCAGCACCTCCTTCTCAAAGCAGGAGGACTCTGGCTCCAGCACCTCCCTCTCAAAGCAGGAGGACTCTGGCTCCAGCACCTCCTTCTCAAAGCCGGAGGACTCTGGCTTCAGCACCTCCTTCTCAAAGTAGGAAGACTCTGGCTCCAGCACCTCCTCTAAAAGCTGGAGGACTCTGGCTCCAGCACCTCCCTCTCAAAGCAGGAGCACTCTGGCTTCAGCACCTCCTTCTTAAAGTAGGAAGACTCTGGCTCCAGCACCTCCTCTAAAAGCTGGAGGACTCTGGCTCCAGCGCCTCCCTCTCAAAGCAGGAGGACTCTGGCTCCAGCACCTCCTTTCAAAGCTGGAGGACTCTGGCTCCAGCGACTCCCTCTCAAAGCTGGAGGACTCTGGAGGACTCTGGCTCCAGCACCTCCTCTCAAAGCTGGAGGACTCAGGCAACAGCACCTCCCTCTCAAAGCTGGAGGACTCTGGCTCCAGCACCTCCCTCTCAAAGCTGGAGGACTCTGGCTCCAGCACCTCCCTCTCAAAGCTGGAGGACTCTGGCTCCAGCACCTCCTTCTCAAAGCTGGAGGACTCTGGCTCCAGCACCTCCTCTCAAAGCTGGAGGACTCTGGCTCCAGCACCTCCTCTCAAAGCTGGAGGACTCTGGCTCCAGCGCCTCCCTCTCAAAGCTGGAGGACTCTGGAGGACTCTGGCTCCAGCACCTCCTCTCAAAGCTGGAGGACACTGGCAACAGCACCTCCCTCTCAAAGCTGGAGGACTCTGGCTCCAGCACCTCCTCTCAAAGCTGGAGGACTATGGTTCCAGCACCTCCTTTTCAAAGCTGGAGGACTTTGGCTCTAGCACCTCCCTCTCAAAGCTGGAGGACTCTGGCTCCAGCACCTCCCTCTCAAAGCTGGAGGACTCTGGCTCCAGCACCTCCTCTCAAAGCAGGAGGACTCTGGCTCCAGCACCTCCTCTCAAAGCTGGAGGACTCTGGCTCCAGCACCTCCATCTCAAAGCAGGAGGACTATTGCTCCAGCACCTCCCTCTCAAAGCAGGAGGACTCTGGCTCCAGCACCTCCCTCTCAAAGCAGGAGGACTCTGCTTCCAGCACCTCCCTCTCAAAGCAGGAGGACTCTGGCTCCAGAACCTCCTCTCAAAGCTGGAGGACTCTGGCTCCAGCACCTCCTTCTCAAAGCAGGAGGACTCTGGCTCCAGCACCTCCCTCTCAAAGCAGGAGGACTCTGGCTCCAGCACCTCCTTCTCAAAGCCGGAGGACTCTGGCTTCAGCACCTCCTTCTCAAAGTAGGAAGACTCTGGCTCCAGCACCTCCTCTAAAAGCTGGAGGACTCTGGCTCCAGGACCTCCCTCTCAAAGCTGGAGGACTCTGTTTCCAGCACCTCCCTCTCAAAGCAGGAGGACTCTGGTTCCAGCACCTCCCTCTCAAAGCTGGAGGACTCTGGCTCCAGCACCTCCTCTCAAAGCCGGAGGATTCTGGCTCCAGCACCTCCCTCTCAAAGCTGGAGGACCCTGGCTCCAGCACCTCCTCTCAAAGCTGGAGGACTCAGGCAACAGCACCTCCCTCTCAAAGCTGGAGGACTCTGGCTCCAGCACCTCCTCTCAAAGCTGGAGGACTATGGCTCCAGCACCTCCTTTTCAAAGCTGGAGGACTTTGGCTCCAGCACCTCCCTCTCAAAGCTGGAGGACTCTGGCTCCAGCACCTCCCTCTCAAAGCTGGAGAGTCTGGCTCCAGCCCCTCCTCTCAAAGCAGGAGGACTCTGGCTCCAGCACCTCCCTCTTAAAGCTGGAGGACTCTGGCTCCAGGACCTCCCTCTCAAAGCTGGAGGACTCTGTCTCCAGCACCTCCCTCTCAAAGCAGGAGGACTCTGGTTCCAGCACCTCCCTCTCAAAGCTGGAGGACTCTGGCTCCAGCACCTCCTCTCAAAGCCGGAGGATTCTGGCTCCAGCACCTCCCTCTCAAAGCTGGAGGACCCTGGCTCCAGCACCTCCTCTCAAAGCTGGAGGACTCTGGCTCCAGCACCTCCCTCTCAAAGCAGGAGGACTCTGGCTCCAGAACCTCCTCTCAAAGCAGGAGGACTCTGGCTCCAGCACCTCCCTCTCAAAGCAGGAGGACTCTGCTTCCAGCACCTCCCTCTCAAAGCAGGAGGACTCTGGCTCCAGAACCTCCTCTCAAAGCTGGAGGACTCTGGCTCCAGCACCTCCCTCTCAAAGCAGGAGGACTCTGGCTCCAGCACCTCCTCTCAAAGCTGGAGGACCCAGGCAACAGCACCTCCCTCTCAAAGCTGGAGGACTCTGGCTCCAGCACCTCCTCTCAAAGCTGGAGGACTCTGGCAACAGCACCTCCCTCTCAAAGCTGGAGGACTCTGGCTCCAGCACCTCCCTCTCAAAGCTGGAGGACTCTGGCTCCAGCACCTCCCTCTCAAAGCTGGAGGACTCTGGCTCCAGCACCTCCTCTCAAGGCTGGAGGACTCTGGAGGACTCTGGCTCCAGCACCTCCTCTCAAAGCTGGAGGACTCTGGCAACAGCACCTCCCTCTCAAAGCTGGAGGACTCTGGCTCCAGCACCTCCTCTCAAAGCTGGAGGACTATGGTTCCAGCACCTCCTTTTCAAAGCTGGAGGACTTTGGCTCTAGCACCTCCCTCTCAAAGCTGGAGGACTCTGGCTCCAGCACCTCCCTCTCAAAGCTGGAGGACTCTGGCTCCAGCACCTCCTCTCAAAGCAGGAGGACTCTGGCTCCAGCACCTCCTCTCAAAGCTGGAGGACTCTGGCTCCAGCACCTCCCTCTCAAAGCAGGAGGACTATTGCTCCAGCACCTCCCTCTCAAAGCAGGAGGACTCTGGTCCCAGCACCTCCCTCTCAAAGCAGGAGGACTCTGCTTCCAGCACCTCCCTCTCAAAGCAGGAGGACTCTGGCTCCAGCACCTCCTCTCAAAGCCGGAGGATTCTGGCTCCAGCACCTCCCTCTCAAAGCTGGAGGACCCTGGCTCCAGCACCTCCTCTCAAAGCTGGAGGACTCTGGCTCCAGCACCTCCTTCTCAAAGCAGGAGGACTATTGCTCCTGCACCTCCCTCTCAAAGCAGGAGGACTCTGGCTCCAGCACCTCCCTCTCAAAGCAGGAGGACTCTGCTTCCAGCACCTCCCTCTCAAAGCAGGAGGACTCTGGCTCCAGAACCTCCTCTCAAAGCAGGAGGACTCTGGCTCCAGCACCTCCCTCTCAAAGCAGGAGGACTCTGCTTCCAGCACCTCCCTCTAGAAGCAGGAGGACTCTGGCTCCAGAACCTCCTCTCAAAGCTGGAGGACTCTGGCTCCAGCACCTCCCTCTCAAAGCAGGAAGACTCTGGCTCCAGCACCTCCTCTCAAAGCTGGAGGACCCAGGCAACAGCACCTCCCTCTCAAAGCTGGAGGACTCTGGCTCCAGCACCTCCTCTCAAAATTGGAGGACTATGGCTCCAGCACCTCCTTTTCAAAGCTGGAGGACTTTGGCTCCAGCACCTCCCTCTCAAAGCTGGAGGACTCTGGCTCCAGCACCTCCCTCTCAAAGCTGGAGGACTCTGGCTCCAGCACCTCCCTCTCAAAGCTGGAGGACTCTGGCTCCAGCACCTCCTCTCAAAGCTGGAGGACTCTGGCAACAGCACCTCCCTCTCAAAGCTGGAGGACTCTGGCTCCAGCACCTCCTCTCAAAGCTGGAGGACTATGGTTCCAGCACCTCCTTTTCAAAGCTGGAGGACTTTGGCTCTAGCACCTCCCTCTCAAAGCTGGAGGACTCTGGCTCCAGCACCTCCCTCTCAAAGCTGGAGGACTCTGGCTCCAGCACCTCCTCTCAAAGCAGGAGGACTCTGGCTCCAGCACCTCCTCTCAAAGCTGGAGGACTTTGGCTCCAGCACCTCCCTCTCAAAGCAGGAGGACTATTGCTCCAGCACCTCCCTCTCAAAGCAGGAGGACTCTGGCTCCAGCACCTCCCTCTCAAAGCAGGAGGACTCTGCTTCCAGCACCTCCCTCTCAAAGCAGGAGGACTCTGGCTCCAGAACCTCCTCTCAAAGCTGGAGGACTCTGGCTCCAGCACCTCCTTCTCAAAGCAGGAGGACTCTGGCTCCAGCACCTCCCTCTCAAAGCAGGAGGACTCTGGCTCCAGCACCTCCTTCTCAAAGCCGGAGGACTCTGGCTTCAGCACCTCCTTCTCAAAGTAGGAAGACTCTGGCTCCAGCACCTCCTCTAAAAGCTGGAGGACTCTGGCTCCAGCGCCTCCCTCTCAAAGCAGGAGGACTCTGGCTCCAGCACCTCCTCTCAAAGCCGGAGGATTCTGGCTCCAGCACCTCCCTCTCAAAGCTGGAGGACCCTGGCTCCAGCACCTCCTCTCAAAGCTGGAGGACTCTGGCTCCAGCACCTCCTTCTCAAAGCAGGAGGACTATTGCTCCTGCACCTCCCTCTCAAAGCAGGAGGACTCTGGCTCCAGCACCTCCCTCTCAAAGCAGGAGGACTCTGCTTCCAGCACCTCCCTCTCAAAGCAGGAGGACTCTGGCTCCAGAAACTCCTCTCAAAGCAGGAGGACTCTGGCTCCAGCACCTCCCTCTCAAAGCAGGAGGACTCTGCTTCCAGCACCTCCCTCTAGAAGCAGGAGGACTCTGGCTCCAGAACCTCCTCTCAAAGCTGGAGGACTCTGGCTCCAGCACCTCCCTCTCAAAGCAGGAAGACTCTGGCTCCAGCACCTCCTCTCAAAGCTGGAGGACCCAGGCAACAGCACCTCCCTCTCAAAGCTGGAGGACTCTGGCTCCAGCACCTCCTCTCAAAATTGGAGGACTATGGCTCCAGCACCTCCTTTTCAAAGCTGGAGGACTTTGGCTCCAGCACCTCCCTCTCAAAGCTGGAGGACTCTGGCTCCAGCACCTCCCTCTCAAAGCTGGAGGACTCTGGCTCCAGCACCTCCCTCTCAAAGCTGGAGGACTCTGGCTCCAGCACCTCCTCTCAAAGCTGGAGGACTCTGGAGGACTCTGGCTCCAGCACCTCCTCTCAAAGCTGGAGGACTCTGGCAACAGCACCTCCCTCTCAAAGCTGGAGGACTCTGGCTCCAGCACCTCCTCTCAAAGCTGGAGGACTATGGTTCCAGCACCTCCTTTTCAAAGCTGGAGGACTTTGGCTCTAGCACCTCCCTCTCAAAGCTGGAGGACTCTGGCTCCAGCACCTCCCTCTCAAAGCTGGAGGACTCTGGCTCCAGCACCTCCTCTCAAAGCAGGAGGACTCTGGCTCCAGCACCTCCTCTCAAAGCTGGAGGACTTTGGCTCCAGCACCTCCCTCTCAAAGCAGGAGGACTATTGCTCCAGCACCTCCCTCTCAAAGCAGGAGGACTCTGGCTCCAGCACCTCCCTCTCAAAGCAGGAGGACTCTGCTTCCAGCACCTCCCTCTCAAAGCAGGAGGACTCTGGCTCCAGAACCTCCTCTCAAAGCTGGAGGACTCTGGCTCCAGCACCTCCTTCTCAAAGCAGGAGGACACTGGCTCCAGCACCTCCCTCTCAAAGCAGGAGGACTCTGGCTCCAGCACCTCCTTCTCAAAGCCGGAGGACTCTGGCTTCAGCACCTCCTTCTCAAAGTAGGAAGACTCTGGCTCCAGCACCTCCTCTAAAAGCTGGAGGACTCTGGCTCCAGCGCCTCCCTCTCAAAGCAGGAGGACTCTGGCTCCAGCACCTCCTCTCAAAGCTGGAGGACTCTGGCTCCAGCGACTCCCTCTCAAAGCTGGAGGACTCTGGAGGACTCTGGCTCCAGCACCTCCTCTCAAAGCTGGAGGACTCAGGCAACAGCACCTCCCTCTCAAAGCTGGAGGACTCTGGCTCCAGCACCTCCTCTCAAAGCTGGAGGACTATGGCTCCAGCACCTCCTTTTCAAAGCTGGAGGACTTTGGCTCCAGCACCTCCCTCTCAAAGCTGGAGGACTCTGGCTCCAGCACCTCCCTCTCAAAGCTGGAGGACTCTGGCTCCAGCACCTCCCTCTCAAAGCTGGAGGACTCTGGCTCCAGCGCCTCCCTCTCAAAGCTGGAGGACTCTGGAGGACTCTGGCTCCAGCACCTCCTCTCAAAGCTGGAGGACACTGGCAACAGCACCTCCCTCTCAAAGCTGGAGGACTCTGGCTCCAGCACCTCCTCTCAAAGCTTGAGGACTATGGTTCCAGCACCTCCTTTTCAAAGCTGGAGGACTTTGGCTCTAGCACCTCCCTCTCAAAGCTGGAGGACTCTGGCTCCAGCACCTCCCTCTCAAAGCTGGAGGACTCTGGCTCCAGCACCTCCTCTCAAAGCAGGAGGACTCTGCTTCCAGCACCTCCCTCTCAAAGCAGGAGGACTCTGGCTCCAGAACCTCCTCTCAAAGCAGGAGGACTCTGGCTCCAGCACCTCCCTCTCAAAGCAGGAGGACTCTGCTTCCAGCACCTCCCTCTAGAAGCAGGAGGACTCTGGCTCCAGAACCTCCTCTCAAAGCTGGAGGACTCTGGCTCCAGCACCTCCCTCTCAAAGCAGGAAGACTCTGGCTCCAGCACCTCCTCTCAAAGCTGGAGGACCCAGGCAACAGCACCTCCCTCTCAAAGCTGGAGGACTCTGGCTCCAGCACCTCCTCTCAAAATTGGAGGACTATGGCTCCAGCACCTCCTTTTCAAAGCTGGAGGACTTTGGCTCCAGCACCTCCCTCTCAAAGCTGGAGGACTCTGGCTCCAGCACCTCCCTCTCAAAGCTGGAGGACTCTGGCTCCAGCACCTCCTTCTCAAAGTAGGAAGACTCTGGCTCCAGCACCTCCTCTAAAAGCTGGAGGACTCTGGCTCCAGCGCCTCCCTCTCAAAGCAGGAGGACTCTGGCTCCAGCACCTCCTCTCAAAGCCGGAGGATTCTGGCTCCAGCACCTCCCTCTCAAAGCTGGAGGACCCTGGCTCCAGCACCTCCTCTCAAAGCTGGAGGACTCTGGCCCCAGCACCTCCTTCTCAAAGCAGGAGGACTATTGCTCCTGCACCTCCCTCTCAAAGCAGGAGGACTCTGGCTCCAGCACCTCCCTCTCAAAGCAGGAGGACTCTGCTTCCAGCACCTCCCTCTCAAAGCAGGAGGACTCTGGCTCCAGAACCTCCTCTCAAAGCAGGAGGACTCTGGCTCCAGCACCTCCCTCTCAAAGCAGGAGGACTCTGCTTCCAGCACCTCCCTCTAGAAGCAGGAGGACTCTGGCTCCAGAACCTCCTCTCAAAGCTGGAGGACTCTGGCTCCAGCACCTCCCTCTCAAAGCAGGAAGACTCTGGCTCCAGCACCTCCTCTCAAAGCTGGAGGACCCAGGCAACAGCACCTCCCTCTCAAAGCTGGAGGACTCTGGCTCCAGCACCTCCTCTCAAAATTGGAGGACTATGGCTCCAGCACCTCCTTTTCAAAGCTGGAGGACTTTGGCTCCAGCACCTCCCTCTCAAAGCTGGAGGACTCTGGCTCCAGCACCTCCCTCTCAAAGCTGGAGGACTCTGGCTCCAGCACCTCCCTCTCAAAGCTGGAGGACTCTGGCTCCAGCACCTCCTCTCAAAGCTGGAGGACTCTGGAGGACTCTGGCTCCAGCACCTCCTCTCAAAGCTGGAGGACTCTGGCAACAGCACCTCCCTCTCAAAGCTGGAGGACTCTGGCTCCAGCACCTCCTCTCAAAGCTGGAGGACTATGGTTCCAGCACCTCCTTTTCAAAGCTGGAGGACTTTGGCTCTAGCACCTCCCTCTCAAAGCTGGAGGACTCTGGCTCCAGCACCTCCCTCTCAAAGCTGGAGGACTCTGGCTCCAGCACCTCCTCTCAAAGCAGGAGGACTCTGGCTCCAGCACCTCCTCTCAAAGCTGGAGGACTTTGGCTCCAGCACCTCCCTCTCAAAGCAGGAGGACTATTGCTCCAGCACCTCCCTCTCAAAGCAGGAGGACTCTGGCTCCAGCACCTCCCTCTCAAAGCAGGAGGACTCTGCTTCCAGCACCTCCCTCTCAAAGCAGGAGGACTCTGGCTCCAGAACCTCCTCTCAAAGCTGGAGGACTCTGGCTCCAGCACCTCCTTCTCAAAGCAGGAGGACACTGGCTCCAGCACCTCCCTCTCAAAGCAGGAGGACTCTGGCTCCAGCACCTCGTTCTCAAAGCCGGAGGACTCTGGCTTCAGCACCTCCTTCTCAAAGTAGGAAGACTCTGGCTCCAGCACCTCCTCTAAAAGCTGGAGGACTCTGGCTCCAGCGCCTCCCTCTCAAAGCAGGAGGACTCTGGCTCCAGCACCTCCTCTCAAAGCTGGAGGACTCTGGCTCCAGCGACTCCCTCTCAAAGCTGGAGGACTCTGGAGGACTCTGGCTCCAGCACCTCCTCTCAAAGCTGGAGGACTCAGGCAACAGCACCTCCCTCTCAAAGCTGGAGGACTCTGGCTCCAGCACCTCCTCTCAAAGCTGGAGGACTATGGCTCCAGCACCTCCTTTTCAAAGCTGGAGGACTTTGGCTCCAGCACCTCCCTCTCAAAGCTGGAGGACTCTGGCTCCAGCACCTCCCTCTCAAAGCTGGAGGACTCTGGCTCCAGCACCTCCCTCTCAAAGCTGGAGGACTCTGGCTCCAGCGCCTCCCTCTCAAAGCTGGAGGACTCTGGAGGACTCTGGCTCCAGCACCTCCTCTCAAAGCTGGAGGACACTGGCAACAGCACCTCCCTCTCAAAGCTGGAGGACTCTGGCTCCAGCACCTCCTCTCAAAGCTTGAGGACTATGGTTCCAGCACCTCCTTTTCAAAGCTGGAGGACTTTGGCTCTAGCACCTCCCTCTCAAAGCTGGAGGACTCTGGCTCCAGCACCTCCCTCTCAAAGCTGGAGGACTCTGGCTCCAGCACCTCCTCTCAAAGCAGGAGGACTCTGGCTCCAGCACCTCCTCTCAAAGCTGGAGGACTCTGGCTCCAGCACCTCCCTCTCAAAGCAGGAGGACTATTGCTCCAGCACCTCCCTCTCAAAGCAGGAGGACTCTGGCTCCAGCACCTCCCTCTCAAAGCAGGAGGACTCTGCTTCCAGCACCTCCCTCTCAAAGCAGGAGGACTCTGGCTCCAGAACCTCCTCTCAAAGCTGGAGGACCCTTGCTCCAGCACCTCCTTCTCAAAGCAGGAGGACTCTGGCTCCAGCACCTCCCTCTCAAAGCAGGAGGACTCTGGCTCCAGCACCTCCTTCTCAAAGCCGGAGGACTCTGGCTTCAGCACCTCCTTCTCAAAGTAGGAAGACTCTGGCTCCAGCACCTCCTCTAAAAGCTGGAGGACTCTGGCTCCAGGACCTCCCTCTCAAAGCTGGAGGACTCTGTCTCCAGCACCTCCCTCTCAAAGCAGGAGGACTCTGGTTCCAGCACCTCCCTCTCAAAGCTGGAGGACTCTGGCTCCAGCACCTCCTCTCAAAGCTGGAGGACTATGGCTCCAGCACCTCCTTTTCAAAGCTGGAGGACTTTGGCTCCAGCACCTCCCTCTCAAAGCTGGAGGACTCTGGCTCCAGCACCTCCCTCTCAAAGCTGGAGAGTCTGGCTCCAGCCCCTCCTCTCAAAGCAGGAGGACTCTGGCTCCAGCACCTCCCTCTTAAAGCTGGAGGACTCTGGCTCCAGGACCTCCCTCTCAAAGCTGGAGGACTCTGTCTCCAGCACCTCCCTCTCAAAGCAGGAGGACTCTGGTTCCAGCACCTCCCTCTCAAAGCTGGAGGACTCTGGCTCCAGCACCTCCTCTCAAAGCCGGAGGATTCTGGCTCCAGCACCTCCCTCTCAAAGCTGGAGGACCCTGGCTCCAGCACCTCCTCTCAAAGCTGGAGGACTCTGGCTCCAGCACCTCCTTCTCAAAGCAGGAGGACTATTGCTCCAGCACCTCCCTCTCAAAGCAGGAGGACTCTGGCTCCAGCACCTCCCTCTCAAAGCAGGAGGACTCTGCTTCCAGCACCTCCCTCTCAAAGCAGGAGGACTCTGGCTCCAGAACCTCCTCTCAAAGCAGGAGGACTCTGGCTCCAGCACCTCCCTCTCAAAGCAGGAGGACTCTGCTTCCAGCACCTCCCTCTCAAAGCAGGAGGACTCTGGCTCCAGAACCTCCTCTCAAAGCTGGAGGACTCTGGCTCCAGCACCTCCCTCTCAAAGCAGGAGGACTCTGGCTCCAGCACCTCCTCTCAAAGCTGGAGGACCCAGGCAACAGCACCTCCCTCTCAAAGCTGGAGGACTCTGGCTCCAGCACCTCCTCTCAAAGCTGGAGGACTCTGGCAACAGCACCTCCCTCTCAAAGCTGGAGGACTCTGGCTCCAGCACCTCCCTCTCAAAGCTGGAGGACTCTGGCTCCAGCACCTCCCTCTCAAAGCTGGAGGACTCTGGCTCCAGCACCTCCTCTCAAGGCTGGAGGACTCTGGAGGACTCTGGCTCCAGCACCTCCTCTCAAAGCTGGAGGACTCTGGCAACAGCACCTCCCTCTCAAAGCTGGAGGACTCTGGCTCCAGCACCTCCTCTCAAAGCTGGAGGACTATGGTTCCAGCACCTCCTTTTCAAAGCTGGAGGACTTTGGCTCTAGCACCTCCCTCTCAAAGCTGGAGGACTCTGGCTCCAGCACCTCCCTCTCAAAGCTGGAGGACTCTGGCTCCAGCACCTCCTCTCAAAGCAGGAGGACTCTGGCTCCAGCACCTCCTCTCAAAGCTGGAGGACTCTGGCTCCAGCACCTCCCTCTCAAAGCAGGAGGACTATTGCTCCAGCACCTCCCTCTCAAAGCAGGAGGACTCTGGCTCCAGCACCTCCCTCTCAAAGCAGGAGGACTCTGCTTCCAGCACCTCCCTCTCAAAGCAGGAGGACTCTGGCTCCAGCACCTCCTCTCAAAGCCGGAGGATTCTGGCTCCAGCACCTCCCTCTCAAAGCTGGAGGACCCTGGCTCCAGCACCTCCTCTCAAAGCTGGAGGACTCTGGCTCCAGCACCTCCTTCTCAAAGCAGGAGGACTATTGCTCCTGCACCTCCCTCTCAAAGCAGGAGGACTCTGGCTCCAGCACCTCCCTCTCAAAGCAGGAGGACTCTGCTTCCAGCACCTCCCTCTCAAAGCAGGAGGACTCTGGCTCCAGAACCTCCTCTCAAAGCAGGAGGACTCTGGCTCCAGCACCTCCCTCTCAAAGCAGGAGGACTCTGCTTCCAGCACCTCCCTCTAGAAGCAGGAGGACTCTGGCTCCAGAACCTCCTCTCAAAGCTGGAGGACTCTGGCTCCAGCACCTCCCTCTCAAAGCAGGAAGACTCTGGCTCCAGCACCTCCTCTCAAAGCTGGAGGACCCAGGCAACAGCACCTCCCTCTCAAAGCTGGAGGACTCTGGCTCCAGCACCTCCTCTCAAAATTGGAGGACTATGGCTCCAGCACCTCCTTTTCAAAGCTGGAGGACTTTGGCTCCAGCACCTCCCTCTCAAAGCTGGAGGACTCTGGCTCCAGCACCTCCCTCTCAAAGCTGGAGGACTCTGGCTCCAGCACCTCCCTCTCAAAGCTGGAGGACTCTGGCTCCAGCACCTCCTCTCAAAGCTGGAGGACTCTGGAGGACTCTGGCTCCAGCACCTCCTCTCAAAGCTGGAGGACTCTGGCAACAGCACCTCCCTCTCAAAGCTGGAGGACTCTGGCTCCAGCACCTCCTCTCAAAGCTGGAGGACTATGGTTCCAGCACCTCCTTTTCAAAGCTGGAGGACTTTGGCTCTAGCACCTCCCTCTCAAAGCTGGAGGACTCTGGCTCCAGCACCTCCCTCTCAAAGCTGGAGGACTCTGGCTCCAGCACCTCCTCTCAAAGCAGGAGGACTCTGGCTCCAGCACCTCCTCTCAAAGCTGGAGGACTTTGGCTCCAGCACCTCCCTCTCAAAGCAGGAGGACTATTGCTCCAGCACCTCCCTCTCAAAGCAGGAGGACTCTGGCTCCAGCACCTCCCTCTCAAAGCAGGAGGACTCTGCTTCCAGCACCTCCCTCTCAAAGCAGGAGGACTCTGGCTCCAGAACCTCCTCTCAAAGCTGGAGGACTCTGGCTCCAGCACCTCCTTCTCAAAGCAGGAGGACTCTGGCTCCAGCACCTCCCTCTCAAAGCAGGAGGACTCTGGCTCCAGTACCTCCTTCTCAAAGCCGGAGGACTCTGGCTTCAGCACCTCCTTCTCAAAGTAGGAAGACTCTGGCTCCAGCACCTCCTCTAAAAGCTGGAGGACTCTGGCTCCAGCGCCTCCCTCTCAAAGCAGGAGGACTCTGGCTCCAGCACCTCCTCTCAAAGCTGGAGGACTCTGGCTCCAGCGACTCCCTCTCAAAGCTGGAGGACTCTGGAGGACTCTGGCTCCAGCACCTCCTCTCAAAGCTGGAGGACTCAGGCAACAGCACCTCCCTCTCAAAGCTGGAGGACTCTGGCTCCAGCACCTCCTCTCAAAGCTGGAGGACTATGGCTCCAGCACCTCCTTTTCAAAGCTGGAGGACTTTGGCTCCAGCACCTCCCTCTCAAAGCTGGAGGACTCTGGCTCCAGCACCTCCCTCTCAAAGCTGGAGGACTCTGGCTCCAGCACCTCCTTCTCAAAGCTGGAGGACTCTGGCTCCAGCACCTCCTCTCAAAGCTGGAGGACTCTGGCTCCAGCACCTCCTCTCAAAGCTGGAGGACTCTGGCTCCAGCACCTCCTTCTCAAAGCTGGAGGACTCTGGCTCCAGCACCTCCTCTCAAAGCTGGAGGACTCTGGCTCCAGCACCTCCTCTCAAAGCAGGAGGACTCTGGCTCCAGCACCTCCTCTCAAAGCTGGAGGACTCTGGCTCCAGCGCCTCCTCTCAAAGCTGGAGGACTCTGGCAACAGCACCTCCCTCTCAAAGCTGGAGGACTCTGGCTCCAGCACCTCCTCTCAAAGCTGGAGGACTCTGGCAACAGCACCTCCCTCTCAAAGCTGGAGGACTCTGGCAACAGCACCTCCCTCTCAAAGCTGGAGGACTCTGGCTCCAGCACCTCCCTCTCAAAGCTGGAGGACTTTGGCTCTAGCACCTCCCTCTCAAAGCTGGAGGACTCTGGCTCCAGCACCTCCTCTCAAAGCAGGAGGACTCTGGCTCCAGCACCTCCTCTCAAAGCTGGAGGACTCTGGCTCCAGCACCTCCCTCTCAAAGCAGGAGGACTCTGGCTCCAGCACCTCCCTCTCAAAGCAGGAGGACTCTGCTTCCAGCACCTCCCTCTCAAAGCAGGAGGACTCTGGCTCCAGAACCTCCTCTCAAAGCTGGAGGACTCTGGCTCCAGCACCTCCCTCTCAAAGCAGGAAGACTCTGGCTCCAGCACCTCCTCTCAAAGCTGGAGGACCCAGGCAACAGCACCTCCCTCTCAAAGCTGGAGGACTCTGGCTCCAGCACCTCCTCTCAAAGCTGGAGGACTATGGATCCAGCACCTCCTTTTCAAAGCTGGAGGACTTTGGCTCCAGCACCTCCCTCTCAAAGCTGGAGGACTCTGGCTCCAGCACCTCCCTCTCAAAGCTGGAGGACTCTGGCTCCAGCACCTCCCTCTCAAAGCTGGAGGACTCTGGCTCCAGCACCTCCTCTCAAAGCTGGAGGACTCTGGAGGACTCTGGCTCCAGCACCTCCTCTCAAAGCTGGAGGACTCTGGCAACAGCACCTCCCTCTCAAAGCTGGAGGACTCTGGCTCCAGCACCTCCTCTCAAAGCTGGAGGACTCTGGCAACAGCACCTCCCTCTCAAAGCTGGAGGACTCTGGCTCCAGCACCTCCTCTCAAAGCTGGAGGACTATGGTTCCAGCACCTCCTTTTCAAAGCTGGAGGACTTTGGCTCTAGCACCTCCCTCTCAAAGCTGGAGGACTCTGGCTCCAGCACCTCCCTCTCAAAGCTGGAGGACTCTGGCTCCAGCACCTCCTCTCAAAGCAGGAGGACTCTGGCTCCAGCACCTCCTCTCAAAGCTGGAGGACTCTGGCTCCAGCACCTCCCTCTCAAAGCAGGAGGACTATTGCTCCAGCACCTCCCTCTCAAAGCAGGAGGACTCTGGCTCCAGCACCTCCCTCTCAAAGCAGGAGGACTCTGCTTCCAGCACCTCCCTCTCAAAGCAGGAGGACTCTGGCTCCAGCACCTCCTCTCAAAGCCGGAGGATTCTGGCTCCAGCACCTCCCTCTCAAAGCTGGAGGACCCTGGCTCCAGCACCTCCTCTCAAAGCTGGAGGACTCTGGCTCCAGCACCTCCTTCTCAAAGCAGGAGGACTATTGCTCCTGCACCTCCCTCTCAAAGCAGGAGGACTCTGGCTCCAGCACCTCCCTCTCAAAGCAGGAGGACTCTGCTTCCAGCACCTCCCTCTCAAAGCAGGAGGACTCTGGCTCCAGAACCTCCTCTCAAAGCAGGAGGACTCTGGCTCCAGCACCTCCCTCTCAAAGCAGGAGGACTCTGCTTCCAGCACCTCCCTCTAGAAGCAGGAGGACTCTGGCTCCAGAACCTCCTCTCAAAGCTGGAGGACTCTGGCTCCAGCACCTCCCTCTCAAAGCAGGAGGACTCTGGCTCCAGCACCTCCTCTCAAAGCTGGAGGACTATGGTTCCAGCACCTCCTTTTCAAAGCTGGAGGACCCAGGCAACAGCACCTCCCTCTCAAAGCTGGAGGACTCTGGCTCCAGCACCTCCTCTCAAAATTGGAGGACTATGGCTCCAGCACCTCCTTTTCAAAGCTGGAGGACTTTGGCTCCAGCACCTCCCTCTCAAAGCTGGAGGACTCTGGCTCCAGCACCTCCCTCTCAAAGCTGGAGGACTCTGGCTCCAGCACCTCCCTCTCAAAGCTGGAGGACTCTGGCTCCAGCACCTCCTCTCAAAGCTGGAGGACTCTGGAGGACTCTGGCTCCAGCACCTCCTCTCAAAGCTGGAGGACTCTGGCAACAGCACCTCCCTCTCAAAGCTGGAGGACTCTGGCTCCAGCACCTCCTCTCAAAGCTGGAGGACTATGGTTCCAGCACCTCCTTTTCAAAGCTGGAGGACTTTGGCTCAAGCACCTCCCTCTCAAAGCTGGAGGACTCTGGCTCCAGCACCTCCCTCTCAAAGCTGGAGGACTCTGGCTCCAGCACCTCCTCTCAAAGCAGGAGGACTCTGGCTCCAGCACCTCCTCTCAAAGCTGGAGGACTTTGGCTCCAGCACCTCCCTCTCAAAGCAGGAGGACTATTGCTCCAGCACCTCCCTCTCAAAGCAGGAGGACTCTGGCTCCAGCACCTCCCTCTCAAAGCAGGAGGACTCTGCTTCCAGCACCTCCCTCTCAAAGCAGGAGGACTCTGGCTCCAGAACCTCCTCTCAAAGCTGGAGGACTCTGGCTCCAGCACCTCCTTCTCAAAGCAGGAGGACTCTGGCTCCAGCACCTCCCTCTCAAAGCAGGAGGACTCTGGCTCCAGCACCTCCTTCTCAAAGCCGGAGGACTCTGGCTTCAGCACCTCCTTCTCAAAGTAGGAAGACTCTGGCTCCAGCACCTCCTCTAAAAGCTGGAGGACTCTGGCTCCAGCGCCTCCCTCTCAAAGCAGGAGGACTCTGGCTCCAGCACCTCCTCTCAAAGCTGGAGGACTCTGGCTCCAGCGACTCCCTCTCAAAGCTGGAGGACTCTGGAGGACTCTGGCTCCAGCACCTCCTCTCAAAGCTGGAGGACTCAGGCAACAGCACCTCCCTCTCAAAGCTGGAGGACTCTGGCTCCAGCACCTCCTCTCAAAGCTGGAGGACTATGGCTCCAGCACCTCCTTTTCAAAGCTGGAGGACTTTGGCTCCAGCACCTCCCTCTCAAAGCTGGAGGACTCTGGCTCCAGCACCTCCCTCTCAAAGCTGGAGGACTCTGGCTCCAGCACCTCCTTCTCAAAGCTGGAGGACTCTGGCTCCAGCACCTCCTCTCAAAGCTGGAGGACTCTGGCTCCAGCACCTCCTCTCAAAGCTGGAGGACTCTGGCTCCAGCACCTCCTTCTCAAAGCTGGAGGACTCTGGCTCCAGCACCTCCTCTCAAAGCTGGAGGACTCTGGCTCCAGCACCTCCTCTCAAAGCAGGAGGACTCTGGCTCCAGCACCTCCTCTCAAAGCTGGAGGACTCTGGCTCCAGCGCCTCCTCTCAAAGCTGGAGGACTCTGGCAACAGCACCTCCCTCTCAAAGCTGGAGGACTCTGGCTCCAGCACCTCCTCTCAAAGCTGGAGGACTCTGGCAACAGCACCTCCCTCTCAAAGCTGGAGGACTCTGGCAACAGCACCTCCCTCTCAAAGCTGGAGGACTCTGGCTCCAGCACCTCCCTCTCAAAGCTGGAGGACTTTGGCTCTAGCACCTCCCTCTGAAAGCTGGAGGACTCTGGCTCCAGCACCTCCCTCTCAAAGCTGGAGGACTCTGGCTCCAGCACCTCCTCTCAAAGCAGGAGGACTCTGGCTCCAGCACCTCCTCTCAAAGCTGGAGGACTCTGGCTCCAGCACCTCCCTCTCAAAGCAGGAGGACTCTGGCTCCAGCACCTCCCTCTCAAAGCAGGAGGACTCTGCTTCCAGCACCTCCCTCTCAAAGCAGGAGGACTCTGGCTCCAGAACCTCCTCTCAAAGCTGGAGGACTCTGGCAACAGCACCTCCCTCTCAAAGCTGGAGGACTCTGGCTCCAGCACCTCCTCTCAAAGCTGGAGGACTCTGGCTCCAGCACCTCCTCTCAAGGCTGGAGGACTCTGGAGGACTCTGGCTCCAGCACCTCCTCTCAAAGCTGGAGGACTATGGCTCCAGCACCTCCTTTTCAAAGCTGGAGGACTTTGGCTCCAGCACCTCCCTCTCAAAGCTGGAGGACTCTGGCTCCAGCACCTCCCTCTCAAAGCTGGAGGACTCTGGCTCCAGCACCTCCTTCTCAAAGCTGGAGGACTCTGGCTCCAGCACCTCCTCTCAAAGCTGGAGGACTCTGGCTCCAGCACCTCCTCTCAAAGCTGGAGGACTCTGGCTCCAGCACCTCCTTCTCAAAGCTGGAGGACTCTGGCTCCAGCACCTCCTCTCAAAGCTGGAGGACTCTGGCTCCAGCACCTCCTCTCAAAGCAGGAGGACTCTGGCTCCAGCACCTCCTCTCAAAGCTGGAGGACTCTGGCTCCAGCGCCTCCTCTCAAAGCTGGAGGACTCTGGCAACAGCACCTCCCTCTCAAAGCTGGAGGACTCTGGCTCCAGCACCTCCTCTCAAAGCTGGAGGACTCTGGCAACAGCACCTCCCTCTCAAAGCTGGAGGACTCTGGCAACAGCACCTCCCTCTCAAAGCTGGAGGACTCTGGCTCCAGCACCTCCTCTCAAAGCAGGAGGACTCTGGCTCCAGCACCTCCTCTCAAAGCTGGAGGACTCTGGCTCCAGCACCTCCCTCTCAAAGCAGGAGGACTCTGGCTCCAGCACCTCCCTCTCAAAGCAGGAGGACTCTGCTTCCAGCACCTCCCTCTCAAAGCAGGAGGACTCTGGCTCCAGAACCTCCTCTCAAAGCTGGAGGACTCTGGCAACAGCACCTCCCTCTCAAAGCTGGAGGACTCTGGCTCCAGCACCTCCTCTCAAAGCTGGAGGACTCTGGCTCCAGCACCTCCTCTCAAGGCTGGAGGACTCTGGAGGACTCTGGCTCCAGCACCTCCTCTCAAAGGTGGAGGACTCTGGCAACAGCACCTCCCTCTCAAAGCTGGAGGACTCTGGCTCCAGCACCTCCTCTCAAAGCTGGAGGACTATGGTTCCAGCACCTCCTTTTCAAAGCTGGAGGACTTTGGCTCTAGCACCTCCCTCTCAAAGCTGGAGGACTCTGGCTCCAGCACCTCCCTCTCAAAGCTGGAGGACTCTGGCTCCAGCACCTCCTCTCAAAGCAGGAGGACTCTGGCTCCAGCACCTCCTCTCAAAGCTGGAGGACTCTGGCTCCAGCACCTCCCTCTCAAAGCAGGAGGACTATTGCTCCAGCACCTCCCTCTCAAAGCAGGAGGACTCTGGCTCCAGCACCTCCCTCTCAAAGCAGGAGGACTCTGCTTCCAGCACCTCCCTCTCAAAGCAGGAGGACTCTAGCTCCAGCACCTCCTCTCAAAGTCGGAGGATTCTGGCTCCAGCACCTCCCTCTCAAAGCTGGAGGACCCTGGCTCCAGCACCTCCTCTCAAAGCTGGAGGACTCTGGCTCCAGCACCTCCTTCTCAAAGCAGGAGGACTATTGCTCCTGCACCTCCCTCTCAAAGCAGGAGGACTCTGGCTCCAGCACCTCCCTCTCAAAGCAGGAGGACTCTGCTTCCAGCACCTCCCTCTCAAAGCAGGAGGACTCTGGCTCCAGAACCTCCTCTCAAAGCAGGAGGACTCTGGCTCCAGCACCTCCTCTCAAAGCTGGAGGACCCAGGCAACAGCACCTCCCTCTCAAAGCTGGAGGACTCTGGCTCCAGCACCTCCTCTCAAAATTGGAGGACTATGGCTCCAGCACCTCCTTTTCAAAGCTGGAGGACTTTGGCTCCAGCACCTCCCTCTTAAAGCTGGAGGACTCTGGCTCCAGCACCTCCCTCTCAAAGCTGGAGGACTCTGGCTCGAGCACCTCCCTCTCAAAGCTGGAGGACTCTGGCTCCAGCACCTCCTCTCAAAGCTGGAGGACTCTGGAGGACTCTGGCTCCAGCACCTCCTCTCAAAGCTGGAGGACTCTGGCAACAGCACCTCCCTCTCAAAGCTGGAGGACTCTGGCTCCAGCACCTCCTCTCAAAGCTGGAGGACTATGGTTCCAGCACCTCCTTTTCAAAGCTGGAGGACTTTGGCTCAAGCACCTCCCTCTCAAAGCTGGAGGACTCTGGCTCCAGCACCTCCCTCTCAAAGCTGGAGGACTCTGGCTCCAGCACCTCCTCTCAAAGCAGGAGGACTCTGGCTCCAGCACCTCCTCTCAAAGCTGGAGGACTTTGGCTCCAGCACCTCCCTCTCAAAGCAGGAGGACTCTGGCTCCAGCACCTCCTTCTCAAAGCCGGAGGACTCTGGCTTCAGCACCTCCTTCTCAAAGTAGGAAGACTCTGGCTCCAGCACCTCCTCTAAAAGCTGGAGGACTCTGGCTCCAGCGCCTCCCTCTCAAAGCAGGAGGACTCTGGCTCCAGCACCTCCTCTCAAAGCTGGAGGACTCTGGCTCCAGCGACTCCCTCTCAAAGCTGGAGGACTCTGGAGGACTCTGGCTCCAGCACCTCCTCTCAAAGCTGGAGGACTCAGGCAACAGCACCTCCCTCTCAAAGCTGGAGGACTCTGGCTCCAGCACCTCCTCTCAAAGCTGGAGGACTATGGCTCCAGCACCTCCTTTTCAAAGCTGGAGGACTTTGGCTCCAGCACCTCCCTCTCAAAGCTGGAGGACTCTGGCTCCAGCACCTCCCTCTCAAAGCTGGAGGACTCTGGCTCCAGCACCTCCTTCTCAAAGCTGGAGGACTCTGGCTCCAGCACCTCCTCTCAAAGCTGGAGGACTCTGGCTCCAGCACCTCCTCTCAAAGCTGGAGGACTCTGGCTCCAGCACCTCCTCTCAAAGCTGGAGGACTCTGGCTCCAGCACCTCCTCTCAAAGCTGGAGGACTCTGGCAACAGCACCTCCCTCTCAAAGCTGGAGGACTCTGGCAACAGCACCTCCCTCTCAAAGCTGGAGGACTCTGGCTCCAGCACCTCCCTCTCAAAGCTGGAGGACTTTGGCTCTAGCACCTCCCTCTCAAAGCTGGAGGACTCTGGCTCCAGCACCTCCCTCTCAAAGCTGGAGGACTCTGGCTCCAGCACCTCCTCTCAAAGCAGGAGGACTCTGGCTCCAGCACCTCCTCTCAAAGCTGGAGGACTCTGGCTCCAGCACCTCCCTCTCAAAGCAGGAGGACTCTGGCTCCAGCACCTCCCTCTCAAAGCAGGAGGACTCTGCTTCCAGCACCTCCCTCTCAAAGCAGGAGGACTCTGGCTCCAGAACCTCCTCTCAAAGCTGGAGGACTCTGGCAACAGCACCTCCCTCTCAAAGCTGGAGGACTCTGGCTCCAGCACCTCCTCTCAAAGCTGGAGGACTCTGGAGGACTCTGGCTCCAGCACCTCCTCTCGAAGCTGGAGGACTCTGGCAACAGCACCTCCCTCTCAAAGCTGGAGGACTCTGGCTCCAGCACCTCCTCTCAAAGCTGGAGGACTATGGTTCCAGCACCTCCTTTTCAAAGCTGGAGGACTTTGGCTCTAGCACCTCCCTCTCAAAACTGGAGGACTCTGGCTCCAGCACCTCCCTCTCAAAGCTGGAGGACTCTGGCTCCAGCACCTCCTCTCAAAGCAGGAGGACTCTGGCTCCAGCACCTCCTCTCAAAGCTGGAGGACTTTGGCTCCAGCACCTCCCTCTCAAAGCAGGAGGACTATTGCTCCAGCACCTCCCTCTCAAAGCAGGAGGACTCTGGCTCCAGCACCTCCCTCTCAAAGCAGGAGGACTCTGCTTCCAGCACCTCCCTCTCAAAGCAGGAGGACTCTGGCTCCAGAACCTCCTCTCAAAGCTGGAGGACTCTGGCTCCAGCACCTCCTTCTCAAAGCAGGAGGACTCTGGCTCCAGCACCTCCCTCTCAAAGCAGGAGGACTCTGGCTCCAGCACCTCCTTCTCAAAGCCGGAGGACTCTGGCTTCAGCACCTCCTTCTCAAAGTAGGAAGACTCTGGCTCCAGCACCTCCTCTAAAAGCTGGAGGACTCTGGCTCCAGCGCCTCCCTCTCAAAGCAGGAGGACTCTGGCTCCAGCACCTCCTCTCAAAGCTGGAGGACTCTGGCTCCAGCGACTCCCTCTCAAAGCTGGAGGACTCTGGAGGACTCTGGCTCCAGCACCTCCTCTCAAAGCTGGAGGACTCAGGCAACAGCACCTCCCTCTCAAAGCTGGAGGACTCTGGCTCCAGCACCTCCTCTCAAAGCTGGAGGACTATGGCTCCAGCACCTCCTTTTCAAAGCTGGAGGACTTTGGCTCCAGCACCTCCCTCTCAAAGCTGGAGGACTCTGGCTCCAGCACCTCCCTCTCAAAGCTGGAGGACTCTGGCTCCAGCACCTCCTCTCAAAGCAGGAGGACTCTGGCTCCAGCACCTCCTCTCAAAGCTGGAGGACTTTGGCTCCAGCACCTCCCTCTCAAAGCAGGAGGACTATTGCTCCAGCACCTCCCTCTCAAAGCAGGAGGACTCTGGCTCCAGCACCTCCCTCTCAAAGCAGGAGGACTCTGCTTCCAGCACCTCCCTCTCAAAGCAGGAGGACTCTGGCTCCAGAACCTCCTCTCAAAGCTGGAGGACTCTGGCTCCAGCACCTCCTTCTCAAAGCAGGAGGACTCTGGCTCCAGCACCTCCCTCTCAAAGCAGGAGGACTCTGGCTCCAGCACCTCCTTCTCAAAGCCGGAGGACTCTGGCTTCAGCACCTCCTTCTCAAAGTAGGAAGACTCTGGCTCCAGCACCTCCTCTAAAAGCTGGAGGACTCTGGCTCCAGCGCCTCCCTCTCAAAGCAGGAGGACTCTGGCTCCAGCACCTCCTCTCAAAGCTGGAGGACTCTGGCTCCAGCGACTCCCTCTCAAAGCTGGAGGACTCTGGAGGACTCTGGCTCCAGCACCTCCTCTCAAAGCTGGAGGACTCAGGCAACAGCACCTCCCTCTCAAAGCTGGAGGACTCTGGCTCCAGCACCTCCTCTCAAAGCTGGAGGACTATGGCTCCAGCACCTCCTTTTCAAAGCTGGAGGACTTTGGCTCCAGCACCTCCCTCTCAAAGCTGGAGGACTCTGGCTCCAGCACCTCCCTCTCAAAGCTGGAGGACTCTGGCTCCAGCACCTCCTTCTCAAAGCTGGAGGACTCTGGCTCCAGCACCTCCTCTCAAAGCTGGAGGACTCTGGCTCCAGCACCTCCTCTCAAAGCTGGAGGACTCTGGCTCCAGCACCTCCTTCTCAAAGCTGGAGGACTCTGGCTCCAGCACCTCCTCTCAAAGCTGGAGGACTCTGGCTCCAGCACCTCCTCTCAAAGCAGGAGGACTCTGGCTCCAGCACCTCCTCTCAAAGCTGGAGGACTCTGGCTCCAGCGCCTCCTCTCAAAGCTGGAGGACTCTGGCAACAGCACCTCCCTCTCAAAGCTGGAGGACTCTGGCTCCAGCACCTCCTCTCAAAGCTGGAGGACTCTGGCAACAGCACCTCCCTCTCAAAGCTGGAGGACTCTGGCAACAGCACCTCCCTCTCAAAGCTGGAGGACTCTGGCTCCAGCACCTCCCTCTCAAAGCTGGAGGACTTTGGCTCTAGCACCTCCCTCTCAAAGCTGGAGGACTCTGGCTCCAGCACCTCCCTCTCAAAGCTGGAGGACTCTGGCTCCAGCACCTCCTCTCAAAGCAGGAGGACTCTGGCTCCAGCACCTCCTCTCAAAGCTGGAGGACTCTGGCTCCAGCACCTCCCTCTCAAAGCAGGAGGACTCTGGCTCCAGCACCTCCCTCTCAAAGCAGGAGGACTCTGCTTCCAGCACCTCCCTCTCAAAGCAGGAGGACTCTGGCTCCAGAACCTCCTCTCAAAGCTGGAGGACTCTGGCTCCAGCACCTCCCTCTCAAAGCAGGAAGACTCTGGCTCCAGCACCTCCTCTCAAAGCTGGAGGACCCAGGCAACAGCACCTCCCTCTCAAAGCTGGAGGACTCTGGCTCCAGCACCTCCTCTCAAAGCTGGAGGACTATGGATCCAGCACCTCCTTTTCAAAGCTGGAGGACTTTGGCTCCAGCACCTCCCTCTCAAAGCTGGAGGACTCTGGCTCCAGCACCTCCCTCTCAAAGCTGGAGGACTCTGGCTCCAGCACCTCCCTCTCAAAGCTGGAGGACTCTGGCTCCAGCACCTCCTCTCAAAGCTGGAGGACTCTGGAGGACTCTGGCTCCAGCACCTCCTCTCAAAGCTGGAGGACTCTGGCAACAGCACCTCCCTCTCAAAGCTGGAGGACTCTGGCTCCAGCACCTCCTCTCAAAGCTGGAGGACTATGGTTCCAGCACCTCCTTTTCAAAGCTGGAGGACTTTGGCTCTAGCACCTCCCTCTCAAAGCTGGAGGACTCTGGCTCCAGCACCTCCCTCTCAAAGCTGGAGGACTCTGGCTCCAGCACCTCCCTCTCAAAGCTGGAGGACTCTGGCTCCAGCACCTCCTCTCAAAGCAGGAGGACTCTGGCTCCAGCACCTCCTCTCAAAGCTGGAGGACTCTGGCTCCAGCACCTCCCTCTCAAAGCAGGAGGACTATTGCTCCAGCACCTCCCTCTCAAAGCAGGAGGACTCTGGCTCCAGCACCTCCCTCTCAAAGCAGGAGGACTCTGCTTCCAGCACCTCCCTCTCAAAGCAGCAGGACTCTGGCTCCAGAACCTCCTCTCAAAGCTGGAGGACTCTGGCTCCAGCACCTCCTTCTCAAAGCAGGAGGACTCTGGCTCCAGCACCTCCCTCTCAAAGCAGGAGGACTCTGGCTCCAGCACCTCCTTCTCAAAGCCGGAGGACTCTGGCTTCAGCACCTCCTTCTCAAAGTAGGAAGACTCTGGCTCCAGCACCTCCTCTAAAAGCTGGAGGACTCTGGCTCCAGCGCCTCCCTCTCAAAGCAGGAGGACTCTGGCTCCAGCACCTCCTCTCAAAGCTGGAGGACTCTGGCTCCAGCGACTCCCTCTCAAAGCTGGAGGACTCTGGAGGACTCTGGCTCCAGCACCTCCTCTCAAAGCTGGAGGACTATGGCTCCAGCACCTCCTTTTCAAAGCTGGAGGACTTTGGCTCCAGCACCTCCCTCTCAAAGCTGGAGGACTTTGGCTCCAGCACCTCCCTCTCAAAGCTGGAGGACTCTGGCTCCAGCACCTCCCTCTCAAAGCTGGAGGACTCTGGCTCCAGCACCTCCCTCTCAAAGCTGGAGGACTCTGGCTCCAGCACCTCCTTCTCAAAGCTGGAGGACTCTGGCTCCAGCACCTCCTCTCAAAGCTGGAGGACTCTGGCTCCAGCACCTCCTCTCAAAGCTGGAGGACTCTGGCTCCAGCACCTCCTCTCAAAGCTGGAGGACTCTGGCTCCAGCGCCTCCCTCTCAAAGCTGGAGGACTCTGGAGGACTCTGGCTCCAGCACCTCCTCTCAAAGCTGGAGGACTCTGGCAACAGCACCTCCCTCTCAAAGCTGGAGGACTCTGGCTCCAGCACCTCCTCTCAAAGCTGGAGGACTATGGTTCCAGCACCTCCTTTTCAAAGCTGGAGGACTTTGGCTCTAGCACCTCCCTCTCAAAGCTGGAGGACTCTGGCTCCAGCACCTCCCTCTCAAAGCTGGAGGACTCTGGCTCCAGCACCTCCTCTCAAAGCAGGAGGACTCTGGCTCCAGCACCTCTTCTCAAAGCTGGAGGACTCTGGCTCCAGCACCTCCCTCTCAAAGCAGGAGGACTATTGCTCCAGCACCTCCCTCTCAAAGCAGGAGGACTCTGGCTCCAGCACCTCCCTCTCAAAGCAGGAGGACTCTGCTTCCAGCACCTCCCTCTCAAAGCAGGAGGACTCTGGCTCCAGCACCTCCTCTCAAAGCCGGAGGATTCTGGCTCCAGCACCTCCCTCTCAAAGCTGGAGGACCCTGGCTCCAGCACCTCCTCTCAAAGCTGGAGGACTCTGGCTCCAGCACCTCCTTCTCAAAGCAGGAGGACTATTGCTCCAGCACCTCCCTCTCAAAGCAGGAGGACTCTGGCTCCAGCACCTCCCTCTCAAAGCAGGAGGACTCTGCTTCCAGCACCTCCCTCTCAAAGCAGGAGGACTCTGGCTCCAGAACCTCCTCTCAAAGCAGGAGGACTCTGGCTCCAGCACCTCCCTCTCAAAGCAGGAGGACTCTGCTTCCAGCACCTCCCTCTCAAAGCAGGAGGACTCTGGCTCCAGAACCTCCTCTCAAAGCTGGAGGACTCTGGCTCCAGCACCTCCCTCTCAAAGCAGGAAGACTCTGGCTCCAGCACCTCCTCTCAAAGCTGGAGGACTCTGGAGGACTCTGGCTCCAGCACCTCCTCTCAAAGCTGGAGGACTCTGGCAACAGCACCTCCCTCTCAAAGCTGGAGGACTCTGGCTCCAGCACCTCCTCTCAAAGCTGGAGGACTATGGTTCCAGCACCTCCTTTTCAAAGCTGGAGGACTTTGGCTCTAGCACCTCCCTCTCAAAGCTGGAGGACTCTGGCTCCAGCACCTCCCTCTCAAAGCTGGAGGACTCTGGCTCCAGCACCTCCCTCTCAAAGCTGGAGGACT
This sequence comes from Eucyclogobius newberryi, assembly GCF_026437365.1. Lineage (NCBI taxonomy): Eukaryota > Metazoa > Chordata > Actinopteri > Gobiiformes > Gobiidae > Eucyclogobius > Eucyclogobius newberryi. The sequence continues at coordinate 142,718 of NW_027315901.1, forward strand.
CTGGCTCCAGCACCTCCTCTCAAAGCAGGAGGACTCTGGCTCCAGCACCTCCTCTCAAAGCTGGAGGACTCTGGCTCCAGCACCTCCCTCTCAAAGCAGGAGGACTATTGCTCCAGCACCTCCCTCTCAAAGCAGGAGGACTCTGGCTCCAGCACCTCCCTCTCAAAGCAGGAGGACTCTGCTTCCAGCACCTCCCTCTCAAAGCAGCAGGACTCTGGCTCCAGAACCTCCTCTCAAAGCTGGAGGACTCTGGCTCCAGAACCTCCTCTCAAAGCTGGAGGACTCTGGCTCCAGCACCTCCTTCTCAAAGCAGGAGGACTCTGGCTCCAGCACCTCCCTCTCAAAGCAGGAGGACTCTGGCTCCAGCACCTCCTTCTCAAAGCCGGAGGACTCTGGCTTCAGCACCTCCTTCTCAAAGTAGGAAGACTCTGGCTCCAGCACCTCCTCTAAAAGCTGGAGGACTCTGGCTCCAGCGACTCCCTCTCAAAGCTGGAGGACTCTGGAGGACTCTGGCTCCAGCACCTCCTCTCAAAGCTGGAGGACTCTGGCTCCAGCGACTCCCTCTCAAAGCTGGAGGACTCTGGAGGACTCTGGCTCCAGCACCTCCTCTCAAAGCTGGAGGACTCAGGCAACAGCACCTCCCTCTCAAAGCTGGAGGACTCTGGCTCCAGCACCTCCTCTCAAAGCTGGAGGACTATGGCTCCAGCACCTCCTTTTCAAAGCTGGAGGACTTTGGCTCCAGCACCTCCCTCTCAAAGCTGGAGGACTCTGGCTCCAGCACCTCCCTCTCAAAGCTGGAGGACTCTGGCTCCAGCACCTCCCTCTCAAAGCTGGAGGACTCTGGCTCCAGCACCTCCCTCTCAAAGCTGGAGGACTCTGGCTCCAGCACCTCCTTCTCAAAGCTGGAGGACTCTGGCTCCAGCACCTCCTCTCAAAGCTGGAGGACTCTGGCTCCAGCACCTCCTCTCAAAGCTGGAGGACTCTGGCTCCAGCACCTCCTCTCAAAGCTGGAGGACTCTGGCTCCAGCGCCTCCCTCTCAAAGCTGGAGGACTCTGGAGGACTCTGGCTCCAGCACCTCCTCTCAAAGCTGGAGGACTCTGGCAACAGCACCTCCCTCTCAAAGCAGGAGGACTCTGGCTCCAGCACCTCCTCTCAAAGCTGGAGGACTCTGGCTCCAGCACCTCCCTCTCAAAGCAGGAGGACTATTGCTCCAGCACCTCCCTCTCAAAGCAGGAGGACTCTGGCTCCAGCACCTCCCTCTCAAAGCAGGAGGACTCTGCTTCCAGCACCTCCCTCTCAAAGCAGGAGGACTCTGGCTCCAGAACCTCCTCTCAAAGCTGGAGGACTCTGGCTCCAGCACCTCCTTCTCAAAGCAGGAGGACTCTGGCTCCAGCACCTCCCTCTCAAAGCAGGAGGACTCTGGCTCCAGCACCTCCTTCTCAAAGCCGGAGGACTCTGGCTTCAGCACCTCCTTCTCAAAGTAGGAAGACTCTGGCTCCAGCACCTCCTCTAAAAGCTGGAGGACTCTGGCTCCAGGACCTCCCTCTCAAAGCTGGAGGACTCTGTCTCCAGCACCTCCCTCTCAAAGCAGGAGGACTCTGGTTCCAGCACCTCCCTCTCAAAGCTGGAGGACTCTGGCTCCAGCACCTCCTCTCAAAGCCGGAGGATTCTGGCTCCAGCACCTCCTCTCAAAGCTGGAGGACTCTGGCTCCAGCACCTCCTTCTCAAAGCAGGAGGACTATTGCTCCAGCACCTCCCTCTCAAAGCAGGAGGACTCTGGCTCCAGCACCTCCCTCTCAAAGCAGGAGGACTCTGCTTCCAGCACCTCCCTCTCAAAGCAGGAGGACTCTGGCTCCAGAACCTCCTCTCAAAGCAGGAGGACTCTGGTTCCAGCACCTCCCTCTCAAAGCAGGAGGACTCTGCTTCCAGCACCTCCCTCTCAAAGCAGGAGGACTCTGGCTCCAGAACCTCCTCTCAAAGCTGGAGGACTCTGGCTCCAGCACCTCCCTCTCAAAGCAGGAGGACTCTGGCTCCAGCACCTCCTCTCAAAGCTGGAGGACTATGGCTCCAGCACCTCCTTTTCAAAGCTGGAGGACTTTGGCTCCAGCACCTCCCTCTCAAAGCTGGAGGACTCTGGCTCCAGCACCTCCCTCTCAAAGCTGGAGGACTCTGGCTCCAGCACCTCCCTCTCAAAGCTGGAGGACTCTGGCTCCAGCACCTCCTCTCAAAGCTGGAGGACTATGGTTCCAGCACCTCCTTTTCAAAGCTGGAGGACTTTGGCTCTAGCACCTCCCTCTCAAAGCTGGAGGACTCTGGCTCCAGCACCTCCCTCTCAAAGCTGGAGGACTCTGGCTCCAGCACCTCCTCTCAAAGCAGGAGGACTCTGGCTCCAGCACCTCCTCTCAAAGCTGGAGGACTCTGGCTCCAGCACCTCCCTCTCAAAGCAGGAGGACTATTGCTCCAGCACCTCCCTCTCAAAGCAGGAGGACTCTGGCTCCAGCACCTCCCTCTCAAAGCAGGAGGACTCTGCTTCCAGCACCTCCCTCTCAAAGCTGGAGGACCCTGGCTCCAGCACCTCCTCTCAAAGCTGGAGGACTCTGGCTCCAGCACCTCCTTCTCAAAGCAGGAGGACTATTGCTCCAGCACCTCCCTCTCAAAGCAGGAGGACTCTGGCTCCAGCACCTCCCTCTCAAAGCAGGAGGACTCTGCTTCCAGCACCTCCCTCTCAAAGCAGGAGGACTCTGGCTCCAGAACCTCCTCTCAAAGCAGGAGGACTCTGGCTCCAGCACCTCCCTCTCAAAGCAGGAGGACTCTGCTTCCAGCACCTCCCTCTCAAAGCAGGAGGACTCTGGCTCCAGAACCTCCTCTCAAAGCTGGAGGACTCTGGCTCCAGCACCTCCCTCTCAAAGCAGGAAGACTCTGGCTCCAGCACCTCCTCTCAAAGCTGGAGGACCCAGGCAACAGCACCTCCCTCTCAAAGCTGGAGGACTCTGGCTCAAGCACCTCCTCTCAAAGCTGGAGGACTATGGCTCCAGCACCTCCTTTTCAAAGCTGGAGGACTTTGGCTCCAGCACCTCCCTCTCAAAGCTGGAGGACTCTGGCTCCAGCACCTCCTCTCAAAGCTGGAGGACTATGGCTCCAGCACCTCCTTTTCAAAGCTGGAGGACTTTGGCTCCAGCACCTCCCTCTCAAAGCTGGAGGACTCTGGCTCCAGCACCTCCCTCTCAAAGCTGGAGGACTCTGGCTCCAGCACCTCCTCTCAAAGCTGGAGGACTCAGGCAACAGCACCTCCCTCTCAAAGCTGGAGGACTCTGGCTCCAGCACCTCCCTCTCAAAGCTGGAGGACTCTGGCTCCAGCACCTCCTTCTCAAAGCTGGAGGACTCTGGCTCCAGCACCTCCTCTCAAAGCTGGAGGACTCTGGCTCCAGCACCTCCTCTCAAAGCTGGAGGACTCTGGCTCCAGCACCTCCTTCTCAAAGCCGGAGGACTCTGGCTTCAGCACCTCCTTCTCAAAGTAGGAAGACTCTGGCTCCAGCACCTCCTCTAAAAGCTGGAGGACTCTGGTTCCAGCGCCTCCATCTCAAAGCAGGAGGACTCTGGCTCCAGCACCTCCTCTCAAAGCTGGAGGACTCTGGCTCCAGCGACTCCCTCTCAAAGCTGGAGGACTCTGGAGGACTCTGGCTCCAGCACCTCCTCTCAAAGCTGGAGGACTCAGGCAACAGCACCTCCCTCTCAAAGCTGGAGGACTCTGGCTCCAGCACCTCCTCTCAAAGCTGGAGGACTATGGCTCCAGCACCTCCTTTTCAAAGCTGGAGGACTTTGGCTCCAGCACCTCCCTCTCAAAGCTGGAGGACTCTGGCTCCAGCACCTCCCTCTCAAAGCTGGAGGACTCTGGCTCCAGCACCTCCCTCTCAAAGCTGGAGGACTCTGGCTCCAGCACCTCCCTCTCAAAGCTGGAGGACTCTGGCTCCAGCACCTCCTTCTCAAAGCTGGAGGACTCTGGCTCCAGCACCTCCTCTCAAAGCTGGAGGACTCTGGCTCCAGCACCTCCTCTCAAAGCTGGAGGACTCTGGCTCCAGCACCTCCTCTCAAAGCTGGAGGACTCTGGCTCCAGCGCCTCCCTCTCAAAGCTGGAGGACTCTGGAGGACTCTGGCTCCAGCACCTCCTCTCAAAGCTGGAGGACTCTGGCAACAGCACCTCCCTCTCAAAGCTGGAGGACTCTGGCTCCAGCACCTCCTCTCAAAGCTGGAGGACTATGGTTCCAGCACCTCCTTTTCAAAGCTGGAGGACTTTGGCTCTAGCACCTCCCTCTCAAAGCTGGAGGACTCTGGCTCCAGCACCTCCCTCTCAAAGCTGGAGGACTCTGGCTCCAGCACCTCCTCTCAAAGCAGGAGGACTCTGGCTCCAGCACCTCCTCTCAAAGCTGGAGGACTCTGGCTCCAGCACCTCCCTCTCAAAGCAGGAGGACTATTGCTCCAGCACCTCCCTCTCAAAGCAGGAGGACTCTGGCTCCAGCACCTCCCTCTCAAAGCAGGAGGACTCTGCTTCCAGCACCTCCCTCTCAAAGCAGGAGGACTCTGGCTCCAGCACCTCCTCTCAAAGCCGGAGGATTCTGGCTCCAGCACCTCCCTCTCAAAGCTGGAGGACCCTGGCTCCAGCACCTCCTCTCAAAGCTGGAGGACTCTGGCTCCAGCACCTCCTTCTCAAAGCAGGAGGACTATTGCTCCTGCACCTCCCTCTCAAAGCAGGAGGACTCTGGCTCCAGCACCTCCCTCTCAAAGCAGGAGGACTCTGCTTCCAGCACCTCCCTCTCAAAGCAGGAGGACTCTGGCTCCAGAACCTCCTCTCAAAGCAGGAGGACTCTGGCTCCAGCACCTCCCTCTCAAAGCAGGAGGACTCTGCTTCCAGCACCTCCCTCTAGAAGCAGGAGGACTCTGGCTCCAGAACCTCCTCTCAAAGCTGGAGGACTCTGGCTCCAGCACCTCCTCTCAAAGCAGGAGGACTTTGGCTCTAGCACCTCCCTCTCAAAGCTGGAGGACTCTGGCTCCAGCACCTCCCTCTCAAAGCTGGAGGACTCTGGCTCCAGCACCTCCTCTCAAAGCAGGAGGACTCTGGCTCCAGCACCTCCTCTCAAAGCTGGAGGACTCTGGCTCCAGCACCTCCCTCTCAAAGCAGGAGGACTCTGGCTCCAGCACCTCCCTCTCAAAGCAGGAGGACTCTGCTTCCAGCACCTCCCTCTCAAAGCAGGAGGACTCTGGCTCCAGAACCTCCTCTCAAAGCTGGAGGACTCTGGCAACAGCACCTCCCTCTCAAAGCTGGAGGACTCTGGCTCCAGCACCTCCTCTCAAAGCTGGAGGACTCTGGAGGACTCTGGCTCCAGCACCTCCTCTCAAAGCTGGAGGACTCTGGCAACAGCACCTCCCTCTCAAAGCTGGAGGACTCTGGCTCCAGCACCTCCTCTCAAAGCTGGAGGACTATGGTTCCAGCACCTCCTTTTCAAAGCTGGAGGACTTTGGCTCTAGCACCTCCCTCTCAAAGCTGGATGACTCTGGCTCCAGCACCTCCCTCTCAAAGCTGGAGGACTCTGGCTCCAGCACCTCCTCTCAAAGCAGGAGGACTCTGGCTCCAGCACCTCCTCTCAAAGCTGGAGGACTTTGGCTCCAGCACCTCCCTCTCAAAGCAGGAGGACTATTGCTCCAGCACCTCCCTCTCAAAGCAGGAGGACTCTGGCTCCAGCACCTCCCTCTCAAAGCAGGAGGACTCTGCTTCCAGCACCTCCCTCTCAAAGCAGGAGGACTCTGGCTCCAGAACCTCCTCTCAAAGCTGGAGGACTCTGGCTCCAGCACCTCCTTCTCAAAGCAGGAGGACTCTGGCTCCAGCACCTCCCTCTCAAAGCAGGAGGACTCTGGCTCCAGCACCTCCTTCTCAAAGCCGGAGGACTCTGGCTTCAGCACCTCCTTCTCAAAGTAGGAAGACTCTGGCTCCAGCACCTCCTCTAAAAGCTGGAGGACTCTGGCTCCAGCGCCTCCCTCTCAAAGCAGGAGGACTCTGGCTCCAGCACCTCCTCTCAAAGCTGGAGGACTCTGGCTCCAGCGACTCCCTCTCAAAGCTGTAGGACTCTGGAGGACTCTGGCTCCAGCACCTCCTCTCAAAGCTGGAGGACTCAGGCAACAGCACCTCCCTCTCAAAGCTGGAGGACTCTGGCTCCAGCACCTCCTCTCAAAGCTGGAGGACCCAGGCAACAGCACCTCCCTCTCAAAGCTGGAGGACTCTGGCTCCAGCACCTCCTCTCAAAGCTGGAGGACTATGGATCCAGCACCTCCTTTTCAAAGCTGGAGGACTTTGGCTCCAGCACCTCCCTCTCAAAGCTGGAGGACTCTGGCTCCAGCACCTCCCTCTCAAAGCTGGAGGACTCTGGCTCCAGCACCTCCCTCTCAAAGCTGGAGGACTCTGGCTCCAGCACCTCCTAAGCTGGAGGACTCTGGAGGACTCTGGCTCCAGCACCTCCTCTCAAAGCTGGAGGACTCTGGCAACAGCACCTCCCTCTCAAAGCTGGAGGACTCTGGCTCCAGCACCTCCTCTCAAAGCTGGAGGACTATGGTTCCAGCACCTCCTTTTCAAAGCTGGAGGACTTTGGCTCTAGCACCTCCCTCTCAAAGCTGGAGGACTCTGGCTCCAGCACCTCCCTCTCAAAGCTGGAGGACTCTGGCTCCAGCACCTCCCTCTCAAAGCTGGAGGACTCTGGCTCCGGCACCTCCTCTCAAAGCAGGAGGACTCTGGCTCCAGCACCTCCTCTCAAAGCTGGAGGACTCTGGCTCCAGCACCTCCCTCTCAAAGCAGGAGGACTATTGCTCCAGCACCTCCCTCTCAAAGCAGGAGGACTCTGGCTCCAGCACCTCCCTCTCAAAGCAGGAGGACTCTGCTTCCAGCACCTCCCTCTCAAAGCAGCAGGACTCTGGCTCCAGAACCTCCTCTCAAAGCTGGAGGACTCTGGCTCCAGCACCTCCTTCTCAAAGCAGGAGGACTCTGGCTCCAGCACCTCCCTCTCAAAGCAGGAGGACTCTGGCTCCAGCACCTTCTTCTCAAAGCCGGAGGACTCTGGCTTCAGCACCTCCTTCTCAAAGTAGGAAGACTCTGGCTCCAGCACCTCCTCTAAAAGCTGGAGGACTCTGGCTCCAGCGCCTCCCTCTCAAAGCAGGAGGACTCTGGCTCCAGCACCTCCTCTCAAAGCTGGAGGACTCTGGCTCCAGCGACTCCCTCTCAAAGCTGGAGGACTCTGGAGGACTCTGGCTCCAGCACCTCCTCTCAAAGCTGGAGGACTCAGGCAACAGCACCTCCCTCTCAAAGCTGGAGGACTCTGGCTCCAGCACCTCCTCTCAAAGCTGGAGGACTATGGCTCCAGCACCTCCTTTTCAAAGCTGGAGGACTTTGGCTCCAGCACCTCCCTCTCAAAGCTGGAGGACTTTGGCTCCAGCACCTCCCTCTCAAAGCTGGAGGACTCTGGCTCCAGCACCTCCCTCTCAAAGCTGGAGGACTCTGGCTCCAGCACCTCCCTCTCAAAGCTGGAGGACTCTGGCTCCAGCACCTCCTTCTCAAAGCTGGAGGACTCTGGCTCCAGCACCTCCTCTCAAAGCTGGAGGACTCTGGCTCCAGCACCTCCTCTCAAAGCTGGAGGACTCTGGCTCCAGCACCTCCTCTCAAAGCTGGAGGACTCTGGCTCCAGCGCCTCCCTCTCAAAGCTGGAGGACTCTGGAGGACTCTGGCTCCAGCACCTCCTCTCAAAGCTGGAGGACTCTGGCAACAGCACCTCCCTCTCAAAGCTGGAGGACTCTGGCTCCAGCACCTCCTCTCAAAGCTGGAGGACTATGGTTCCAGCACCTCCTTTTCAAAGCTGGAGGACTTTGGCTCTAGCACCTCCCTCTCAAAGCTGGAGGACTCTGGCTCCAACACCTCCCTCTCAAAGCTGGAGGACTCTGGCTCCAGCACCTCCTCTCAAAGCAGGAGGACTCTGGCTCCAGCACCTCCTCTCAAAGCTGGAGGACTCTGGCTCCAGCACCTCCCTCTCAAAGCAGGAGGACTATTGCTCCAGCACCTCCCTCTCAAAGCAGGAGGACTCTGGCTCCAGCACCTCCCTCTCAAAGCAGGAGGACTCTGCTTCCAGCACCTCCCTCTCAAAGCAGGAGGACTCTGGCTCCAGCACCTCCTCTCAAAGCCGGAGGATTCTGGCTCCAGCACCTCCCTCTCAAAGCTGGAGGACCCTGGCTCCAGCACCTCCCTCTCAAAGCTGGAGGACTCTGGCTCCAGCACCTCCTTCTCAAAGCAGGAGGACTATTGCTCCAGCACCTCCCTCTCAAAGCAGGAGGACTCTGGCTCCAGCACCTCCCTCTCAAAGCAGGAGGACTCTGCTTCCAGCACCTCCCTCTCAAAGCAGGAGGACTCTGGCTCCAGAACCTCCTCTCAAAGCAGGAGGACTCTGGCTCCAGCACCTCCCTCTCAAAGCAGGAAGACTCTGGCTCCAGCACCTCCTCTCAAAGCTGGAGGACCCAGGCAACAGCACCTCCCTCTCAAAGCTGGAGGACTCTGGCTCAAGCACCTCCTCTCAAAGCTGGAGGACTATGGCTCCAGCACCTCCTTTTCAAAGCTGGAGGACTTTGGCTCCAGCACCTTCCTCTCAAAGCTGGAGGACTCTGGCTCCAGCACCTCCCTCTCAAAGCTGGAGGACTCTGGCTCCAGCACCTCCCTCTCAAAGCTGGAGGACTCTGGCTCCAGCACCTCCTCTCAAAGCTGGAGGACTCTGGAGGACTCTGGCTCCAGCACCTCCTCTCAAAGCTGGAGGACTCAGGCAACAGCACCTCCCTCTCAAAGCTGGAGGACTCTGGCTCCAGCACCTCCCTCTCAAAGCTGGAGGACTCTGGCTCCAGCACCTCCTTCTCAAAGCTGGAGGACTCTGGCTCCAGCACCTCCTCTCAAAGCTGGAGGACTCTGGCTCCAGCACCTCCTCTCAAAGCTGGAGGACTCTGGCTCCAGCACCTCCTTCTCAAAGCCGGAGGACTCTGGCTTCAGCACCTCCTTCTCAAAGTAGGAAGACTCTGGCTCCAGCACCTCCTCTAAAAGCTGGAGGACTCTGGCTCCAGCGACTCCCTCTCAAAGCTGGAGGACTCTGGAGGACTCTGGCTCCAGCACCTCCTCTCAAAGCTGGAGGACTCTGGCAACAGCACCTCCCTCTCAAAGCTGGAGGACTCTGGCTCCAGCACCTCCTCTCAAAGCTGGAGGACTATGGCTCCAGCACCTCCTTTTCAAAGCTGGAGGACTTTGGCTCCAGCACCTCCCTCTCAAAGCTGGAGGACTCTGGCTCCAGCACCTCCCTCTCAAAGCTGGAGGACTCTGGCTCCAGCACCTCCCTCTCAAAGCTGGAGGACTCTGGCTCCAGCACCTCCCTCTCAAAGCTGGAGGACTCTGGCTCCAGCACCTCCTTCTCAAAGCTGGAGGACTCTGGCTCCAGCACCTCCTCTCAAAGCTGGAGGACTCTGGCTCCAGCACCTCCTCTCAAAGCTGGAGGACTCTGGCTCCAGCACCTCCTCTCAAAGCTGGAGGACTCTGGCTCCAGCGCCTCCCTCTCAAAGCTGGAGGACTCTGGAGGACTCTGGCTCCAGCACCTCCTCTCAAAGCTGGAGGACTCTGGCAACAGCACCTCCCTCTCAAAGCTGGAGGACTCTGGCTCCAGCACCTCCTCTCAAAGCTGGAGGACTATGGTTCCAGCACCTCCTTTTCAAAGCTGGAGGACTTTGGCTCTAGCACCTCCCTCTCAAAGCTGGAGGACTCTGGCTCCAGCACCTCCCTCTCAAAGCTGGAGGACTCTGGCTCCAGCACCTCCTCTCAAAGCAGGAGGACTCTGGCTCCAGCACCTCCTCTCAAAGCTGGAGGACTCTGGCTCCAGCACCTCCCTCTCAAAGCAGGAGGACTATTGCTCCAGCACCTCCCTCTCAAAGCAGGAGGACTCTGCTTCCAGCACCTCCCTCTCAAAGCAGGAGGACTCTGGCTCCAGAACCTCCTCTCAAAGCTGGAGGACTCTGGCTCCAGCACCTCCTTCTCAAAGCAGGAGGACTCTGGCTCCAGCACCTCCCTCTCAAAGCAGGAGGACTCTGGCTCCAGCACCTCCTTCTCAAAGCCGGAGGACTCTGGCTTCAGCACCTCCTTCTCAAAGTAGGAAGACTCTGGCTCCAGCACCTCCTCTAAAAGCTGGAGGACTCTGGCTCCAGGACCTCCCTCTCAAAGCTGGAGGACTCTGTCTCCAGCACCTCCCTCTCAAAGCAGGAGGACTCTGGTTCCAGCACCTCCCTCTCAAAGCTGGAGGACTCTGGCTCCAGCACCTCCTCTCAAAGCCGGAGGATTCTGGCTCCAGCACCTCCCTCTCAAAGCTGGAGGACCCTGGCTCCAGCACCTCCTCTCAAAGCTGGAGGACTCTGGCTCCAGCACCTCCTTCTCAAAGCAGGAGGACTATTGCTCCAGCACCTCCCTCTCAAAGCAGGAGGACTCTGGCTCCAGCACCTCCCTCTCAAAGCAGGAGGACTCTGCTTCCAGCACCTCCCTCTCAAAGCAGGAGGACTCTGGCTCCAGAACCTCCTCTCAAAGCAGGAGGACTCTGGCTCCAGCACCTCCCTCTCAAAGCAGGAGGACTCTGCTTCCAGCACCTCCCTCTCAAAGCAGGAGGACTCTGGCTCCAGAACCTCCTCTCAAAGCTGGAGGACTCTGGCTCCAGCACCTCCCTCTCAAAGCAGGAGGACTCTGGCTCCAGCACCTCCTCTCAAAGCTGGAGGACTATGGCTCCAGCACCTCCTTTTCAAAGCTGGAGGACTTTGGCTCCAGCACCTCCCTCTCAAAGCTGGAGGACTCTGGCTCCAGCACCTCCCTCTCAAAGCTGGAGGACTCTGGCTCCAGCACCTCCCTCTCAAAGCTGGAGGACTCTGGCTCCAGCACCTCCCTCTCAAAGCTGGAGGACTCTGGCTCCAGCACCTCCTCTCAAAGCAGGAGGACTCTGGCTCCAGCACCTCCTCTCAAAGCTGGAGGACTCTGGCTCCAGCACCTCCCTCTCAAAGCAGGAGGACTATTGCTCCAGCACCTCCCTCTCAAAGCAGGAGGACTCTGGCTCCAGCACCTCCCTCTCAAAGCAGGAGGACTCTGCTTCCAGCACCTCCCTCTCAAAGCTGGAGGACCCTGGCTCTAGCACCTCCTCTCAAAGCTGGAGGACTCTGGCTCCAGCACCTCCTTCTCAAAGCAGGAGGACTATTGCTCCAGCACCTCCCTCTCAAAGCAGGAGGACTCTGGCTCCAGCACCTCCCTCTCAAAGCAGGAGGACTCTGCTTCCAGCACCTCCCTCTCAAAGCAGGAGGACTCTGGCTCCAGAACCTCCTCTCAAAGCAGGAGGACTCTGGCTCCAGCACCTCCCTCTCAAAGCAGGAGGACTCTGCTTCCAGCACCTCCCTCTCAAAGCAGGAGGACTCTGGCTCCAGAACCTCCTCTCAAAGCTGGAGGACTCTGGCTCCAGCACCTCCCTCTCAAAGCAGGAAGACTCTGGCTCCAGCACCTCCTTTCAAAGCTGGAGGACCCAGGCAACAGCACCTCCCTCTCAAAGCTGGAGGACTCTGGCTCAAGCACCTCCTCTCAAAGCTGGAGGACTATGGCTCCAGCACCTCCTTTTCAAAGCTGGAGGACTTTGGCTCCAGCACCTCCCTCTCAAAGCTGGAGGACTCTGGCTCCAGCACCTCCTCTCAAAGCTGGAGGACTCTGGAGGACTCTGGCTCCAGCACCTCCTCTCAAAGCTGGAGGACTCAGGCAACAGCACCTCCCTCTCAAAGCTGGAGGACTCTGGCTCCAGCACCTCCCTCTCAAAGCTGGAGGACTCTGGCTCCAGCACCTCCTTCTCAAAGCTGGAGGACTCTGGCTCCAGCACCTCCTCTCAAAGCTGGAGGACTCTGGCTCCAGCACCTCCTCTCAAAGCTGGAGGACTCTGGCTCCAGCACCTCCTTCTCAAAGCCGGAGGACTCTGGCTTCAGCACCTCCTTCTCAAAGTAGGAAGACTCTGGCTCCAGCACCTCCTCTAAAAGCTGGAGGACTCTGGCTCCAGCGACTCCCTCTCAAAGCTGGAGGACTCTGGAGGACTCTGGCTCCAGCACCTCCTCTCAAAGCTGGAGGACTCTGGCAACAGCACCTCCCTCTCAAAGCTGGAGGACTCTGGCTCCAGCACCTCCTCTCAAAGCTGGAGGACTATGGCTCCAGCACCTCCTTTTCAAAGCTGGAGGACTTTGGCTCCAGCACCTCCCTCTCAAAGCTGGAGGACTCTGGCTCCAGCACCTCCCTCTCAAAGCTGGAGGACTCTGGCTCCAGCACCTCCCTCTCAAAGCTGGAGGACTCTGGCTCCAGCACCTCCCTCTCAAAGCTGGAGGACTCTGGCTCCAGCACCTCCTTCTCAAAGCTGGAGGACTCTGGCTCCAGCACCTCCTCTCAAAGCTGGAGGACTCTGGCTCCAGCACCTCCTCTCAAAGCTGGAGGACTCTGGCTCCAGCACCTCCTCTCAAAGCTGGAGGACTCTGGCTCCAGCGCCTCCCTCTCAAAGCTGGAGGACTCTGGAGGACTCTGGCTCCAGCACCTCCTCTCAAAGCTGGAGGACTCTGGCAACAGCACCTCCCTCTCAAAGCTGGAGGACTCTGGCTCCAGCACCTCCTCTCAAAGCTGGAGGACTATGGTTCCAGCACCTCCTTTTCAAAGCTGGAGGACTTTGGCTCTAGCACCTCCCTCTCAAAGCTGGAGGACTCTGGCTCCAGCACCTCCCTCTCAAAGCTGGAGGACTCTGGCTCCAGCACCTCCTCTCAAAGCAGGAGGACTCTGGCTCCAGCACCTCCTCTCAAAGCTGGAGGACTCTGGCTCCAGCACCTCCCTCTCAAAGCAGGAGGACTATTGCTCCAGCACCTCCCTCTCAAAGCAGGAGGACTCTGCTTCCAGCACCTCCCTCTCAAAGCAGGAGGACTCTGGCTCCAGAACCTCCTCTCAAAGCTGGAGGACTCTGGCTCCAGCACCTCCTTCTCAAAGCAGGAGGACTCTGGCTCCAGCACCTCCCTCTCAAAGCAGGAGGACTCTGGCTCCAGCACCTCCTTCTCAAAGCCGGAGGACTCTGGCTTCAGCACCTCCTTCTCAAAGTAGGAAGACTCTGGCTCCAGCACCTCCTCTAAAAGCTGGAGGACTCTGGCTCCAGGACCTCCCTCTCAAAGCTGGAGGACTCTGTCTCCAGCACCTCCTCTCAAAGCCGGAGGATTCTGGCTCCAGCACCTCCCTCTCAAAGCTGGAGGACCCTGGCTCCAGCACCTCCTCTCAAAGCTGGAGGACTCTGGCTCCAGCACCTCCTTCTCAAAGCAGGAGGACTATTGCTCCAGCACCTCCCTCTCAAAGCAGGAGGACTCTGGCTCCAGCACCTCCCTCTCAAAGCAGGAGGACTCTGCTTCCAGCACCTCCCTCTCAAAGCAGGAGGACTCTGGCTCCAGAACCTCCTCTCAAAGCAGGAGGACTCTGGCTCCAGCACCTCCCTCTCAAAGCAGGAGGACTCTGCTTCCAGCACCTCCCTCTCAAAGCAGGAGGACTCTGGCTCCAGAACCTCCTCTCAAAGCTGGAGGACTCTGGCTCCAGCACCTCCCTCTCAAAGCAGGAGGACTCTGGCTCCAGCACCTCCTCTCAAAGCTGGAGGACTATGGCTCCAGCACCTCCTTTTCAAAGCTGGAGGACTTTGGCTCCAGCACCTCCCTCTCAAAGCTGGAGGACTCTGGCTCCAGCACCTCCCTCTCAAAGCTGGAGGACTCTGGCTCCAGCACCTCCCTCTCAAAGCTGGAGGACTCTGGCTCCAGCACCTCCCTCTCAAAGCTGGAGGACTCTGGCTCCAGCACCTCCTCTCAAAGCAGGAGGACTCTGGCTCCAGCACCTCCTCTCAAAGCTGGAGGACTCTGGCTCCAGCACCTCCCTCTCAAAGCAGGAGGACTATTGCTCCAGCACCTCCCTCTCAAAGCAGGAGGACTCTGGCTCCAGCACCTCCCTCTCAAAGCAGGAGGACTCTGCTTCCAGCACCTCCCTCTCAAAGCTGGAGGACCCTGGCTCTAGCACCTCCTCTCAAAGCTGGAGGACTCTGGCTCCAGCACCTCCTTCTCAAAGCAGGAGGACTATTGCTCCAGCACCTCCCTCTCAAAGCAGGAGGACTCTGGCTCCAGCACCTCCCTCTCAAAGCAGGAGGACTCTGCTTCCAGCACCTCCCTCTCAAAGCAGGAGGACTCTGGCTCCAGAACCTCCTCTCAAAGCAGGAGGACTCTGGCTCCAGCACCTCCCTCTCAAAGCAGGAGGACTCTGCTTCCAGCACCTCCCTCTCAAAGCAGGAGGACTCTGGCTCCAGAACCTCCTCTCAAAGCTGGAGGACTCTGGCTCCAGCACCTCCCTCTCAAAGCAGGAAGACTCTGGCTCCAGCACCTCCTTTCAAAGCTGGAGGACCCAGGCAACAGCACCTCCCTCTCAAAGCTGGAGGACTCTGGCTCAAGCACCTCCTCTCAAAGCTGGAGGACTATGGCTCCAGCACCTCCTTTTCAAAGCTGGAGGACTTTGGCTCCAGCACCTCCCTCTCAAAGCTGGAGGACTCTGGCTCCAGCACCTCCCTCTCAAAGCTGGAGGACTCTGGCTCCAGCACCTCCCTCTCAAAGCTGGAGGACTCTGGCTCCAGCACCTCCCTCTCAAAGCTGGAGGACTCTGGCTCCAGCACCTCCTCTCAAAGCTGGAGGACTCTGGAGGACTCTGGCTCCAGCACCTCCTCTCAAAGCTGGAGGACTCTGGCAACAGCACCTCCCTCTCAAAGCTGGAGGACTCTGGCTCCAGCACCTCCTCTCAAAGCTGGAGGACTATGGTTCCAGCACCTCCTTTTCAAAGCTGGAGGACTTTGGCTCTAGCACCTCCCTCTCAAAGCTGGAGGACTCTGGCTCCAGCACCTCCCTCTCAAAGCTGGAGGACTCTGGCTCCAGCACCTCCTCTCAAAGCAGGAGGACTCTGGCTCCAGCACCTCCTCTCAAAGCTGGAGGACTCTGGCTCCAGCACCTCCCTTTCAAAGCAGGAGGACTATTGCTCCAGCACCTCCCTCTCAAAGCAGGAGGACTCTGGCTCCAGCACCTCCCTCTCAAAGCAGGAGGACTCTGCTTCCAGCACCTCCCTCTCAAAGCAGGAGGACTCTGGCTCCAGAACCTCCTCTCAAAGCTGGAGGACTCTGGCTCCAGCACCTCCTTCTCAAAGCAGGAGGACTCTGGCTCCAGCACCTCCCTCTCAAAGCAGGAGGACTCTGGCTCCAGCACCCCCTCTCAAAGCCGGAGGACTCTGGCTTCAGCACCTCCTTCTCAAAGTAGGAAGACTCTGGCTCCAGCACCTCCTCTAAAAGCTGGAGGACTCTGGCTCCAGCGCCTCCCTCTCAAAGCAGGAGGACTCTGGCTCCAGCACCTCCTCTCAAAGCTGGAGGACTCTGGCTCCAGCGACTCCCTCTCAAAGCTGGAGGACTCTGGAGGACTCTGGCTCCAGCACCTCCTCTCAAAGCTGGAGGACTCAGGCAACAGCACCTCCCTCTCAAAGCTGGAGGACTCTGGCTCCAGCACCTCCTCTCAAAGCTGGAGGACTATGGCTCCAGCACCTCCTTTTCAAAGCTGGAGGACTTTGGCTCCAGCACCTCCTTCTCAAAGCTGGAGGACTCTGGCTCCAGCACCTCCCTCTCAAAGCTGGAGGACTCTGGCTCCAGCACCTCCCTCTCAAAGCTGGAGGACTCTGGCTCCAGCACCTCCCTCTCAAAGCTGGAGGACTCTGGCTCCAGCACCTCCTTCTCAAAGCTGGAGGACTCTGGCTCCAGCACCTCCTCTCAAAGCTGGAGGACTCTGGCTCCAGCACCTCCTCTCAAAGCCGGAGGACTCTGGCTCCAGCACCTCCTCTCAAAGCTGGAGGACTCTGGCTCCAGCGCCTCCCTCTCAAAGCTGGAGGACTCTGGAGGACTCTGGCTCCAGCACCTCCTCTCAAAGCTGGAGGACTCTGGCAACAGCACCTCCCTCTCAAAGCTGGAGGACTCTGGCTCCAGCACCTCCTCTCAAAGCTGGAGGACTATGGTTCCAGCACCTCCTTTTCAAAGCTGGAGGACTTTGGCTCTAGCACCTCCCTCTCAAAGCTGGAGGACTCTGGCTCCAGCACCTCCCTCTCAAAGCTGGAGGACTCTGGCTCCAGCACCTCCTCTCAAAGCAGGAGGACTCTGGCTCCAGCACCTCCTCTCAAAGCTGGAGGACTCTGGCTCCAGCACCTCCCTCTCAAAGCAGGAGGACTATTGCTCCAGCACCTCCCTCTCAAAGCAGGAGGACTCTGGCTCCAGCACCTCCCTCTCAAAGCAGGAGGACTCTGCTTCCAGCATCTCCCTCTCAAAGCAGGAGGACTCTGGCTCCAGAACCTCCTCTCAAAGCTGGAGGACTCTGGCTCCAGCACCTCCTTCTCAAAGCAGGAGGACTCTGGCTCCAGCACCTCCCTCTCAAAGCAGGAGGACTCTGGCTCCAGCACCTCCTTCTCAAAGCCGGAGGACTCTGGCTTCAGCACCTCCTTCTCAAAGAAGGAAGACTCTGGCTCCAGCACCTCCTCTAAAAGCTGGAGGACTCTGGCTCCAGGACCTCCCTCTCAAAGCTGGAGGACTCTGTCTCCAGCACCTCCCTCTCAAAGCAGGAGGACTCTGGTTCCAGCACCTCCCTCTCAAAGCTGGAGGACTCTGGCTCCAGCACCTCCTCTCAAAGCCGGAGGATTCTGGCTCCAGCACCTCCCTCTCAAAGCTGGAGGACCCTGGCTCCAGCACCTCCTCTCAAAGCTGGAGGACTCAGGCAACAGCACCTCCCTCTCAAAGCTGGAGGACTCTGGCTCCAGCACCTCCCTCTCAAAGCTGGAGGACTCTGGCTCCAGCACCTCCTTCTCAATGCTGGAGGACTCTGGCTCCAGCACCTCCTCTCAAAGCTGGAGGACTCTGGCTCCAGCACCTCCTCTCAAAGCTGGAGGACTCTGGCTCCAGCACCTCCTCTCAAAGCTGGAGGACACTGGCTCCAGCGCCTCCCTCTCAAAGCTGGAGGACTCTGGAGGACTCTGGCTCCAGCACCTCCTCTCAAAGCTGGAGGACTCTGGCAACAGCACCTCCCTCTCAAAGCTGGAGGACTCTGGCTCCAGAACCTCCTCTCAAAGCAGGAGGACTCTGGCTCCAGCACCTCCCTCTCAAAGCAGGAGGACTCTGCTTCCTGCACCTCCCTCTCAAAGCAGGAGGACTCTGGCTCCAGAACCTCCTCTCAAAGCTGGAGGACTCTGGCTCCAGCACCTCCCTCTCAAAGCAGGAAGACTCTGGCTCCAGCACCTCCTCTCAAAGCTGGAGGACCCAGGCAACAGCACCTCCCTCTCAAAGCTGGAGGACTCTGGCTCCAGCACCTCCTCTCAAAATTGGAGGACTATGGCTCCAGCACCTCCTTTTCAAAGCTGGAGGACTTTGGCTCCAGCACCTCCCTCTCAAAGCTGGAGGACTCTGGCTCCAGCACCTCCCTCTCAAAGCTGGAGGACTCTGGCTCCAGCACCTCCCTCTCAAAGCTGGAGGACTCTGGCTCCAGCACCTCCTCTCAAAGCTGGAGGACTCTGGAGGACTCTGGCTCCAGCACCTCCTCTCAAAGCTGGAGGACTCTGGCAACAGCACCTCCCTCTCAAAGCTGGAGGACTCTGGCTCCAGCACCTCCTCTCAAAGCTGGAGGACTATGGTTCCAGCACCTCCTTTTCAAAGCTGGAGGACTTTGGCTCTAGCACCTCCCTCTCAAAGCTGGAGGACTCTGGCTCCAGCACCTCCCTCTCAAAGCTGGAGGACTCTGGCTCCAGCGCCTCCTCTCAAAGCAGGAGGACTCTGGCTCCAGCACCTCCTCTCAAAGCTGGAGGACTTTGGCTCCAGCACCTCCCTCTCAAAGCAGGAGGACTATTGCTCCAGCACCTCCCTCTCAAAGCAGGAGGACTCTGGCTCCAGCACCTCCCTCTCAAAGCAGGAGGACTCTGCTTCCAGCACCTCCCTCTCAAAGCAGGAGGACTCTGCTTCCAGCACCTCCCTCTCAAAGCAGGAGGACTCTGGCTCCAGAACCTCCTCTCAAAGCTGGAGGACTCTGGCTCCAGCACCTCCTTCTCAAAGCAGGAGGACTCTGGCTCCAGCACCTCCCTCTCAAAGCAGGAGGACTCTGGCTCCAGCACCTCCTTCTCAAAGCCGGAGGACTCTGGCTTCAGCACCTCCTTCTCAAAGTAGGAAGACTCTGGCTCCAGCACCTCCTCTAAAAGCTGGAGGACTCTGGCTCCAGCGCCTCCCTCTCAAAGCAGGAGGACTCTGGCTCCAGCACCTCCTCTCAAAGCTGGAGGACTATGGCTCCAGCACCTCCTTTTCAAAGCTGGAGGACTTTGGCTCCAGCACCTCCCTCTCAAAGCTGGAGGACTCTGGCTCCAGCACCTCCCTCTCAAAGCTGGAGGACTCTGGCTCCAGCACCTCCTTCTCAAAGCTGGAGGACTCTGGCTCCAGCACCTCCTCTCAAAGCTGGAGGACTCTGGCTCCAGCACCTCCTCTCAAAGCTGGAGGACTCTGGCTCCAGCACCTCCTTCTCAAAGCTGGAGGACTCTGGCTCCAGCACCTCCTCTCAAAGCTGGAGGACTCTGGCTCCAGCACCTCCTCTCAAAGCAGGAGGACTCTGGCTCCAGCACCTCCTCTCAAAGCTGGAGGACTCTGGCTCCAGCGCCTCCTCTCAAAGCTGGAGGACTCTGGCAACAGCACCTCCCTCTCAAAGCTGGAGGACTCTGGCTCCAGCACCTCCTCTCAAAGCTGGAGGACTATGGTTCCAGCACCTCCTTTTCAAAGCTGGAGGACTTTGGCTCTAGCACCTCCCTCTCAAAGCTGGAGGACTCTGGCTCCAGCACCTCCCTCTCAAAGCTGGAGGACTCTGGCTCCAGCACCTCCTCTCAAAGCAGGAGGACTCTGGCTCCAGCACCTCCTCTCAAAGCTGGAGGACTCTGGCTCCAGCACCTCCCTCTCAAAGCAGGAGGACTCTGGCTCCAGCACCTCCCTCTCAAAGCAGGAGGACTCTGCTTCCAGCACCTCCCTCTCAAAGCAGGAGGACTCTGGCTCCAGAACCTCCTCTCAAAGCTGGAGGACTCTGGCTCCAGCACCTCCCTCTCAAAGCAGGAAGACTCTGGCTCCAGCACCTCCTCTCAAAGCTGGAGGACCCAGGCAACAGCACCTCCCTCTCAAAGCTGGAGGACTCTGGCTCCAGCACCTCCTCTCAAAGCTGGAGGACTATGGATCCAGCACCTCCTTTTCAAAGCTGGAGGACTTTGGCTCCAGCACCTCCCTCTCAAAGCTGGAGGACTCTGGCTCCAGCACCTCCCTCTCAAAGCTGGAGGACTCTGGCTCCAGCACCTCCCTCTCAAAGCTGGAGGACTCTGGCTCCAGCACCTCCTCTCAAAGCTGGAGGACTCTGGAGGACTCTGGCTTCAGCACCTCCTTCTCAAAGTAGGAAGACTCTGGCTCCAGCACCTCCTCTAAAAGCTGGAGGACTCTGGCTCCAGCGCCTCCCTCTCAAAGCAGGAGGACTCTGGCTCCAGCACCTCCTCTCAAAGCAGGAGGACTCTGGCTCCAGCACCTCCTCTCAAAGCTGGAGGACTCTGGCTCCAGCACCTCCTCTCAAAGCTGGAGGACTCAGGCAACAGCACCTCCCTCTCAAAGCTGGAGGACTCTGGCTCCAGCACCTCCTCTCAAAGCTGGAGGACTATGGCTCCAGCACCTCCTTTTCAAAGCTGGAGGACTTTGGCTCCAGCACCTCCCTCTCAAAGCAGCAGGACTCTGGCTCCAGAACCTCCTCTCAAAGCTGGAGGACTCTGGCTCCAGCACCTCCTTCTCAAAGCAGGAGGACTCTGGCTCCAGCACCTCCCTCTCAAAGCAGGAGGACTCTGGCTCCAGCACCTCCTCTAAAAGCTGGAGGACTCTGGCTCCAGCGCCTCCCTCTCAAAGCAGGAGGACTCTGGCTCCAGCACCTCCTCTCAAAGCAGGAGGACTCTGGCTCCAGCACCTCCTCTCAAAGCTGGAGGACTCTGGCTCCAGCACCTCCTCTCAAAGCTGGAGGACTCAGGCAACAGCACCTCCCTCTCAAAGCTGGAGGACTCTGGCTCCAGCACCTCCTCTCAAAGCTGGAGGACTATGGCTCCAGCACCTCCTTTTCAAAGCTGGAGGACTTTGGCTCCAGCACCTCCCTCTCAAAGCTGGAGGACTTTGGCTCCAGCACCTCCCTCTCAAAGCTGGAGGACTCTGGCTCCAGCACCTCCCTCTCAAAGCTGGAGGACTCTGGCTCCAGCACCTCCCTCTCAAAGCTGGAGGACTCTGGCTCCAGCACCTCCTTCTCAAAGCTGGAGGACTCTGGCTCCAGCACCTCCTCTCAAAGCTGGAGGACTCTGGCTCCAGCACCTCCTCTCAAAGCTGGAGGACTCTGGCTCCAGCACCTCCTCTCAAAGCTGGAGGACTCTGGCTCCAGCGCCTCCCTCTCAAAGCTGGAGGACTCTGGAGGACTCTGGCTCCAGCACCTCCTCTCAAAGCTGGAGGACTCTGGCAACAGCACCTCCCTCTCAAAGCTGGAGGACTCTGGCTCCGGCACCTCCTCTCAAAGCTGGAGGACTATGGTTCCAGCACCTCCTTTTCAAAGCTGGAGGACTTTGGCTCTAGCACCTCCCTCTCAAAGCTGGAGGACTCTGGCTCCAGCACCTCCCTCTCAAAGCAGGAGGACTATTGCTCCAGCACCTCCCTCTCAAAGCAGGAGGACTCTGGCTCCAGCACCTCCCTCTCAAAGCAGGAGGACTCTGCTTCCAGCACCTCCCTCTCAAAGCAGGAGGACTCTGGCTCCAGCACCTCCTCTCAAAGCCGGATGATTCTGGCTCCAGCACCTCCCTCTCAAAGCTGGAGGACCCTGGCTCCAGCACCTCCTCTCAAAGCTGGAGGACTCTGGCTCCAGCACCTCCCTCTCAAAGCAGGAGGACTCTGCTTCCAGCACCTCCCTCTCAAAGCAGGAAGACTCTGGCTCCAGCACCTCCTCTCAAAGCTGGAGGACCCAGGCAACAGCACCTCCCTCTCAAAGCTGGAGGACTCTGGCTCCAGCACCTCCTCTCAAAGCTGGAGGACTATGGATCCAGCACCTCCTTTTCAAAGCTGGAGGACTCTGGCTCCAGCACCTCCCTCTCAAAGCTGGAGGACTCTGGCTCCAGCACCTCCCTCTCAAAGCTGGAGGACTCTGGCTCCAGCACCTCCTCTCAAAGCTGGAGGACTCTGGAGGACTCTGGCTCCAGCACCTCCTCTCAAAGCTGGAGGACTCTGGCAACAGCACCTCCCTCTCAAAGCTGGAGGACTCTGGCTCCAGCACCTCCTCTCAAAGCTGGAGGACTATGGTTCCAGCACCTCCTTTTCAAAGCTGGAGGACTTTGGCTCTAGCACCTCCCTCTCAAAGCTGGAGGACTCTGGCTCCAGCACCTCCCTCTCAAAGCTGGAGGACTCTGGCTCCAGCACCTCCCTCTCAAAGCTGGAGGACTCTGGCTCCAGCACCTCCTCTCAAAGCAGGAGGACTCTGGCTCCAGCACCTCCTCTCAAAGCTGGAGGACTCTGGCTCCAGCACCTCCCTCTCAAAGCAGGAGGACTATTGCTCCAGCACCTCCCTCTCAAAGCAGGAGGACTCTGGCTCCAGCACCTCCCTCTCAAAGCAGGAGGACTCTGCTTCCAGCACCTCCCTCTCAAAGCAGCAGGACTCTGGCACCAGAACCTCCTCTCAAAGCTGGAGGACTCTGGCTCCAGAACCTCCTCTCAAAGCTGGAGGACTCTGGCTCCAGCACCTCCTCTCAAAGCTGGAGGACTCTGGCACCAGAACCTCCTCTCAAAGCTGGAGGACTCTGGCTCCAGAACCTCCTCTCAAAGCTGGAGGACTATGGCTCCAGCACCTCCTTCTCAAAGCAGGAGGACTCTGGCTCCAGCACCTCCCTCTCAAAGCAGGAGGACTCTGGCTCCAGCACCTCCTTCTCAAAGCCGGAGGACTCTGGCTTCAGCACCTCCTTCTCAAAGTAGGAAGACTCTGGCTCCAGCACCTCCTCTAAAAGCTGGAGGACTCTGGCTCCAGCGCCTCCCTCTCAAAGCAGGAGGACTCTGGCTCCAGCACCTCCTCTCAAAGCTGGAGGACTCTGGCTCCAGCGACTCCCTCTCAAAGCTGGAGGACTCTGGAGGACTCTGGCTCCAGCACCTCCTCTCAAAGCTGGAGGACTCAGGCAACAGCACCTCCCTCTCAAAGCTGGAGGACTCTGGCTCCAGCACCTCCTCTCAAAGCTGGAGGACTATGGCTCCAGCACCTCCTTTTCAAAGCTGGAGGACTTTGGCTCCAGCACCTCCCTCTCAAAGCTGGAGGACTCTGGCTCCAGCACCTCCCTCTCAAAGCTGGAGGACTCTGGCTCCAGCACCTCCCTCTCAAAGCTGGAGGACTCTGGCTCCAGCACCTCCCTCTCAAAGCTGGAGGACTCTGGCAACAGCACCTCCCTCTCAAAGCAGGAGGACTCTGGCTCCAGCACCTCCTCTCAAAGCTGGAGGACTCTGGCTCCAGCACCTCCCTCTCAAAGCAGGAGGACTATTGCTCCAGCACCTCCCTCTCAAAGCAGGAGGACTCTGGCTCCAGCACCTCCCTCTCAAAGCAGGAGGACTCTGCTTCCAGCACCTCCCTCTCAAAGCAGGAGGACTCTGGCTCCAGAACCTCCTCTCAAAGCTGGAGGACTCTGGCTCCAGCACCTCCTTCTCAAAGCAGGAGGACTCTGGCTCCAGCACCTCCCTCTCAAAGCAGGAGGACTCTGGCTCCAGCACCTCCTTCTCAAAGCCGGAGGACTCTGGCTTCAGCACCTCCTTCTCAAAGTAGGAAGACTCTGGCTCCAGCACCTCCTCTAAAAGCTGGAGGACTCTGGCTCCAGGACCTCCCTCTCAAAGCTGGAGGACTCTGTCTCCAGCACCTCCCTCTCAAAGCAGGAGGACTCTGGTTCCAGCACCTCCCTCTCAAAGCTGGAGGACTCTGGCTCCAGCACCTCCTCTCAAAGCCGGAGGATTCTGGCTCCAGCACCTCCTCTCAAAGCTGGAGGACTCTGGCTCCAGCACCTTCTTCTCAAAGCAGGAGGACTATTGCTCCAGCACCTCCCTCTCAAAGCAGGAGGACTCTGGCTCCAGCACCTCCCTCTCAAAGCAGGAGGACTCTGCTTCCAGCACCTCCCTCTCAAAGCAGGAGGACTCTGGCTCCAGAACCTCCTCTCAAAGCAGGAGGACTCTGGCTCCAGCACCTCCCTCTCAAAGCAGGAGGACTCTGCTTCCAGCACCTCCCTCTCAAAGCAGGAGGACTCTGGCTCCAGAACCTCCTCTCAAAGCTGGAGGACTCTGGCTCCAGCACCTCCCTCTCAAAGCAGGAGGACTCTGGCTCCAGCACCTCCTCTCAAAGCTGGAGGACCCAGGCAACAGCACCCTCTCAAAGCTGGAGGACTCTGGCTCCAGCACCTCCTCTCAAAGCTGGAGGACTATGGCTCCAGCACCTCCTTTTCAAAGCTGGAGGACTTTGGCTCCAGCACCTCCCTCTCAAAGCTGGAGGACTCTGGCTCCAGCACCTCCCTCTCAAAGCTGGAGGACTCTGGCTCCAGCACCTCCCTCTCAAAGCAGGAGGACTATTGCTCCAGCACCTCCCTCTCAAAGCAGGAGGACTCTGGCTCCAGCACCTCCCTCTCAAAGCAGGAGGACTCTGCTTCCAGCACCTCCCTCTCAAAGCTGGAGGACCCTGGCTCCAGCACCTCCTCTCAAAGCTGGAGGACTCTGGCTCCAGCACCTCCTTCTCAAAGCAGGAGGACTATTGCTCCAGCACCTCCCTCTCAAAGCAGGAGGACTCTGGCTCCAGCACCTCCCTCTCAAAGCAGGAGGACTCTGCTTCCAGCACCTCCCTCTCAAAGCAGGAGGACTCTGGCTCCAGAACCTCCTCTCAAAGCAGGAGGACTCTGGCTCCAGCACCTCCCTCTCAAAGCAGGAGGACTCTGCTTCCAGCACCTCCCTCTCAAAGCAGGAGGACTCTGGCTCCAGAACCTCCTCTCAAAGCTGGAGGACTCTGGCTCCAGCACCTTCTTCTCAAAGCAGGAGGACTATTGCTCCAGCACCTCCCTCTCAAAGCAGGAGGACTCTGGCTCCAGCACCTCCCTCTCAAAGCAGGAGGACTCTGCTTCCAGCACCTCCCTCTCAAAGCAGGAGGACTCTGGCTCCAGAACCTCCTCTCAAAGCAGGAGGACTCTGGCTCCAGCACCTCCCTCTCAAAGCAGGAGGACTCTGCTTCCAGCACCTCCCTCTCAAAGCAGGAGGACTCTGGCTCCAGAACCTCCTCTCAAAGCTGGAGGACTCTGGCTCCAGCACCTCCCTCTCAAAGCAGGAGGACTCTGGCTCCAGCACCTCCTCTCAAAGCTGGAGGACCCAGGCAACAGCACCCTCTCAAAGCTGGAGGACTCTGGCTCCAGCACCTCCTCTCAAAGCTGGAGGACTATGGCTCCAGCACCTCCTTTTCAAAGCTGGAGGACTTTGGCTCCAGCACCTCCCTGTCAAAGCTGGAGGACTCTGGCTCCAGCACCTCCCTCTCAAAGCTGGAGGACTCTGGCTCCAGCACCTCCCTCTCAAAGCTGGAGGACTCTGGCTCCAGCACCTCCTCTCAAAGCTGGAGGACTATGGTTCCAGCACCTCCTTTTCAAAGCTGGAGGACTTTGGCTCTAGCACCTCCCTCTCAAAGCTGGAGGACTCTGGCTCCAGCACCTCCCTCTCAAAGCTGGAGGACTCTGGCTCCAGCACCTCCTCTCAAAGCAGGAGGACTCTGGCTCCAGCACCTCCTCTCAAAGCTGGAGGACTCTGGCTCCAGCACCTCCCTCTCAAAGCAGGAGGACTATTGCTCCAGCACCTCCCTCTCAAAGCAGGAGGACTCTGGCTCCAGCACCTCCCTCTCAAAGCAGGAGGACTCTGCTTCCAGCACCTCCCTCTCAAAGCTGGAGGACCCTGGCTCCAGCACCTCCTCTCAAAGCTGGAGGACTCTGGCTCCAGCACCTCCTTCTCAAAGCAGGAGGACTATTGCTCCAGCACCTCCCTCTCAAAGCAGGAGGACTCTGGCTCCAGCACCTCCCTCTCAAAGCAGGAGGACTCTGCTTCCAGCACCTCCCTCTCAAAGCAGGAGGACTCTGGCTCCAGAACCTCCTCTCAAAGCAGGAGGACTCTGGCTCCAGCACCTCCCTCTCAAAGCAGGAGGACTCTGCTTCCAGCACCTCCCTCTCAAAGCAGGAGGACTCTGGCTCCAGAACCTCCTCTCAAAGCTGGAGGACTCTGGCTCCAGCACCTCCCTCTCAAAGCAGGAAGACTCTGGCTCCAGCACCTCCTCTCAAAGCTGGAGGACCCAGGCAACAGCACCTCCCTCTCAAAGCTGGAGGACTCTGGCTCAAGCACCTCCTCTCAAAGCTGGAGGACTATGGCTCCAGCACCTCCTTTTCAAAGCTGGAGGACTTTGGCTCCAGCACCTCCCTCTCAAAGCTGGAGGACTCTGGCTCCAGCACCTCCCTCTCAAAGCTGGAGGACTCTGGCTCCAGCACCTCCCTCTCAAAGCTGGAGGACTCTGGCTCCAGCACCTCCTCTCAAAGCTGGAGGACTCTGGAGGACTCTGGCTCCAGCACCTCCTCTCAAAGCTGGAGGACTCAGGCAACAGCACCTCCCTCTCAAAGCTGGAGGACTCTGGCTCCAGCACCTCCCTCTCAAAGCTGGAGGACTCTGGCTCCAGCACCTCCTTCTCAAAGCTGGAGGACTCTGGCTCCAGCACCTCCTCTCAAAGCTGGAGGACTCTGGCTGCAGCACCTCCTCTCAAAGCTGGAGGACTCTGGCTCCAGCACCTCCTTCTCAAAGCCGGAGGACTCTGGCTTCAGCACCTCCTTCTCAAAGTAGGAAGACTCTGGCTCCAGCACCTCCTCTAAAAGCTGGAGGACTCTGGCTCCAGCACCTCCCTCTCAAAGCAGGAGGACTCTGGCTCCAGAACCTCCTCTCAAAGCAGGAGGACTCTGGCTCCAGCACCTCCCTCTCAAAGCAGGAGGACTCTGCTTCCAGCACCTCCCTCTCAAAGCAGGAGGACTCTGGCTCCAGAACCTCCTCTCAAAGCTGGAGGACTCTGGCTCCAGCACCTCCCTCTCAAAGCAGGAGGACTCTGGCTCCAGCACCTCCTCTCAAAGCTGGAGGACCCAGGCAACAGCACCCTCTCAAAGCTGGAGGACTCTGGCTCCAGCACCTCCTCTCAAAGCTGGAGGACTATGGCTCCAGCACCTCCTTTTCAAAGCTGGAGGACTTTGGCTCCAGCACCTCCCTCTCAAAGCTGGAGGACTCTGGCTCCAGCACCTCCCTCTCAAAGCTGGAGGACTCTGGCTCCAGCACCTCCCTCTCAAAGCTGGAGGACTCTGGCTCCAGCACCTCCTCTCAAAGCTGGAGGACTATGGTTCCAGCACCTCCTTTTCAAAGCTGGAGGACTTTGGCTCTAGCACCTCCCTCTCAAAGCTGGAGGACTCTGGCTCCAGCACCTCCCTCTCAAAGCTGGAGGACTCTGGCTCCAGCACCTCCTCTCAAAGCAGGAGGACTCTGGCTCCAGCACCTCCTCTCAAAGCTGGAGGACTCTGGCTCCAGCACCTCCCTCTCAAAGCAGGAGGACTATTGCTCCAGCACCTCCCTCTCAAAGCAGGAGGACTCTGCTTCCAGCACCTCCCTCTCAAAGCTGGAGGACCCTGGCTCCAGCACCTCCTCTCAAAGCTGGAGGACTCTGCTTCCAGCACCTCCCTCTCAAAGCAGGAGGACTCTGGCTCCAGAACCTCCTCTCAAAGCAGGAGGACTCTGGCTCCAGCACCTCCCTCTCAAAGCAGGAGGACTCTGCTTCCAGCACCTCCCTCTCAAAGCAGGAGGACTCTGGCTCCAGAACCTCCTCTCAAAGCTGGAGGACTCTGGCTCCAGCACCTCCTCTCAAAGCTGGAGGACCCAGGCAACAGCACCTCCCTCTCAAAGCTGGAGGACTCTGGCTCAAGCACCTCCTCTCAAAGCTGGAGGACTATGGCTCCAGCACCTCCTTTTCAAAGCTGGAGGACTTTGGCTCCAGCACCTCCCTCTCAAAGCTGGAGGACTCTGGCTCCTGCACCTCCTCTCAAAGCTGGAGGACTCTGGGTCCAGCACCCCCTCTCAAAGCAGGAGGACTCTGGCTCCAGCACCTCCTCTCAAAGCTGGAGGACTCTGGCAACAGCACCTCCCTCTCAAAGCTGGAGGACTCTGGCTCCAGCACCTCCTCTCAAAGCTGGAGGACTATGGTTCCAGCACCTCCCTCTCAAAGCTGGAGGACTCTGGCTCCAGCACCTCCCTCTCAAAGCTGGAGGACTTTGGCTCTAGCACCTCCCTCTCAAAGCTGGAGGACTCTGGCTCCAGCACCTCCCTCTCAAAGCTGGAGGACTCTGGCTCCAGCACCTCCTCTCAAAGCAGGAGGACTCTGGCTCCAGCACCTCCTCTCAAAGCTGGAGGACTCTGGCTCCAGCACCTCCCTCTCAAAGCAGGAGGACTATTGCTCCAGCACCTCCCTCTCAAAGCAGGAGGACTCTGGCTCCAGCACCTCCCTCTCAAAGCAGGAGGACTCTGCTTCCAGCACCTCCCTCTCAAAGCAGGAGGACTCTGGCTCCAGAACCTCCTCTCAAAGCTGGAGGACTCTGGCTCCAGCACCTCCTTCTCAAAGCAGGAGGACTCTGGCTCCAGCACCTCCCTCTCAAAGCAGGAGGACTCTGGCTCCAGCACCTCCTTCTCAAAGCCGGAGGACTCTGGCTTCAGCACCTCCTTCTCAAAGTAGGAAGACTCTGGCTCCAGCACCTCCTCTCAAAGCTGGAGGACTCTGGGTCCAGCACCCCCTCTCAAAGCAGGAGGACTCTGGCTTCAGCACCTCCTTCTCAAAGTAGGAAGACTCTGGCTCCAGCACCTCCTCTAAAAGCTGGAGGACTCTGGCTCCAGCGCCTCCCTCTCAAAGCAGGAGGACTCTGGCTCCAGCGCCTCCCTCTCAAAGCTGGAGGACTCTGGCTCCAGCGACTCCCTCTCAAAGCTGGAGGACTCTGGAGGACTCTGGCTCCAGCACCTCCTCTCAAAGCTGGAGGACTCAGGCAACAGCACCTCCTTCTCAAAGCTGGAGGACTCTGGCTCCAGCACCTCCTCTCAAAGCTGGAGGACTATGGCTCCAGCACCTCCTTTTCAAAGCTGGAGGACTTTGGCTCCAGCACCTCCCTCTCAAAGCTGGAGGACTCTGGCTCCAGCACCTCCCTCTCAAAGCTGGAGGACTCTGGCTCCAGCACCTCCTTCTCAAAGCTGGAGGACTCTGGCTCCAGCACCTCCTCTCAAAGCTGGAGGACTCTGGCTCCAGCACCTCCTCTCAAAGCCGGAGGACTCTGGCTCCAGCACCTCCTCTCAAAGCTGGAGGACTCTGGCTCCAGCGCCTCCCTCTCAAAGCTGGAGGACTCTGGAGGACTCTGGCTCCAGCACCTCCTCTCAAAGCTGGAGGACTCTGGCAACAGCACCTCCCTCTCAAAGCTGGAGGACTCTGGCTCCAGCACCTCCTCTCAAAGCTGGAGGACTATGGTTCCAGCACCTCCTTTTCAAAGCTGGAGGACTTTGGCTCTAGCACCTCCCTCTCAAAGCTGGAGGACTCTGGCTCCAGCACCTCCCTCTCAAAGCTGGAGGACTCTGGCTCCAGCACCTCCTCTCAAAGCAGGAGGACTCTGGCTCCAGCACCTCCTCTCAAAGCTGGAGGACTCTGGCTCCAGCACCTCCCTCTCAAAGCAGGAGGACTATTGCTCCAGCACCTCCCTCTCAAAGCAGGAGGACTCTGGCTCCAGCACCTCCCTCTCAAAGCAGGAGGACTCTGCTTCCAGCATCTCCCTCTCAAAGCAGGAGGACTCTGGCTCCAGAACCTCCTCTCAAAGCTGGAGGACTCTGGCTCCAGCACCTCCTTCTCAAAGCAGGAGGACTCTGGCTCCAGCACCTCCCTCTCAAAGCAGGAGGACTCTGGCTCCAGCACCTCCTTCTCAAAGCCGGAGGACTCTGGCTTCAGCACCTCCTTCTCAAAGTAGGAAGACTCTGGCTCCAGCACCTCCTCTAAAAGCTGGAGGACTCTGGCTCCAGGACCTCCCTCTCAAAGCTGGAGGACTCTGTCTCCAGCACCTCCCTCTCAAAGCAGGAGGACTCTGGTTCCAGCACCTCCCTCTCAAAGCTGGAGGACTCTGGCTCCAGCACCTCCTCTCAAAGCCGGAGGATTCTGGCTCCAGCACCTCCCTCTCAAAGCTGGAGGACCCTGGCTCCAGCACCTCCTCTCAAAGCTGGAGGACTCAGGCAACAGCACCTCCCTCTCAAAGCTGGAGGACTCTGGCTCCAGCACCTCCCTCTCAAAGCTGGAGGACTCTGGCTCCAGCACCTCCTCTCAAAGCTGGAGGACTCTGGCTCCAGCACCTCCTCTCAAAGCTGGAGGACTCTGGCTCCAGCACCTCCTCTCAAAGCTGGAGGACTCTGGCTCCAGCGCCTCCCTCTCAAAGCTGGAGGACTCTGGAGGACTCTGGCTCCAGCACCTCCTCTCAAAGCTGGAGGACTATGGTTCCAGCACCTCCTTTTCAAAGCTGGAGGACTTTGGCTCTAGCACCTCCCTCTCAAAGCTGGAGGACTCTGGCTCCAGCACCTCCCTCTTAAAGCTGGAGGACTCTGGCTCCAGCACCTCCTCTCAAAGCAGGAGGACTCTGGCTCCAGCACCTCCTCTCAAAGCTGGAGGACTCTGGCTCCAGCACCTCCCTCTCAAAGCAGGAGGACAATTGCTCCAGCACCTCCCTCTCAAAGCAGGAGGACTCTGGCTCCACCACCTCCCTCTCAAAGCAGGAGGACTCTGCTTCCAGCACCTCCCTCTCAAAGCAGGAGGACTCTGGCTCCAGAACCTCCTCTCAAAGCTGGAGGACTCTGGCTCCAGCACCTCCTTCTCAAAGCAGGAGGACTCTGGCTCCAGCACCTCCCTCTCAAAGCAGGAGGACTCTGGCTCCAGCACCTCCTTCTCAAAGCCGGAGGACTCTGGCTTCAGCACCTCCTTCTCAAAGTAGGAAGACTCTGGCTCCAGCACCTCCTCTAAAAGCTGGAGGACTCTGGCTCCAGGACCTCCCTCTCAAAGCTGGAGGACTCTGTCTCCAGCACCTCCCTCTCAAAGCAGGAGGACTCTGGTTCCAGCACCTCCCTCTCAAAGCTGGAGGACTCTGGCTCCAGCACCTCCTCTCAAAGCCGGAGGATTCTGGCTCCAGCACCTCCCTCTCAAAGCTGGAGGACCCTGGCTCCAGCACCTCCTCTCAAAGCTGGAGGACTCTGGCTCCAGCACCTCCCTCTCAAAGCTGGAGGACTCTGGCTCCAGCACCTCCCTCTCAAAGCTGGAGGACTCTGACTCCAGCACCTCCTCTCAAAGCTGGAGGACTATGGTTCCAGCACCTCCTTTTCAAAGCTGGAGGACTTTGGCTCTAGCACCTCCCTCTCAAAGCTGGAGGACTCTGGCTCCAGCACCTCCCTCTCAAAGCTGGAGGACTCTGGCTCCAGCACCTCCTCTCAAAGCAGGAGGACTCTGGCTCCAGCACCTCCTCTCAAAGCTGGAGGACTCTGGCTCCAGCACCTCCCTCTCAAAGCAGGAGGACTATTGCTCCAGCACTTCCCTCTCAAAGCAGGAGGACTCTGGCTCCAGCACCTCCTCTCAAAGCCGGAGGATTCTGGCTCCAGCACCTCCCTCTCAAAGCTGGAGGACCCTGGCTCCAGCACCTCCTCTCAAAGCTGGAGGACTCTGGCTCCAGCACCTCCTTCTCAAAGCAGGAGGACTATTGCTCCAGCACCTCCCTCTCAAAGCAGGAGGACTCTGGCTCCAGCACCTCCCTCTCAAAGCAGGAGGACTCTGCTTCCAGCACCTCCCTCTCAAAGCAGGAGGACTCTGGCTCCAGAACCTCCTCTCAAAGCAGGAGGACTCTGGCTCCAGCACCTCCCTCTCAAAGCTGGAGGACTCTGGCTCCAGAACCTCCTCTCAAAGCTGGAGGACTCTGGCTCCAGCACCTCCCTCTCAAAGCAGGAAGACTCTGGCTCCAGCACCTCCTCTCAAAGCTGGAGGACCCAGGCAACAGCACCTCCCTCTCAAAGCTGGAGGACTCTGGCTCCAGCACCTCCCTCTCAAAGCTGGAGGACTCTGGCTCCAGCACCTCCCTCTCAAAGCTGGAGGACTCTGGCTCCAGCACCTCCT
Organism: Eucyclogobius newberryi; assembly: GCF_026437365.1. Lineage (NCBI taxonomy): Eukaryota > Metazoa > Chordata > Actinopteri > Gobiiformes > Gobiidae > Eucyclogobius > Eucyclogobius newberryi. The sequence continues at coordinate 174,171 of NW_027315901.1, forward strand.
CTCAAAGCTGGAGGACTCTGGAGGACTCTGGCTCCAGCACCTCCTCTCAAAGCTGGAGGACTCTGGCAACAGCACCTCCCTCTCAAAGCTGGAGGACTCTGGCTCCAGCACCTCCTCTCAAAGCTGGAGGACTATGGTTCCAGCACCTCCTTTTCAAAGCTGGAGGACTTTGGCTCTAGCACCTCCCTCTCAAAGCTGGAGGACTCTGGCTCCAGCACCTCCCTCTCAAAGCTGGAGGACTCTGGCTCCAGCACCTCCTCTCAAAGCAGGAGGACTCTGGCTCCAGCACCTCCTCTCAAAGCTGGAGGACTCTGGCTCCAGCACCTCCCTCTCAAAGCAGGAGGACTATTGCTCCAGCACCTCCCTCTCAAAGCAGGAGGACTTTGGCTCCAGCACCTCCCTCTCAAAGCAGGAGGACTCTGCTTCCAGCACCTCCCTCTCAAAGCAGGAGGACTCTGGCCCCAGAACCTCCTCTCAAAGCTGGAGGACTCTGGCTCCAGCACCTCCTTCTCAAAGCAGGAGGACTCTGGCTCCAGCACCTCCCTCTCAAAGCAGGAGGACTCTGGCTCCAGCACCTCCTTCTCAAAGCCGGAGGACTCTGGCTTCAGCACCTCCTTCTCAAAGTAGGAAGACTCTGGCTCCAGCACCTCCTCTAAAAGCTGGAGGACTCTGGGTCCACGACCTCCCTCTCAAAGCAGGAGGACTCTGGCTTCAGCACCTCCTTCTCAAAGTAGGAAGACTCTGGCTCCAGCACCTCCTCTAAAAGCTGGAGGACTCTGGCTCCAGCGCCTCCCTCTCAAAGCAGGAGGACTCTGGCTCCAGCACCTCCTCTCAAAGCTGGAGGACTCAGGCAACAGCACCTCCCTCTCAAAGCTGGAGGACTCTGGCTCCAGCACCTCCTCTCAAAGCTGGAGGACTATGGCTCCAGCACCTCCTTTTCAAAGCTGGAGGACTTTGGCTCCAGCACCTCCCTCTCAAAGCTGGAGGACTCTGGCTCCAGCACCTCCCTCTCAAAGCTGGAGGACTCTGGCTCCAGCACCTCCTTCTCAAAGCTGGAGGACTCTGGCTCCAGCACCTCCTCTCAAAGCTGGAGGACTCTGGCTCCAGCACCTCCTCTCAAAGCCGGAGGACTCTGGCTCCAGCACCTCCTCTCAAAGCTGGAGGACTCTGGCTCCAGCGCCTCCCTCTCAAAGCTGGAGGACTCTGGAGGACTCTGGCTCCAGCACCTCCTCTCAAAGCTGGAGGACTCTGGCAACAGCACCTCCCTCTCAAAGCTGGAGGACTCTGGCTCCAGCACCTCCTCTCAAAGCTGGAGGACTATGGTTCCAGCACCTCCTTTTCAAAGCTGGAGGACTTTGGCTCTAGCACCTCCCTCTCAAAGCTGGAGGACTCTGGCTCCAGCACCTCCCTCTCAAAGCTGGAGGACTCTGGCTCCAGCACCTCCTCTCAAAGCAGGAGGACTCTGGCTCCAGCACCTCCTCTCAAAGCTGGAGGACTCTGGCTCCAGCACCTCCCTCTCAAAGCAGGAGGACTATTGCTCCAGCACCTCCCTCTCAAAGCAGGAGGACTCTGGCTCCAGCACCTCCCTCTCAAAGCAGGAGGACTCTGCTTCCAGCACCTCCCTCTCAAAGCAGGAGGACTCTGGCTCCAGAACCTCCTCTCAAAGCTGGAGGACTCTGACTCCTGCACCTCCTTCTCAAAGCAGGAGGACTCTGGCTCCAGCACCTCCCTCTCAAAGCAGGAGGACTCTGGCTCCAGCACCTCCTTCTCAAAGCCGGAGGACTCTGGCTTCAGCACCTCCTTCTCAAAGTAGGAAGACTCTGGCTCCAGCACCTCCTCTCAAAGCTGGAGGACTCTGGCTCCAGGACCTCCCTCTCAAAGCTGGAGGACTCTGTCTCCAGCACCTCCCTCTCAAAGCAGGAGGACTCTGGTTCCAGCACCTCCCTCTCAAAGCTGGAGGACTCTGGCTCCAGCACCTCCTCTCAAAGCCGGAGGTTTCTGGCTCCAGCACCTCCCTCTCAAAGCTGGAGGACCCTGGCTCCAGCACCTCCTCTCAAAGCTGGAGGACTCAGGCAACAGCACCTCCCTCTCAAAGCTGGAGGACTCTGGCTCCAGCACCTCCTCTCAAAGCTGGAGGACTATGGCTCCAGCACCTCCTTTTCAAAGCTGGAGGACTATGGCTCCAGCACCTCCTCTCAAAGCTGGAGAGTCTGGCTCCAGCCCCTCCTCTCAAAGCAGGAGGACTCTGGCTCCAGCACCTCCCTCTCAAAGCTGGAGGATTCTGGTTCCAGCACCTCCCTCTCAAAGCTGGAGGACTCTGGCTCCAGCACCTCCTCTCAAAGCCGGAGGATTCTGGCTCCAGCACCTCCCTCTCAAAGCTGGAGGACCCTGGCTCCAGCACCTCCTCTCAAAGCTGGAGGACTCTGGCTCCAGCACCTCCTTCTCAAAGCAGGAGGACTATTGCTCCAGCACCTCCCTCTCAAAGCAGGAGGACTCTGGCTCCAGCACCTCCTTCTCAAAGCAGGAGGACTCTGCTTCCAGCACCTCCCTCTCAAAGCAGGTGGACTCTGGCTCCAGAACCTCCTCTCAAAGCAGGAGGACTCTGGCTCCAGCACCTCCCTCTCAAAGCAGGAGGACTCTGGCTCCAGAACCTCCTCTCAAAGCTGGAGGACTCTGGCTCCAGCACCTCCCTCTCAAAGCAGGAGGACTCTGGCTCCAGCACCTCCTCTCAAAGCTGGAGGACCCAGGCAACAGCACCTCCCTCTCAAAGCTGGAGGACTCTGGCTCCAGCACCTCCTCTCAAAGCTGGAGGACTATGGCTCCAGCACCTCCTTTTCAAAGCTGGAGGACTTTGGCTCCAGCACCTCCCTCTCAAAGCTGGAGGACTCTGGCTCCAGCACCTCCCTCTCAAAGCTGGAGGACTCTGGCTCCAGCACCTCCCTCTCAAAGCTGGAGGACTCTGGCTCCAGCACCTCCTCTCAAAGCTGGAGGACTCTGGAGGACTCTGGCTCCAGCACCTCCTCTCAAAGCTGGAGGACTCTGGCAACAGCACCTCCCTCTCAAAGCTGGAGGACTCTGGCTCCAGCACCTCCTCTCAAAGCTGGAGGACTATGGTTCCAGCACCTCCTTTTCAAAGCTGGAGGACTTTGGCTCTAGCACCTCCCTCTCAAAGCTGGAGGACTCTGGCTCCAGCACATCCCTCTCAAAGCTGGAGGACTCTGGCTCCAGCACCTCCTCTCAAAGCAGGAGGACTCTGGCTCCAGCACCTCCTCTCAAAGCTGGAGGACTCTGGCTCCAGCACCTCCCTCTCAAAGCAGGAGGACTATTGCTCCAGCACCTCCCTCTCAAAGCAGGAGGACTCTGGCTCCAGCACCTCCCTCTCAAAGCAGGAGGACTCTGCTTCCAGCACCTCCCTCTCAAAGCAGGAGGACTCTGGCTCCAGAACCTCCTCTCAAAGCTGGAGGACTCTGGCTCCAGCACCTCCTTCTCAAAGCAGGAGGACTCTGGCTCCAGCACCTCCCTCTCAAAGCAGGAGGACTCTGGCTCCGGAACCTCCTTCTCAAAGCCGGAGGACTCTGGCTTCAGCACCTCCTTCTCAAAGTAGGAAGACTCTGGCTCCAGCACCTCCTCTAAAAGCTGGAGGACTCTGGGTCCAGGACCTCCCTCTCAAAGCTGGAGGACTCTGGCTCCAGCACCCCCTCTCAAAGCAGGAGGACTCTGGCTTCAGCACCTCCTTCTCAAAGTAGGAAGACTCTGGCTCCAGCACCTCCTCTAAAAGCTGGAGGACTCTGGCTCCAGCGCCTCCTCTTAAAGCTGGAGGACTCAGGCAACAGCACCTCCCTCTCAAAGCTGGAGGACTCTGGCTCCAGCACCTCCTCTCAAAGCTGGAGGACTATGGCTCCAGCACCTCCTTTTCAAAGCTGGAGGACTTTGGCTCCAGCACCTCCCTCTCAAAGCTGGAGGACTCTGGCTCCAGCACCTCCCTCTCAAAGCTGGAGGACTCTGGCTCCAGCACCTCCCTCTCAAAGCTGGAGGACTCTGGCTCCAGCACCTCCCTCTCAAAGCTGGAGGACTCTGGCTCCAGCACCTCCTTCTCAAACCTGGAGGACTCTGGCTCCAGCACCTCCTCTCAAAGCTGGAGGACTCTGGCTCCAGCACCTCCTCTCAAAGCCGGAGGACTCTGGCTCCAGCACCTCCTCTCAAAGCTGGAGGACTCTGGCTCCAGCGCCTCCCTCTCAAAGCTGGAGGACTCTGGCTCCAGCACCTCCTCTCAAAGCTGGAGGACTCTGGCAACAGCACCTCCCTCTCAAAGCTGGAGGACTCTGGCTCCAGCACCTCCTCTCAAAGCTGGAGGACTATGGTTCCAGCACCTCCTTTTCAAAGCTGGAGGACTTTGGCTCTAGCACCTCCCTCTCAAAGCTGGAGGACTCTGGCTCCAGCACCTCCCTCTCAAAGCTGGAGGACTCTGGCTCCAGCACCTCCTCTCAAAGCAGGAGGACTCTGGCTCCAGCACCTCCTCTCAAAGCTGGAGGACTCTGGCTCCAGCACCTCCCTCTCAAAGCAGGAGGACTCTGGCTCCAGCACCTCCTCTCAAAGCTGGAGGACTCTGGCTCCAGCACCTCCCTCTCAAAGCAGGAGGACTATTGCTCCAGCACCTCCCTCTCAAAGCAGGAGGACTCTGGCTCCACCACCTCCCTCTCAAAGCAGGAGGACTCTGCTTCCAGCACCTCCCTCTCAAAGCAGGAGGACTCTGGCTCCAGAACCTCCTCTCAAAGCTGGAGGACTCTGGCTCCAGCACCTCCCTCTCAAAGCAGGAGGACTCTGGCTCCAGCACCTCCTTCTCAAAGCCGGAGGACTCTGGCTTCAGCACCTCCTTCTCAAAGTAGGAAGACTCTGGCTCCAGCACCTCCTCTAAAAGCTGGAGGACTCTGGCTCCAGGACCTCCCTCTCAAAGCTGGAGGACTCTGTCTCCAGCACCTCCCTCTCAAAGCAGGAGGACTCTGGTTCCAGCACCTCCCTCTCAAAGCTGGAGGACTCTGGCTCCAGCACCTCCTCTCAAAGCCGGAGGATTCTGGCTCCAGCACCTCCCTCTCAAAGCTGGAGGACCCTGGCTCCAGCACCTCCTCTCAAAGCTGGAGGACTCTGGCTCCAGCACCTCCTTCTCAAAGCAGGAGGACTATTGCTCCAGCACTTCCCTCTCAAAGCAGGAGGACTCTGGCTCCAGCACCTCCCTCTCAAAGCAGGAGGACTCTGCTTCCAGCACCTCCCTCTCAAAGCAGGAGGACTCTGGCTCCAGAACCTCCTCTCAAACTAGGAGGACTCTGGCTCCAGCACCTCCCTCTCAAAGCAGGAGGACTCTGCTTCCAGCACCTCCCTCTCAAAGCAGGAGGACTCTGGCTCCAGAACCTCCTCTCAAAGCTGGAGGACTCTGGCTCCAGCACCTCCCTCTCAAAGCAGGAGGACTCTGGCTCCAGCACCTCCTCTCAAAGCTGGAGGACCCAGGCAACAGCACCTCCCTCTCAAAGCTGGAGGACTCTGGCTCCAGCACCTCCTCTCAAAGCTGGAGGACTATGGCTCCAGCACCTCCTTTTCAAAGCTGGAGGACTCTGGCTCCAGCACCTCCCTCTCAAAGCTGGAGGACTCTGGCTCCAGCACCTCCCTCTCAAAGCAGGAGGACTCTGGCTCCAGCACCTCCTCTCAAAGCCGGAGGATTCTGGCTCCAGCACCTCCCTCTCAAAGCTGGAGGACCCTGGCTCCAGCACCTCCTCTCAAAGCTGGAGGACTCTGGCTCCAGCACCTCCTTCTCAAAGCAGGAGGACTATTGCTCCAGCACCTCCCTCTCAAAGCAGGAGGACTCTGGCTCCAGCACCTCCCTCTCAAAGCAGGAGGACTCTGCTTCCAGCACCTCCCTCTCAAAGCAGGAGGACTCTGGCTCCAGAACCTCCTCTCAAAGCAGGAGGACTCTGGCTCCAGCACCTCTCTCTCAAAGCAGGAGGACTCTGCTTCCAGCACCTCCCTCTCAAAGCAGGAGGACTCTGGCTCCAGAACCTCCTCTCAAAGCTGGAGGACTCTGGCTCCAGCACCTCCCTCTCAAAGCAGGAAGACTCTGGCTCCAGCACCTCCTCTCAAAGCTGGAGGACCCAGGCAACAGCACCTCCCTCTCAAAGCTGGAGGACTCTGGCTCAAGCACCTCCTCTCAAAGCTGGAGGACTATGGCTCCAGCACCTCCTTTTCAAAGCTGGAGGACTTTGGCTCCAGCACCTCCCTCTCAAAGCTGGAGGACTCTGGCTCCAGCACCTCCCTCTCAAAGCTGGAGGACTCTGGCTCCAGCACCTCCCTCTCAAAGCTGGAGGACTCTGGCTCCAGCACCTCCTCTCAAAGCTGGAGGACTCTGGAGGACTCTGGCTCCAGCACCTCCTCTCAAAGCTGGAGGACTCTGGCAACAGCACCTCCCTCTCAAAGCTGGAGGACTCTGGCTCCAGCACCTCCTCTCAAAGCTGGAGGACTATGGTTCCAGCACCTCCTTTTCAAAGCTGGAGGACTTTGGCTCTAGCACCTCCCTCTCAAAGCTGGAGGACTCTGGCTCCAGCACCTCCCTCTCAAAGCTGGAGGACTCTGGCTCCAGCACCTCCCTCTCAAAGCTGGAGGACTCTGGCTCCAGCACCTCCCTCTCAAAGCTGGAGGACTCTGGCTCCAGCACCTCCCTCTCAAAGCTGGAGGACTCTGGCTCCAGCACCTCCTTCTCAAAGCTGGAGGACTCTGGCTCCAGCACCTCCTCTCAAAGCTGGAGGACTCTGGCTCCAGCACCTCCTCTCAAAGCCGGAGGACTCTGGCTCCAGCACCTCCTCTCAAAGCTGGAGGACTCTGGCTCCAGCGCCTCCCTCTCAAAGCTGGAGGACTCTGGCTCCAGCACCTCCTCTCAAAGCTGGAGGACTCTGGCAACAGCACCTCCCTCTCAAAGCTGGAGGACTCTGGCTCCAGCACCTCCTCTCAAAGCTGGAGGACTATGGTTCCAGCACCTCCTTTTCAAAGCTGGAGGACTTTGGCTCTAGCACCTCCCTCTCAAAGCTGGAGGACTCTGGCTCCAGCACCTCCCTCTCAAAGCTGGAGGACTCTGGCTCCAGCACCTCCTCTCAAAGCAGGAGGACTCTGGCTCCAGCACCTCCTCTCAAAGCTGGAGGACTCTGGCTCCAGCACCTCCCTCTCAAAGCAGGAGGACTCTGGCTCCAGCACCTCCTCTCAAAGCTGGAGGACTCTGGCTCCAGCACCTCCCTCTCAAAGCAGGAGGACTATTGCTCCAGCACCTCCCTCTCAAAGCAGGAGGACTCTGGCTCCACCACCTCCCTCTCAAAGCAGGAGGACTCTGCTTCCAGCACCTCCCTCTCAAAGCAGGAGGACTCTGGCTCCAGAACCTCCTCTCAAAGCTGGAGGACTCTGGCTCCAGCACCTCCCTCTCAAAGCAGGAGGACTCTGGCTCCAGCACCTCCTTCTCAAAGCCGGAGGACTCTGGCTTCAGCACCTCCTTCTCAAAGTAGGAAGACTCTGGCTCCAGCACCTCCTCTAAAAGCTGGAGGACTCTGGCTCCAGGACCTCCCTCTCAAAGCTGGAGGACTCTGTCTCCAGCACCTCCCTCTCAAAGCAGGAGGACTCTGGTTCCAGCACCTCCCTCTCAAAGCTGGAGGACTCTGGCTCCAGCACCTCCTCTCAAAGCCGGAGGATTCTGGCTCCAGCACCTCCCTCTCAAAGCTGGAGGACCCTGGCTCCAGCACCTCCTCTCAAAGCTGGAGGACTCTGGCTCCAGCACCTCCTTCTCAAAGCAGGAGGACTATTGCTCCAGCACTTCCCTCTCAAAGCAGGAGGACTCTGGCTCCAGCACCTCCCTCTCAAAGCAGGAGGACTCTGCTTCCAGCACCTCCCTCTCAAAGCAGGAGGACTCTGGCTCCAGAACCTCCTCTCAAAGCAGGAGGACTCTGGCTCCAGCACCTCCCTCTCAAAGCAGGAGGACTCTGCTTCCAGCACCTCCCTCTCAAAGCAGGAGGACTCTGGCTCCAGAACCTCCTCTCAAAGCTGGAGGACTCTGGCTCCAGCACCTCCCTCTCAAAGCAGGAGGACTCTGGCTCCAGCACCTCCTCTCAAAGCTGGAGGACCCAGGCAACAGCACCTCCCTCTCAAAGCTGGAGGACTCTGGCTCCAGCACCTCCTCTCAAAGCTGGAGGACTATGGCTCCAGCACCTCCTTTTCAAAGCTGGAGGACTCTGGCTCCAGCACCTCCCTCTCAAAGCTGGAGGACTCTGGCTCCAGCACCTCCCTCTCAAAGCAGGAGGACTCTGGCTCCAGCACCTCCTCTCAAAGCCGGAGGATTCTGGCTCCAGCACCTCCCTCTCAAAGCTGGAGGACCCTGGCTCCAGCACCTCCTCTCAAAGCTGGAGGACTCTGGCTCCAGCACCTCCTTCTCAAAGCAGGAGGACTATTGCTCCAGCACCTCCCTCTCAAAGCAGGAGGACTCTGGCTCCAGCACCTCCCTCTCAAAGCAGGAGGACTCTGCTTCCAGCACCTCCCTCTCAAAGCAGGAGGACTCTGGCTCCAGAACCTCCTCTCAAAGCAGGAGGACTCTGGCTCCAGCACCTCTCTCTCAAAGCAGGAGGACTCTGCTTCCAGCACCTCCCTCTCAAAGCAGGAGGACTCTGGCTCCAGAACCTCCTCTCAAAGCTGGAGGACTCTGGCTCCAGCACCTCCCTCTCAAAGCAGGAAGACTCTGGCTCCAGCACCTCCTCTCAAAGCTGGAGGACCCAGGCAACAGCACCTCCCTCTCAAAGCTGGAGGACTCTGGCTCAAGCACCTCCTCTCAAAGCTGGAGGACTATGGCTCCAGCACCTCCTTTTCAAAGCTGGAGGACTTTGGCTCCAGCACCTCCCTCTCAAAGCTGGAGGACTCTGGCTCCAGCACCTCCCTCTCAAAGCTGGAGGACTCTGGCTCCAGCACCTCCCTCTCAAAGCTGGAGGACTCTGGCTCCAGCACCTCCTCTCAAAGCTGGAGGACTCTGGAGGACTCTGGCTCCAGCACCTCCTCTCAAAGCTGGAGGACTCTGGCAACAGCACCTCCCTCTCAAAGCTGGAGGACTCTGGCTCCAGCACCTCCTCTCAAAGCTGGAGGACTATGGTTCCAGCACCTCCTTTTCAAAGCTGGAGGACTTTGGCTCTAGCACCTCCCTCTCAAAGCTGGAGGACTCTGGCTCCAGCACCTCCCTCTCAAAGCTGGAGGACTCTGGCTCCAGCACCTCCTCTCAAAGCAGGAGGACTCTGGCTCCAGCACCTCCTCTCAAAGCTGGAGGACTCTGGCTCCAGCACCTCCCTCTCAAAGCAGGAGGACTATTGCTCCAGCACCTCCCTCTCAAAGCAGGAGGACTTTGGCTCCAGCACCTCCCTCTCAAAGCAGGAGGACTCTGCTTCCAGCACCTCCCTCTCAAAGCAGGAGGACTCTGGCCCCAGAACCTCCTCTCAAAGCTGGAGGACTCTGGCTCCAGCACCTCCTTCTCAAAGCAGGAGGACTCTGGCTCCAGCACCTCCCTCTCAAAGCAGGAGGACTCTGGCTCCAGCACCTCCTTCTCAAAGCCGGAGGACTCTGGCTTCAGCACCTCCTTCTCAAAGTAGGAAGACTCTGGCTCCAGCACCTCCTCTAAAAGCTGGAGGACTCTGGGTCCAGGACCTCCCTCTCAAAGCTGGAGGACTCTGGCTCCAGCACCCCCTCTCAAAGCAGGAGGACTCTGGCTTCAGCACCTCCTTCTCAAAGTAGGAAGACTCTGGCTCCAGCACCTCCTCTAAAAGCTGGAGGACTCTGGCTCCAGCGCCTCCCTCTCAAAGCAGGAGGACTCTGGCTCCAGCACCTCCTCTCAAAGCTGGAGGACTCAGGCAACAGCACCTCCCTCTCAAAGCTGGAGGACTATGGCTCCAGCACCTCCTTTTCAAAGCTGGAGGACTTTGGCTCCAGCACCTCCCTCTCAAAGCTGGAGGACTCTGGCTCCAGCACCTCCCTCTCAAAGCTGGAGGACTCTGGCTCCAGCACCTCCCTCTCAAAGCTGGAGGACTCTGGCTCCAGCACCTCCCTCTCAAAGCTGGAGGACTCTGGCTCCAGCACCTCCTTCTCAAAGCTGGAGGACTCTGGCTCCAGCACCTCCTCTCAAAGCTGGAGGACTCTGGCTCCAGCACCTCCTCTCAAAGCCGGAGGACTCTGGCTCCAGCACCTCCTCTCAAAGCTGGAGGACTCTGGCTCCAGCGCCTCCCTCTCAAAGCTGGAGGACTCTGGCTCCAGCACCTCCTCTCAAAGCTGGAGGACTCTGGCAACAGCACCTCCCTCTCAAAGCTGGAGGACTCTGGCTCCAGCACCTCCTCTCAAAGCTGGAGGACTATGGTTCCAGCACCTCCTTTTCAAAGCTGGAGGACTTTGGCTCTAGCACCTCCCTCTCAAAGCTGGAGGACTCTGGCTCCAGCACCTCCCTCTCAAAGCTGGAGGACTCTGGCTCCAGCACCTCCTCTCAAAGCAGGAGGACTCTGGCTCCAGCACCTCCTCTCAAAGCTGGAGGACTCTGGCTCCAGCACCTCCCTCTCAAAGCAGGAGGACTCTGGCTCCAGCACCTCCTCTCAAAGCTGGAGGACTCTGGCTCCAGCACCTCCCTCTCAAAGCAGGAGGACTATTGCTCCAGCACCTCCCTCTCAAAGCAGGAGGACTCTGGCTCCACCACCTCCCTCTCAAAGCAGGAGGACTCTGCTTCCAGCACCTCCCTCTCAAAGCAGGAGGACTCTGGCTCCAGAACCTCCTCTCAAAGCTGGAGGACTCTGGCTCCAGCACCTCCCTCTCAAAGCAGGAGGACTCTGGCTCCAGCACCTCCTTCTCAAAGCCGGAGGACTCTGGCTTCAGCACCTCCTTCTCAAAGTAGGAAGACTCTGGCTCCAGCACCTCCTCTAAAAGCTGGAGGACTCTGGCTCCAGGACCTCCCTCTCAAAGCTGGAGGACTCTGTCTCCAGCACCTCCCTCTCAAAGCAGGAGGACTCTGGTTCCAGCACCTCCCTCTCAAAGCTGGAGGACTCTGGCTCCAGCACCTCCTCTCAAAGCCGGAGGATTCTGGCTCCAGCACCTCCCTCTCAAAGCTGGAGGACCCTGGCTCCAGCACCTCCTCTCAAAGCTGGAGGACTCTGGCTCCAGCACCTCCTTCTCAAAGCAGGAAGACTATTGCTCCAGCACTTCCCTCTCAAAGCAGGAGGACTCTGGCTCCAGCACCTCCCTCTCAAAGCAGGAGGACTCTGCTTCCAGCACCTCCCTCTCAAAGCAGGAGGACTCTGGCTCCAGAACCTCCTCTCAAAGCAGGAGGACTCTGGCTCCAGCACCTCCCTCTCAAAGCAGGAGGACTCTGCTTCCAGCACCTCCCTCTCAAAGCAGGAGGACTCTGGCTCCAGAACCTCCTCTCAAAGCTGGAGGACTCTGGCTCCAGCACCTCCCTCTCAAAGCAGGAGGACTCTGGCTCCAGCACCTCCTCTCAAAGCTGGAGGACCCAGGCAACAGCACCTCCCTCTCAAAGCTGGAGGACTCTGGCTCCAGCACCTCCTCTCAAAGCTGGAGGACTATGGCTCCAGCACCTCCTTTTCAAAGCTGGAGGACTTTGGCTCCAGCACCTCCCTCTCAAAGCTGGAGGACTCTGGCTCCAGCACCTCCCTCTCAAAGCTGGAGGACTCTGGCTCCAGCACCTCCCTCTCAAAGCTGGAGGACTCTGGCTCCAGCACCTCCTCTCAAAGCAGGAGGACTCTGGCTCCAGCACCTCCTCTCAAAGCTGGAGGACTCTGGCTCCAGCACCTCCTCTCAAAGCAGGAGGACTCTGGCTCCAGCACCTCCTTCTCAAAGCTGGAGGACTCTGGCTCCAGCACCTCCCTCTCAAAGCAGGAGGACTCTGGCTCCAGCACCTCCTCTCAAAGCCGGAGGATTCTGGCTCCAGCACCTCCCTCTCAAAGCTGGAGGACCCTGGCTCCAGCACCTCCTCTCAAAGCTGGAGGACTCTGGCTCCAGCACCTCCTTCTCAAAGCAGGAGGACTATTGCTCCAGCACCTCCCTCTCAAAGCAGGAGGACTCTGGCTCCAGCACCTCCCTCTCAAAGCAGGAGGACTCTGCTTCCAGCACCTCCCTCTCAAAGCAGGAGGACTCTGGCTCCAGAACCTCCTCTCAAAGCAGGAGGACTCTGGCTCCAGCACCTCTCTCTCAAAGCAGGAGGACTCTGCTTCCAGCACCTCCCTCTCAAAGCAGGAGGACTCTGGCTCCAGAACCTCCTCTCAAAGCTGGAGGACTCTGGCTCCAGCACCTCCCTCTCAAAGCAGGAAGACTCTGGCTCCAGCACCTCCTCTCAAAGCTGGAGGACCCAGGCAACAGCACCTCCCTCTCAAAGCTGGAGGACTCTGGCTCAAGCACCTCCTCTCAAAGCTGGAGGACTATGGCTCCAGCACCTCCTTTTCAAAGCTGGAGGACTTTGGCTCCAGCACCTCCCTCTCAAAGCTGGAGGACTCTGGCTCCAGCACCTCCCTCTCAAAGCTGGAGGACTCTGGCTCCAGCACCTCCCTCTCAAAGCTGGAGGACTCTGGCTCCAGCACCTCCTCTCAAAGCTGGAGGACTCTGGAGGACTCTGGCTCCAGCACCTCCTCTCAAAGCTGGAGGACTCTGGCAACAGCACCTCCCTCTCAAAGCTGGAGGACTCTGGCTCCAGCACCTCCTCTCAAAGCTGGAGGACTATGGTTCCAGCACCTCCTTTTCAAAGCTGGAGGACTTTGGCTCTAGCACCTCCCTCTCAAAGCTGGAGGACTCTGGCTCCAGCACCTCCCTCTCAAAGCTGGAGGACTCTGGCTCCAGCACCTCCTCTCAAAGCAGGAGGACTCTGGCTCCAGCACCTCCTCTCAAAGCTGGAGGACTCTGGCTCCAGCACCTCCCTCTCAAAGCAGGAGGACTATTGCTCCAGCACCTCCCTCTCAAAGCAGGAGGACTTTGGCTCCAGCACCTCCCTCTCAAAGCAGGAGGACTCTGCTTCCAGCACCTCCCTCTCAAAGCAGGAGGACTCTGGCCCCAGAACCTCCTCTCAAAGCTGGAGGACTCTGGCTCCAGCACCTCCTTCTCAAAGCAGGAGGACTCTGGCTCCAGCACCTCCCTCTCAAAGCAGGAGGACTCTGGCTCCAGCACCTCCTTCTCAAAGCCGGAGGACTCTGGCTTCAGCACCTCCTTCTCAAAGTAGGAAGACTCTGGCTCCAGCACCTCCTCTAAAAGCTGGAGGACTCTGGGTCCAGGACCTCCCTCTCAAAGCTGGAGGACTCTGGCTCCAGCACCCCCTCTCAAAGCAGGAGGACTCTGGCTTCAGCACCTCCTTCTCAAAGTAGGAAGACTCTGGCTCCAGCACCTCCTCTAAAAGCTGGAGGACTCAGGCAACAGCACCTCCCTCTCAAAGCTGGAGGACTATGGCTCCAGCACCTCCTTTTCAAAGCTGGAGGACTTTGGCTCCAGCACCTCCCTCTCAAAGCTGGAGGACTCTGGCTCCAGCACCTCCCTCTCAAAGCTGGAGGACTCTGGCTCCAGCACCTCCCTCTCAAAGCTGGAGGACTCTGGCTCCAGCACCTCCTTCTCAAAGCTGGAGGACTCTGGCTCCAGCACCTCCTCTCAAAGCTGGAGGACTCTGGCTCCAGCACCTCCTCTCAAAGCCGGAGGACTCTGGCTCCAGCACCTCCTCTCAAAGCTGGAGGACTCTGGCTCCAGCGCCTCCCTCTCAAAGCTGGAGGACTCTGGAGGACTCTGGCTCCAGCACCTCCTCTCAAAGCTGGAGGACTCTGGCAACAGCACCTCCCTCTCAAAGCTGGAGGACTCTGGCTCCAGCACCTCCTCTCAAAGCTGGAGGACTATGGTTCCAGCACCTCCTTTTCAAAGCTGGAGGACTTTGGCTCTAGCACCTCCCTCTCAAAGCTGGAGGACTCTGGCTCCAGCACCTCCCTCTCAAAGCAGGAGGACTCTGGCTCCAGCACCTCCCTCTCAAAGCAGGAGGACTCTGGCTCCAGCACCTCCTCTCAAAGCAGGAGGACTCTGGCTCCAGCACCTCCTCTCAAAGCTGGAGGACTCTGGCTCCAGCACCTCCCTCTCAAAGCAGGAGGACTATTGCTCCAGCACCTCCCTCTCAAAGCAGGAGGACTCTGGCTCCAGCACCTCCCTCTCAAAGCAGGAGGACTCTGCTTCCAGCACCTCCCTCTCAAAGCAGGAGGACTCTGGCTCCAGAACCTCCTCTCAAAGCTGGAGGACTCTGACTCCTGCACCTCCTTCTCAAAGCAGGAGGACTCTGGCTCCAGCACCTCCCTCTCAAAGCAGGAGGACTCTGGCTCCAGCACCTCCTTCTCAAAGCCGGAGGACTCTGGCTTCAGCACCTCCTTCTCAAAGTAGGAAGACTCTGGCTCCAGCACCTCCTCTCAAAGCTGGAGGACTCTGGCTCCAGGACCTCCCTCTCAAAGCAGGAGGACTCTGGTTCCAGCACCTCCCTCTCAAAGCTGGAGGACTCTGGCTCCAGCACCTCCTCTCAAAGCCGGAGGATTCTGGCTCCAGCACCTCCCTCTCAAAGCTGGAGGACCCTGGCTCATGCACCTCCTCTCAAAGCTGGAGGACTCAGGGAACAGCACCTCCCTCTCAAAGCTGGAGGACTCTGGCTCCAGCACCTCCTCTCAAAGCTGGAGGACTATGGCTCCAGCACCTCCTTTTCAAAGCTGGAGGACTATGGCTCCAGCACCTCCTCTCAAAGCTGGAGAGTCTGGCTCCAGCCCCTCCTCTCAAAGCAGGAGGACTCTGGCTCCAGCACCTCCCTCTTAAAGCTGGAGGACTCTGGCTCCAGGACCTCCCTCTCAAAGCTGGAGGACTCTGTCTCCAGCACCTCCCTCTCAAAGCAGGAGGACTCTGGTTCCAGCACCTCCCTCTCAAAGCTGGAGGACTCTGGCTCCAGCACCTCCTCTCAAAGCCGGAGGATTCTGGCTCCAGCACCTCCCTCTCAAAGCTGGAGGACCCTGGCTCCAGCACCTCCTCTCAAAGCTGGAGGACTCTGGCTCCAGCACCTCCTTCTCAAAGCAGGAGGACTATTGCTCCAGCACCTCCCTCTCAAAGCAGGAGGACTCTGGCTCCAGCACCTCCTTCTCAAAGCAGGAGGACTCTGCTTCCAGCACCTCCCTCTCAAAGCAGGTGGACTCTGGCTCCAGAACCTCCTCTCAAAGCAGGAGGACTCTGGCTCCAGCACCTCCCTCTCAAAGCAGGAGGACTCTGCTTCCAGCACCTCCCTCTCAAAGCAGGAGGACTCTGGCTCCAGAACCTCCTCTCAAAGCTGGAGGACTCTGGCTCCAGCACCTCCCTCTCAAAGCAGGAGGACTCTGGCTCCAGCACCTCCTCTCAAAGCTGGAGGACCCAGGCAACAGCACCTCCCTCTCAAAGCTGGAGGACTCTGGCTCCAGCACCTCCTCTCAAAGCTGGAGGACTATGGCTCCAGCACCTCCTTTTCAAAGCTGGAGGACTTTGGCTCCAGCACCTCCCTCTCAAAGCTGGAGGACTCTGGCTCCAGCACCTCCCTCTCAAAGCTGGAGGACTCTGGCTCCAGCACCTCCCTCTCAAAGCTGGAGGACTCTGGCTCCAGCACCTCCTCTCAAAGCTGGAGGACTCTGGAGGACTCTGGCTCCAGCACCTCCTCTCAAAGCTGGAGGACTCTGGCAACAGCACCTCCCTCTCAAAGCTGGAGGACTCTGGCTCCAGCACCTCCTCTCAAAGCTGGAGGACTATGGTTCCAGCACCTCCTTTTCAAAGCTGGAGGACTTTGGCTCTAGCACCTCCCTCTCAAAGCTGGAGGACTCTGGCTCCAGCACCTCCCTCTCAAAGCTGGAGGACTCTGGCTCCAGCACCTCCTCTCAAAGCAGGAGGACTCTGGCTCCAGCACCTCCTCTCAAAGCTGGAGGACTCTGGCTCCAGCACCTCCCTCTCAAAGCAGGAGGACTATTGCTCCAGCACCTCCCTCTCAAAGCAGGAGGACTCTGGCTCCAGCACCTCCCTCTCAAAGCAGGAGGACTCTGCTTCCAGCACCTCCCTCTCAAAGCAGGAGGACTCTGGCTCCAGAACCTCCTCTCAAAGCTGGAGGACTCTGGCTCCAGCACCTCCTTCTCAAAGCAGGAGGACTCTGGCTCCAGCACCTCCCTCTCAAAGCAGGAGGACTCTGGCTCCGGAACCTCCTTCTCAAAGCCGGAGGACTCTGGCTTCAGCACCTCCTTCTCAAAGTAGGAAGACTCTGGCTCCAGCACCTCCTCTAAAAGCTGGAGGACTCTGGGTCCAGGACCTCCCTCTCAAAGCTGGAGGACTCTGGCTCCAGCACCCCCTCTCAAAGCAGGAGGACTCTGGCTTCAGCACCTCCTTCTCAAAGTAGGAAGACTCTGGCTCCAGCACCTCCTCTAAAAGCTGGAGGACTCTGGCTCCAGCGCCTCCCTCTCAAAGCAGGAGGACTCTGGCTCCAGCACCTCCTCTCAAAGCTGGAGGACTCTGGCTCCAGCGACTCCCTCTCAAAGCTGGAGGACTCTGGAGGACTCTGGCTCCAGCACCTCCTCTTAAAGCTGGAGGACTCAGGCAACAGCACCTCCCTCTCAAAGCTGGAGGACTCTGGCTCCAGCACCTCCTCTCAAAGCTGGAGGACTATGGCTCCAGCACCTCCTTTTCAAAGCTGGAGGACTTTGGCTCCAGCACCTCCCTCTCAAAGCTGGAGGACTCTGGCTCCAGCACCTCCCTCTCAAAGCTGGAGGACTCTGGCTCCAGCACCTCCCTCTCAAAGCTGGAGGACTCTGGCTCCAGCACCTCCCTCTCAAAGCTGGAGGACTCTGGCTCCAGCACCTCCTTCTCAAAGCTGGAGGACTCTGGCTCCAGCACCTCCTCTCAAAGCTGGAGGACTCTGGCTCCAGCACCTCCTCTCAAAGCCGGAGGACTCTGGCTCCAGCACCTCCTCTCAAAGCTGGAGGACTCTGGCTCCAGCGCCTCCCTCTCAAAGCTGGAGGTCTCTGGAGGACTCTGGCTCCAGCACCTCCTCTCAAAGCTGGAGGACTCTGGCAACAGCACCTCCCTCTCAAAGCTGGAGGACTCTGGCTCCAGCACCTCCTCTCAAAGCTGGAGGACTATGGTTCCAGCACCTCCTTTTCAAAGCTGGAGGACTTTGGCTCTAGCACCTCCCTCTAAAAGCTGGAGGACTCTGGCTCCAGCACCTCCCTCTCAAAGCTGGAGGACTCTGGCTCCAGCACCTCCTCTCAAAGCAGGAGGACTCTGGCTCCAGCACCTCCTCTCAAAGCTGGAGGACTCTGGCTCCAGCACCTCCTTCTCAAAGCAGGAGGACTCTGGCTCCAGCACCTCCCTCTCAAAGCAGGAGGACTCTGGCTCCAGCACCTCCTTCTCAAAGCCGGAGGACTCTGGCTTCAGCACCTCCTTCTCAAAGTAGGAAGACTCTGGCTCCAGCACCTCCTCTAAAAGCTGGAGGACTCTGGCTCCAGGACCTCCCTCTCAAAGCTGGAGGACTCTGTCTCCAGCACCTCCCTCTCAAAGCAGGAGGACTCTGGTTCCAGCACCTCCCTCTCAAAGCTGGAGGACTCTGGCTCCAGCACCTCCTCTCAAAGCCGGAGGATTCTGGCTCCAGCACCTCCCTCTCAAAGCTGGAGGACCCTGGCTCCAGCACCTCCTCTCAAAGCTGGAGGACTCAGGCAACAGCACCTCCCTCTCAAAGCTGGAGGACTCTGGCTCCAGCACCTCCCTCTCAAAGCTGGAGGACTCTGGCTCCAGCACCTCCTTCTCAAAGCTGGAGGACTCTGGCTCCAGCACCTCCTCTCAAAGCTGGAGGACTCTGGCTCCAGCACCTCCTCTCAAAGCTGGAGGACTCTGGCTCCAGCACCTCCTCTCAAAGCTGGAGGACTCTGGCTCCAGCGCCTCCCTCTCAAAGCTGGAGGACTCTGGCTCCAGCACCTCCCTCTCAAAGCAGGAGGACTCTGGCTCCAGCACCTCCTCTCAAAGCTGGAGGACCCAGGCAACAGCACCTCCCTCTCAAAGCTGGAGGACTCTGGCTCCAGCACCTCCTCTCAAAGCTGGAGGACTATGGCTCCAGCACCTCCTTTTCAAAGCTGGAGGACTTTGGCTCCAGCACCTCCCTCTCAAAGCTGGAGGACTCTGGCTCCAGCACCTCCCTCTCAAAGCTGGAGGACTCTGGCTCCAGCACCTCCTTTTCAAAGCTGGAGGACTTTGGCTCCAGCACCTCCCTCTCAAAGCTGGAGGACTCTGGCTCCAGCACCTCCCTCTCAAAGCTGGAGGACTCTGGCTCCAGCACCTCCCTCTCAAAGCTGGAGGACTCTGGCTCCAGCACCTCCTCTCAAAGCTGGAGGACTCTGGAGGACTCTGGCTCCAGCACCTCCTCTCAAAGCTGGAGGACTCTGGCAACAGCACCTCCCTCTCAAAGCTGGAGGACTCTGGCTCCAGCACCTCCTCTCAAAGCTGGAGGACTATGGTTCCAGCACCTCCTTTTCAAAGCTGGAGGACTTTGGCTCTAGCACCTCCCTCTCAAAGCTGGAGGACTCTGGCTCCAGCACCTCCCTCTCAAAGCTGGAGGACTCTGGCTCCAGCACCTCCTCTCAAAGCAGGAGGACTCTGGCTCCAGCACCTCCTCTCAAAGCTGGAGGACTCTGGCTCCAGCACCTCCCTCTCAAAGCAGGAGGACTATTGCTCCAGCACCTCCCTCTCAAAGCAGGAGGACTTTGGCTCCAGCACCTCCCTCTCAAAGCAGGAGGACTCTGCTTCCAGCACCTCCCTCTCAAAGCAGGAGGACTCTGGCCCCAGAACCTCCTCTCAAAGCTGGAGGACTCTGGCTCCAGCACCTCCTTCTCAAAGCAGGAGGACTCTGGCTCCAGCACCTCCCTCTCAAAGCAGGAGGACTCTGGCTCCAGCACCTCCTTCTCAAAGCCGGAGGACTCTGGCTTCAGCACCTCCTTCTCAAAGTAGGAAGACTCTGGCTCCAGCACCTCCTCTAAAAGCTGGAGGACTCTGGGTCCAGGACCTCCCTCTCAAAGCTGGAGGACTCTGGCTCCAGCACCCCCTCTCAAAGCAGGAGGACTCTGGCTTCAGCACCTCCTTCTCAAAGTAGGAAGACTCTGGCTCCAGCACCTCCTCTAAAAGCTGGAGGACTCAGGCAACAGCACCTCCCTCTCAAAGCTGGAGGACTATGGCTCCAGCACCTCCTTTTCAAAGCTGGAGGACTTTGGCTCCAGCACCTCC
Organism: Eucyclogobius newberryi; assembly: GCF_026437365.1. Classification (NCBI taxonomy): domain Eukaryota; kingdom Metazoa; phylum Chordata; class Actinopteri; order Gobiiformes; family Gobiidae; genus Eucyclogobius; species Eucyclogobius newberryi. The sequence goes on from NW_027315901.1 coordinate 193,494, forward strand.
CTCTCAAAGCTGGAGGACTCTGGCTCCAGCACCTCCCTCTCAAAGCTGGAGGACTCTGGCTCCAGCACCTCCCTCTCAAAGCTGGAGGACTCTGGCTCCAGCACCTCCTTCTCAAAGCTGGAGGACTCTGGCTCCAGCACCTCCTCTCAAAGCTGGAGGACTCTGGCTCCAGCACCTCCTCTCAAAGCCGGAGGACTCTGGCTCCAGCACCTCCTCTCAAAGCTGGAGGACTCTGGCTCCAGCGCCTCCCTCTCAAAGCTGGAGGACTCTGGAGGACTCTGGCTCCAGCACCTCCTCTCAAAGCTGGAGGACTCTGGCAACAGCACCTCCCTCTCAAAGCTGGAGGACTCTGGCTCCAGCACCTCCTCTCAAAGCTGGAGGACTATGGTTCCAGCACCTCCTTTTCAAAGCTGGAGGACTTTGGCTCTAGCACCTCCCTCTCAAAGCTGGAGGACTCTGGCTCCAGCACCTCCCTCTCAAAGCAGGAGGACTCTGGCTCCAGCACCTCCCTCTCAAAGCAGGAGGACTCTGGCTCCAGCACCTCCTCTCAAAGCAGGAGGACTCTGGCTCCAGCACCTCCTCTCAAAGCTGGAGGACTCTGGCTCCAGCACCTCCCTCTCAAAGCAGGAGGACTATTGCTCCAGCACCTCCCTCTCAAAGCAGGAGGACTCTGGCTCCAGCACCTCCCTCTCAAAGCAGGAGGACTCTGCTTCCAGCACCTCCCTCTCAAAGCAGGAGGACTCTGGCTCCAGAACCTCCTCTCAAAGCTGGAGGACTCTGACTCCTGCACCTCCTTCTCAAAGCAGGAGGACTCTGGCTCCAGCACCTCCCTCTCAAAGCAGGAGGACTCTGGCTCCAGCACCTCCTTCTCAAAGCCGGAGGACTCTGGCTTCAGCACCTCCTTCTCAAAGTAGGAAGACTCTGGCTCCAGCACCTCCTCTCAAAGCTGGAGGACTCTGGCTCCAGGACCTCCCTCTCAAAGCAGGAGGACTCTGGTTCCAGCACCTCCCTCTCAAAGCTGGAGGACTCTGGCTCCAGCACCTCCTCTCAAAGCCGGAGGATTCTGGCTCCAGCACCTCCCTCTCAAAGCTGGAGGACCCTGGCTCATGCACCTCCTCTCAAAGCTGGAGGACTCAGGGAACAGCACCTCCCTCTCAAAGCTGGAGGACTCTGGCTCCAGCACCTCCTCTCAAAGCTGGAGGACTATGGCTCCAGCACCTCCTTTTCAAAGCTGGAGGACTATGGCTCCAGCACCTCCTCTCAAAGCTGGAGAGTCTGGCTCCAGCCCCTCCTCTCAAAGCAGGAGGACTCTGGCTCCAGCACCTCCCTCTTAAAGCTGGAGGACTCTGGCTCCAGGACCTCCCTCTCAAAGCTGGAGGACTCTGTCTCCAGCACCTCCCTCTCAAAGCAGGAGGACTCTGGTTCCAGCACCTCCCTCTCAAAGCTGGAGGACTCTGGCTCCAGCACCTCCTCTCAAAGCCGGAGGATTCTGGCTCCAGCACCTCCCTCTCAAAGCTGGAGGACCCTGGCTCCAGCACCTCCTCTCAAAGCTGGAGGACTCTGGCTCCAGCACCTCCTTCTCAAAGCAGGAGGACTATTGCTCCAGCACCTCCCTCTCAAAGCAGGAGGACTCTGGCTCCAGCACCTCCTTCTCAAAGCAGGAGGACTCTGCTTCCAGCACCTCCCTCTCAAAGCAGGTGGACTCTGGCTCCAGAACCTCCTCTCAAAGCAGGAGGACTCTGGCTCCAGCACCTCCCTCTCAAAGCAGGAGGACTCTGCTTCCAGCACCTCCCTCTCAAAGCAGGAGGACTCTGGCTCCAGAACCTCCTCTCAAAGCTGGAGGACTCTGGCTCCAGCACCTCCCTCTCAAAGCAGGAGGACTCTGGCTCCAGCACCTCCTCTCAAAGCTGGAGGACCCAGGCAACAGCACCTCCCTCTCAAAGCTGGAGGACTCTGGCTCCAGCACCTCCTCTCAAAGCTGGAGGACTATGGCTCCAGCACCTCCTTTTCAAAGCTGGAGGACTTTGGCTCCAGCACCTCCCTCTCAAAGCTGGAGGACTCTGGCTCCAGCACCTCCCTCTCAAAGCTGGAGGACTCTGGCTCCAGCACCTCCCTCTCAAAGCTGGAGGACTCTGGCTCCAGCACCTCCTCTCAAAGCTGGAGGACTCTGGAGGACTCTGGCTCCAGCACCTCCTCTCAAAGCTGGAGGACTCTGGCAACAGCACCTCCCTCTCAAAGCTGGAGGACTCTGGCTCCAGCACCTCCTCTCAAAGCTGGAGGACTATGGTTCCAGCACCTCCTTTTCAAAGCTGGAGGACTTTGGCTCTAGCACCTCCCTCTCAAAGCTGGAGGACTCTGGCTCCAGCACCTCCCTCTCAAAGCTGGAGGACTCTGGCTCCAGCACCTCCTCTCAAAGCAGGAGGACTCTGGCTCCAGCACCTCCTCTCAAAGCTGGAGGACTCTGGCTCCAGCACCTCCCTCTCAAAGCAGGAGGACTATTGCTCCAGCACCTCCCTCTCAAAGCAGGAGGACTCTGGCTCCAGCACCTCCCTCTCAAAGCAGGAGGACTCTGCTTCCAGCACCTCCCTCTCAAAGCAGGAGGACTCTGGCTCCAGAACCTCCTCTCAAAGCTGGAGGACTCTGGCTCCAGCACCTCCTTCTCAAAGCAGGAGGACTCTGGCTCCAGCACCTCCCTCTCAAAGCAGGAGGACTCTGGCTCCGGAACCTCCTTCTCAAAGCCGGAGGACTCTGGCTTCAGCACCTCCTTCTCAAAGTAGGAAGACTCTGGCTCCAGCACCTCCTCTAAAAGCTGGAGGACTCTGGGTCCAGGACCTCCCTCTCAAAGCTGGAGGACTCTGGCTCCAGCACCCCCTCTCAAAGCAGGAGGACTCTGGCTTCAGCACCTCCTTCTCAAAGTAGGAAGACTCTGGCTCCAGCACCTCCTCTAAAAGCTGGAGGACTCTGGCTCCAGCGCCTCCCTCTCAAAGCAGGAGGACTCTGGCTCCAGCACCTCCTCTCAAAGCTGGAGGACTCTGGCTCCAGCGACTCCCTCTCAAAGCTGGAGGACTCTGGAGGACTCTGGCTCCAGCACCTCCTCTTAAAGCTGGAGGACTCAGGCAACAGCACCTCCCTCTCAAAGCTGGAGGACTCTGGCTCCAGCACCTCCTCTCAAAGCTGGAGGACTATGGCTCCAGCACCTCCTTTTCAAAGCTGGAGGACTTTGGCTCCAGCACCTCCCTCTCAAAGCTGGAGGACTCTGGCTCCAGCACCTCCCTCTCAAAGCTGGAGGACTCTGGCTCCAGCACCTCCCTCTCAAAGCTGGAGGACTCTGGCTCCAGCACCTCCCTCTCAAAGCTGGAGGACTCTGGCTCCAGCACCTCCTCTCAAAGCTGGAGGACTCTGGCAACAGCACCTCCCTCTCAAAGCTGGAGGACTCTGGCTCCAGCACCTCCTCTCAAAGCTGGAGGACTATGGTTCCAGCACCTCCTTTTCAAAGCTGGAGGACTTTGGCTCTAGCACCTCCCTCTAAAAGCTGGAGGACTCTGGCTCCAGCACCTCCCTCTCAAAGCTGGAGGACTCTGGCTCCAGCACCTCCTCTCAAAGCAGGAGGACTCTGGCTCCAGCACCTCCTCTCAAAGCTGGAGGACTCTGGCTCCAGCACCTCCTTCTCAAAGCAGGAGGACTCTGGCTCCAGCACCTCCCTCTCAAAGCAGGAGGACTCTGGCTCCAGCACCTCCTTCTCAAAGCCGGAGGACTCTGGCTTCAGCACCTCCTTCTCAAAGTAGGAAGACTCTGGCTCCAGCACCTCCTCTAAAAGCTGGAGGACTCTGGCTCCAGGACCTCCCTCTCAAAGCTGGAGGACTCTGTCTCCAGCACCTCCCTCTCAAAGCAGGAGGACTCTGGTTCCAGCACCTCCCTCTCAAAGCTGGAGGACTCTGGCTCCAGCACCTCCTCTCAAAGCCGGAGGATTCTGGCTCCAGCACCTCCCTCTCAAAGCTGGAGGACCCTGGCTCCAGCACCCCCTCTCAAAGCTGGAGGACTTTGGCTCCAGCACCTCCTCTCAAAGCTGGAGGACTCTGGCTCCAGCACCTCCCTCTCAAAGCTGGAGGACTCTGGCTCCAGCACCTCCTTCTCAAAGCTGGAGGACTCTGGCTCCAGCACCTCCTCTCAAAGCTGGAGGACTCTGGCTCCAGCACCTCCTCTCAAAGCTGGAGGACTCTGGCTCCAGCACCTCCTCTCAAAGCTGGAGGACTCTGGCTCCAGCGCCTCCCTCTCAAAGCTGGAGGACTCTGGCTCCAGCACCTCCCTCTCAAAGCAGGAGGACTCTGGCTCCAGCACCTCCTCTCAAAGCTGGAGGACCCAGGCAACAGCACCTCCCTCTCAAAGCTGGAGGACTCTGGCTCCAGCACCTCCTCTCAAAGCTGGAGGACTATGGCTCCAGCACCTCCTTTTCAAAGCTGGAGGACTTTGGCTCCAGCACCTCCCTCTCAAAGCTGGAGGACTCTGGCTCCAGCACCTCCCTCTCAAAGCTGGAGGACTCTGGCTCCAGCACCTCCCTCTCAAAGCTGGAGGACTCTGGCTCCAGCACCTCCTCTCAAAGCTGGAGGACTATGGTTCCAGCACCTCCTTTTCAAAGCTGGAGGACTTTGGCTCTAGCACCTCCCTCTCAAAGCTGGAGGACTCTGGCTCCAGCACCTCCCTCTCAAAGCTGGAGGACTCTGGCTCCAGCACCTCCTCTCAAAGCAGGAGGACTCTGGCTCCAGCACCTCCTCTCAAAGCTGGAGGACTCTGGCTCCAGCACCTCCCTCTCAAAGCAGGAGGACTATTGCTCCAGCACCTCCCTCTCAAAGCAGGAGGACTCTGGCTCCAGCACCTCCCTCTCAAAGCAGGAGGACTCTGCTTCCAGCACCTCCCTCTCAAAGCAGGAGGACTCTGGCTCCAGAACCTCCTCTCAAAGCTGGAGGACTCTGGCTCCAGCACCTCCTTCTCAAAGCAGGAGGACTCTGGCTCCAGCACCTCCCTCTCAAAGCAGGAGGACTCTGGCTCCAGCACCTCCTTCTCAAAGCCGGAGGACTCTGGCTTCAGCACCTCCTTCTCAAAGTAGGAAGACTCTGGCTCCAGCACCTCCTCTAAAAGCTGGAGGACTCTGGCTCCAGGACCTCCCTCTCAAAGCTGGATGACTCTGTCTCCAGCACCTCCCTCTCAAAGCAGGAGGACTCTGGTTCCAGCACCTCCCTCTCAAAGCTGGAGGACTCTGGCTCCAGCACCTCCTCTCAAAGCCGGAGGATTCTGGCTCCAGCACCTCCCTCTCAAAGCTGGAGGACCCTGGCTCCAGCACCTCCTCTCAAAGCTGGAGGACTCAGGCAACAGCACCTCCCTCTCAAAGCTGGAGGACTCTGGCTCCAGCACCTCCTCTCAAAGCTGGAGGACTATGGCTCCAGCACCTCCCTCTCAAAGCTGGAGGACTCTGGCTCCAGCACCTCCTTCTCAAAGCTGGAGGACTCTGGCTCCAGCACCTCCTCTCAAAGCTGGAGGACTCTGGCTCCAGCACCTCCTCTCAAAGCTGGAGGACTCTGGCTCCAGCACCTCCTCTCAAAGCTGGAGGACTCTGGCTCCAGCGCCTCCCTCTCAAAGCTGGAGGACTCTGGCTCCAGCACCTCCCTCTCAAAGCAGGAGGACTCTGGCTCCAGCACCTCCTCTCAAAGCTGGAGGACCCAGGCAACAGCACCTCCCTCTCAAAGCTGGAGGACTCTGGCTCCAGCACCTCCTCTCAAAGCTGGAGGACTATGGCTCCAGCACCTCCTTTTCAAAGCTGGAGGACTTTGGCTCCAGCACCTCCCTCTCAAAGCTGGAGGACTCTGGCTCCAGCACCTCCCTCTCAAAGCTGGAGGACTCTGGCTCCAGCACCTCCCTATCAAAGCTGGAGGACTCTGGCTCCAGCACCTCCTCTCAAAGCTGGAGGACTATGGTTCCAGCACCTCCTTTTCAAAGCTGGAGGACTTTGGCTCTAGCACCTCCCTCTCAAAGCTGGAGGACTCTGGCTCCAGCACCTCCCTCTCAAAGCTGGAGGACTCTGGCTCCAGCACCTCCTCTCAAAGCAGGAGGACTCTGGCTCCAGCACCTCCTCTCAAAGCTGGAGGACTCTGGCTCCAGCACCTCCCTCTCAAAGCAGGAGGACTATTTCTCCAGCACTTCCCTCTCAAAGCAGGAGGCCTCTGGCTCCAGCACCTCCCTCTCAAAGCAGGAGGACTCTGGCTCCAGTACCTCCTCTCAAAGCCGGAGGATTCTGGCTCCAGCACCTCCCTCTCAAAGCTGGAGGACCCTGGCTCCAGCACCTCCTCTCAAAGCTGGAGGACTCTGGCTCCAGCACCTCCTTCTCAAAGCAGGAGGACTATTACTCCAGCACCTCCCTCTCAAAGCAGGAGGACTCTGGCTCCAGCACCTCCCTCTCAAAGCAGGAGGACTCTGCTTCCAGCACCTCCCTCTCAAAGCAGGAGGACTCTGGCTCCAGAACCTCCTCTCAAAGCAGGAGGACTCTGGCTCCAGCACCTCCCTCTCAAAGCAGGAGGACTCTGCTTCCAGCACCTCCCTCTCAAAGCAGGAGGACTCTGGCTCCAGAACCTCCTCTCAAAGCTGGAGGACTCTGGCTCCAGCACCTCCCTCTCAAAGCAGGAAGACTCTGGCTCCAGCACCTCCTCTCAAAGCTGGAGGACCCAGGCAACAGCACCTCCCTCTCAAAGCTGGAGGACTCTGGCTCAAGCACCTCCTCTCAAAGCTGGAGGACTATGGCTCCAGCACCTCCTTTTCAAAGCTGGAGGACTTTGGCTCCAGCACCTCCCTCTCAAAGCTGGAGGACTCTGGCTCCAGCACCTCCCTCTCAAAGCTGGAGGACTCTGGCTCCAGCACCTCCCTCTCAAAGCTGGAGGACTCTGGCTCCAGCACCTCCTCTCAAAGCTGGAGGACTCTGGAGGACTCTGGCTCCAGCACCTCCTCTCAAAGCTGGAGGACTCTGGCAACAGCACCTCCCTCTCAAAGCTGGAGGACTCTGGCTCCAGCACCTCCTCTCAAAGCTGGAGGACTATGGTTCCAGCACCTCCTTTTCAAAGCTGGAGGACTTTGGCTCTAGCACCTCCCTCTCAAAGCTGGAGGACTCTGGCTCCAGCACCTGCCTCTCAAAGCTGGAGGACTCTGGCTCCAGCACCTCCTCTCAAAGCAGGAGGACTCTGGCTCCAGCACCTCCTCTCAAAGCTGGAGGACTCTGGCTCCAGCACCTCCCTCTCAAAGCAGGAGGACTATTGCTCCAGCACCTCCCTCTCAAAGCAGGAGGACTTTGGCTCCAGCACCTCCCTCTCAAAGCAGGAGGACTCTGCTTCCAGCACCTCCCTCTCAAAGCAGGAGGACTCTGGCTCCAGAACCTCCTCTCAAAGCTGGAGGACTCTGGCTCCAGCACCTCCTTCTCAAAGCAGGAGGACTCTGGCTCCAGCACCTCCCTCTCAAAGCAGGAGGACTCTGGCTCCAGCACCTCCTTCTCAAAGCCGGAGGACTCTGGCTTCAGCACCTCCTTCTCAAAGTAGGAAGACTCTGGCTCCAGCACCTCCTCTCAAAGCTGGAGGACTCTGGCTCCAGCACCCCCTCTCAAAGCAGGAGGACTCTGGCTTCAGAAACCTCCTTCTCAAAGTAGGAAGACTCTGGCTCCAGCACCTCCTCTAAAAGCTGGAGGACTCTGGCTCCAGCGCCTCCCTCTCAAAGCAGGAGGACTCTGGCTCCAGCACCTCCTCTCAAAGCTGGAGGACTCTGGCTCCAGCGACTCCCTCTCAAAGCTGGAGGACTCTGGAGGACTCTGGCTCCAGCACCTCCTCTCAAAGCTGGAGGACTCAGGCAACAGCACCTCCCTCTCAAAGCTGGAGGACTCTGGCTCCAGCACCTCCTCTCAAAGCTGGAGGACTATGGCTCCAGCACCTCCTTTTCAAAGCTGGAGGACTTTGGCTCCAGCACCTCCCTCTCAAAGCTGAAGGACTCTGGCTCCAGCACCTCCCTCTCAAAGCTGGAGGACTCTGGCTCCAGCACCTCCCTCTCAAAGCTGGAGGACTCTGGCTCCAGCACCTCCCTCTCAAAGCTGGAGGACTCTGGCTCCAGCACCTCCTTCTCAAAGCTGGAGGACTCTGGCTCCAGCACCTCCTCTCAAAGCTGGAGGACTCTGGCTCCAGCACCTCCTCTCAAAGCCGGAGGACTCTGGCTCCAGCACCTCCTCTCAAAGCTGGAGGACTCTGGCTCCAGCGCCTCCCTCTCAAAGCTGGAGGACTCTGGAGGACTCTGGCTCCAGCACCTCCTCTCAAAGCTGGAGGACTCTGGCAACAGCACCTCCCTCTCAAAGCTGGAGGACTCTGGCTCCAGCACCTCCTCTCAAAGCTGGAGGACTATGGTTCCAGCACCTCCTTTTCAAAGCTGGAGGACTTTGGCTCTAGCACCTCCCTCTCAAAGCTGGAGGACTCTGGCTCCAGCACCTCCCTCTCAAAGCTGGAGGACTCTGGCTCCAGCACCTCCTCTCAAAGCAGGAGGACTCTGGCTCCAGCACCTCCTCTCAAAGCTGGAGGACTCTGGCTCCAGCACCTCCCTCTCAAAGCAGGAGGACTATTGCTCCAGCACCTCCCTCTCAAAGCAGGAGGACTCTGGCTCCAGCACCTCCCTCTCAAAGCAGGAGGACTCTGCTTCCAGCACCTCCCTCTCAAAGCAGGAGGACTCTGGCTCCAGAACCTCCTCTCAAAGCTGGAGGACTCTGGCTCCTGCACCTCCTTCTCAAAGCAGGAGGACTCTGGCTCCAGCACCTCCTCTCAAAGCTGGAGGACTCTGGCTCCAGGACCTCCCTCTCAAAGCTGGAGGACTCTGTCTCCAGCACCTCCCTCTCAAAGCAGGAGGACTCTGGTTCCAGCACCTCCCTCTCAAAGCTGGAGGACTCTGGCTCCAGCACCTCCTCTCAAAGCCGGAGGATTCTGGCTCCAGCACCTCCCTCTCAAAGCTGGAGGACCCTGGCTCCAGCACCTCCTCTCAAAGCTGGAGGACTCAGGCAACAGCACCTCCCTCTCAAAGCTGGAGGACTCTGGCTCCAGCACCTCCTCTCAAAGCTGGAGGACTATGGCTCCAGCACCTCCTTTTCAAAGCTGGAGGACTTTGGCTCCAGCACCTCCCTCTCAAAGCTGGAGAGTCTGGCTCCAGCCCCTCCTCTCAAAGCAGGAGGACTCTGGCTCCAGCACCTCCCTCTTAAAGCTGGAGGACTCTGGCTCCAGGACCTCCCTCTCAAAGCTGGAGGACTCTGTCTCCAGCACCTCCCTCTCAAAGCAGGAGGACTCTGGTTCCAGCACCTCCCTCTCAAAGCTGGAGGACCCTGGCTCCAGCACCTCCTCTCAAAGCTGGAGGACTCTGGCTCCAGCACCTCCTTCTCAAAGCAGGAGGACTATTGCTCCAGCACCTCCCTCTCAAAGCAGGAGGACTCTGGCTCCAGCACCTCCCTCTCAAAGCAGGAGGACTCTGCTTCCAGCACCTCCCTCTCAAAGCAGGAGGACTCTGGCTCCAGAACCTCCTCTCAAAGCAGGAGGACTCTGGCTCCAGCACCTCCCTCTCAAAGCAGGAGGACTCTGCTTCCAGCACCTCCCTCTCAAAGCAGGAGGACTCTGGCTCCAGAACCTCCTCTCAAAGCTGGAGGACCCAGGCAACAGCACCTCCCTCTCAAAGCTGGAGGACTCTGGCTCCAGCACCTCCTCTCAAAGCTGGAGGACTATGGCTCCAGCACCTCCTTTTCAAAGCTGGAGGACTTTGGCTCCAGCACCTCCCTCTCAAAGCTGGAGGACTCTGGCTCCAGCACCTCCCTCTCAAAGCTGGAGGACTCTGGCTCCAGCACCTCCCTCTCAAAGCTGGAGGACTCTGGCTCCAGCACCTCCTCTCAAAGCTGGAGGACTCTGGAGGACTCTGGCTCCAGCACCTCCTCTCAAAGCTGGAGGACTCTGGCAACAGCACCTCCCTCTCAAAGCTGGAGGACTTTGGCTCTAGCACCTCCCTCTCAAAGCTGGAGGACTCTGGCTCCAGCACCTCCCTCTCAAAGCTGGAGGACTCTGGCTCCAGCACCTCCTCTCAAAGCAGGAGGACTCTGGCTCCAGCACCTCCTCTCAAAGCTGGAGGACTCTGGCTCCAGCACCTCCCTCTCAAAGCAGGAGGACTATTGCTCCAGCACCTCCCTCTCAAAGCAGGAGGACTCTGGCTCCAGCACCTCCCTCTCAAAGCAGGAGGACTCTGCTTCCAGCACCTCCCTCTCAAAGCAGGAGGACTCTGGCTCCAGAACCTCCTCTCAAAGCTGGAGGACTCTGGCTCCAGCACCTCCTTCTCAAAGCAGGAGGACTCTGGCTCCAGCACCTCCCTCTCAAAGCAGGAGGACTCTGGCTCCAGAACCTCCTTCTCAAAGCCGGAGGACTCTGGCTTCAGCACCTCCTTCTCAAAGTAGGAAGACTCTGGCTCCAGCACCTCCTCTAAAAGCTGGAGGACTCTGGGTCCAGGACCTCCCTCTCAAAGCAGGAGGACTCTGGCTTCAGCACCTCCTTCTCAAAGTAGGAAGACTCTGGCTCCAGCACCTCCTCTAAAAGCTGGAGGACTCTGGCTCCAGCGCCTCCCTCTCAAAGCAGGAGGACTCTGGCTCCAGCACCTCCTCTCAAAGCTGGAGGACTCTGGAGGACTCTGGCTCCAGCACTTCCTCTTAAAGCTGGAGGACTCAGGCAACAGCACCTCCCTCTCAAAGCTGGAGGACTCTGGCTCCAGCACCTCCTCTCAAAGCTGGAGGACTATGGCTCCAGCACCTCCTTTTCAAAGCTGGAGGACTTTGGCTCCAGCACCTCCCTCTCAAAGCTGGAGGACTCTGGCTCCAGCACCTCCCTCTCAAAGCTGGAGGACTCTGGCTCCAGCACCTCCCTCTCAAAGCTGGAGGACTCTGGCTCCAGCACCTCCTCTCAAAGCTGGAGGACTCTGGCTCCAGCACCTCCTCTCAAAGCCGGAGGACTCTGGCTCCAGCACCTCCTCTCAAAGCTGGAGGACTCTGGCTCCAGCGCCTCCCTCTCAAAGCTGGAGGACTCTGGAGGACTCTGGCTCCAGCACCTCCTCTCAAAGCTGGAGGACTCTGGCTCCAGCACCTCCTCTCAAAGCTGGAGGACTATGGTTCCAGCACCTCCTTTTCAAAGCTGGAGGACTTTGGCTCTAGCACCTCCCTCTCAAAGCTGGAGGACTCTGGCTCCAGCACCTCCCTCTCAAAGCTGGAGGACTCTGGCTCCAGCACCTCCTCTCAAAGCAGGAGGACTCTGGCTCCAGCACCTCCTCTCAAAGCTGGAGGACTCTGGCTCCAGCACCTCCCTCTCAAAGCAGGAGGACTATTGCTCCAGCACCTCCCTCTCAAAGCAGGAGGACTCTGGCTCCAGCACCTCCCTCTCAAAGCAGGAGGACTCTGCTTCCAGCACCTCCCTCTCAAAGCAGGAGGACTCTGGCTCCAGAACCTCCTCTCAAAGCTGGAGGACTCTGGCTCCAGCACCTCCTTCTCAAAGCAGGAGGACTCTGGCTCCAGCACCTCCCTCTCAAAGCAGGAGGACTCTGGCTCCAGCACCTCCTTCTCAAAGCCGGAGGACTCTGGCTTCAGCACCTCCTTCTCAAAGTAGGAAGACTCTGGCTCCAGCACCTCCTCTAAAAGCTGGAGGACTCTGGCTCCAGGACCTCCCTCTCAAAGCTGGAGGACTCTGTCTCCAGCACCTCCCTCTCAAAGCAGGAGGACTCTGGTTCCAGCACCTCCCTCTCAAAGCTGGAGGACTCTGGCTCCAGCACCTCCTCTCAAAGCCGGAGGATTCTGGCTCCAGCACCTCCCTCTCAAAGCTGGAGGACCCTGGCTCCAGCACCTCCTCTCAAAGCTGGAGGACTCAGGCAACAGCACCTCCCTCTCAAAGCTGGAGGACTCTGGCTCCAGCACCTCCTCTCAAAGCTGGAGGACTATGGCTCCAGCACCTCCTTTTCAAAGCTGGAGGACTTTGGCTCCAGCACCTCCCTCTCAAAGCTGGAGAGTCTGGCTCCAGCACCTCCCTCTTAAAGCTGGAGGACTCTGGCTCCAGGACCTCCCTCTCAAAGCTGGAGGACTCTGTCTCCAGCACCTCCCTCTCAAAGCAGGAGGACTCTGGTTCCAGCACCTCCCTCTCAAAGCTGGAGGACTCTGGCTCCAGCACCTCCTCTCAAAGCCGGAGGATTCTGGCTCCAGCACCTCCCTCTCAAAGCTGGAGGACCCTGGCTCCAGCACCTCCTCTCAAAGCTGGAGGACTCTGGCTCCAGCACCTCCTTCTCAAAGCAGGGGGACTATTGCTCCAGCACCTCCCTCTCAAAGCAGGAGGACTCTGGCTCCAGCACCTCCCTCTCAAAGCAGGAGGACTCTGCTTCCAGCACCTCCCTCTCAAAGCAGGAGGACTCTGGCTCCAGAACCTCCTCTCAAAGCAGGAGGACTCTGGCTCCAGCACCTCCCTCTCAAAGCAGGAGGACTCTGCTTCCAGCACCTCCCTCTCAAAGCTGGAGGACTCTGGCTCCAGGACCTCCCTCTCAAAGCTGGATGACTATGGCTCCAGCACCTCCTTCTCAAAGCTGGAGGACTTTGGCTCCAGCACCTCCCTCTCAAAGCTGGAGGACTCTTGCTCCAGCACCTCCCTCTCAAAGCTGGAGGACTCTGGCTCCAGCGCCTCCCTCTCAAAGCTGAAGGACTCTGGCTCCAGCACCTCCTCTCAAAGCTGGAGGACTCTAGAGGACTCTGGCTCCAGCACCTCCTCTCAAAGCTGGAGGACTCAGGCAACAGCACCTCCCTCTCAAAGCTGGAGGACTCTGGCTCCAGCACCTCCCTCTCAAAGCTGGAGGACTCTGGCTCCAGCCCCTCCTCTCAAAGCAGGAGGACTCTGGCTCCAGCACCTCCCTCTCAAAGCTGGAGGACTCTGGCTCCAGCACCTCCTCTCAAAGCTGGAGGACTCTGGCTCCAGCACCTCCTTCTCAAAGCTGGAGGACTCTGGCTCCAGCACCTCCTCTCAAAGCTGGAGGACTCTGGCTCCAGCACCTCCTCTCAAAGCTGGAGGACTCTGGCTCCAGCACCTCCTCTCAAAGCTGGAGGACTCTGTCTCCAGCGCCTCCTCTCAAAAAGGGAGGACTCTGGCTCCAGCACCTCCTCTCAAAGCAGGAGGACTCTGGCTCCAGCACCTCCTCTCAAAAAGGGAGGACTCTGGCTCCAGCACCTCCTCTCAAAGCTGGAGGACTCTGAATCCAGCACCTCCTTCTCAAAGCTGGAGGACTCTGGCTCCAGCACCTCCTCTCAAAGTCGGAGGACTCTGGCTCCAGCACCTCCTTCTCAAAGCAGGAAGACTCTGGCTCCAGCACCTCCTCTCAAAGCTGGAGGACTCTGGCTTCAGCACCTCCTTCTCAAAGCAGGAGGACTCTGAATCCAGCACCTCTTCTCAAAGCAGGAAGACTCTGGCTCCAGCACCTCCTCTCAAAGCTGGAGGACTCTGGCTCCAGGACCTCCCTCTCAAAGCTGGAGGACTATGGCTCCAGCACCTCCTTCTCAAAGCTGGATGACTTTGGCTCCAGCACCTCCCTCTCAAAGCTGGAGGACTCTGGCTCTAGCACCTCCCTCTCAAAGCTGGAGGACTCTGGCTCCAGCACCTCCTCTCAAAGCTGGAGGACTATGGCTCCAGCACCTCCTTTTCAAAGCTGGAGGACTTTGGCTCCAGCACCTCCCTCTCAAAGCTGGAGGACTCTGGCTCCAGCACCTCCCTCTCAAAGCTGGAGGACTCTGGCTCCAGGACCTCCCTCTCAAAGCTGGAGGACTCCGTCTCCAGCACCTCCCTCTCAAAGCAGGAGGACTCTGGTTCCAGCACCTCCCTCTCAAAGCTGGAGGACTCTGGCTCCAGCACCTCCTCTCAAAGCCGGAGGATTCTGGCTCCAGCACCTCCCTCTCAAAGCTGGAGGACCCTGGCTCCAGCACCTCCTCTCAAAGCTGGAGGACTCTGGCTCCAGCACCTCCTTCTCAAAGCAGGAGGACTATTGCTCCAGCACCTCCCTCTCAAAGCAGGAGGACTCTGGCTCCAGCACCTCCTCTCAAAGCTGGAGGACTCTGGCTCCAGCGCCTCCCTCTCAAAGCTGGAGGACTCTGGAGGACTCTGGCTCCAGCACCTCCTCTCAAAGCTGGAGGACTCTGGCAACAGCACCTCCCTCTCAAAGCTGGAGGACTCTGGCTCCAGCACCTCCTCTCAAAGCTGGAGGACTATGGTTCCAGCACCTCCTTTTCAAAGCTGGAGGACTTTGGCTCTAGCACCTCCCTCTCAAAGCTGGAGGACTCTGGCTCCAGCACCTCCCTCTCAAAGCTGGAGGACTCTGGCTCCAAGACCTCCTCTCAAAGCAGGAGGACTCTGGCTCCAGCACCTCCTCTCAAAGCTGGAGGACTCTGGCTCCAGCACCTCCCTCTCAAAGCAGGAGGACTATTGCTCCAGCACCTCCCTCTCAAAGCAGGAGGACTCTGGCTCCAGCACCTCCCTCTCAAAGCAGGAGGACTCTGCTTCCAGCACCTCCCTCTCAAAGCAGGAGGACTCTGGCTCCAGAACCTCCTCTCAAAGCTGGAGGACTCTGGCTCCAGCACCTCCCTCTCAAAGCAGGAGGACTCTGGCTCCAGCACCTCCTTCTCAAAGCCGGAGGACTCTGGCTTCAGCACCTCCTTCTCAGAGTAGGAAGACTCTGGCTCCAGCACCTCCCTCTCAAAGCAGGAGGACTCTGGTTCCAGCACCTCCCTCTCAAAGCTGGAGGACTCTGGCTCCAGCACCTCCTCTCAAAGCCGGAGGATTCTGGCTCCAGCACCTCCCTCTCAAAGCTGGAGGACTATGGCTCCAGCACCTCCTTATCAAAGCTGGAGGACTTTGGCTCCAGCACCTCCCTCTCAAAGCTGGAGGACTCTGGCTCCAGCACCTCCCTCTCAAAGCTGGAGGACTCTGGCTCCAGCGCCTCCCTCTCAAAGCAGGAGGACTCTGGCTCCAGCACCTCCTCTCAAAGCTGGAGGACTCTGGCTCCAGCACCTCCTCTCAAAGCTGGAGGACTATGGCTCCAGCACCTCCTTTTCAAAGCTGGAGGACTTTGGCTCCAGCACCTCCCTCTCAAAGCTGGAGGACTCTGGCTCCAGCACCTCCCTCTCAAAGCTGGAGGACTCTGGCTCCAGCCCCTCCTCTCAAAGCAGGAGGACTCTGGCTCCAGCACCTCCCTCTCAAAGCTGGAGGACTCTGGCTCCAGGACCTCCCTCTCAAAGCTGGAGGACTCCGTCTCCAGCACCTCCCTCTCAAAGCAGGAGGACTCTGGTTCCAGCACCTCCCTCTCAAAGCTGGAGGACTCTGGCTCCAGCACCTCCTCTCAAAGCTGGAGGACTCTGGCTCCAGCACCTCCTTCTCAAAGCAGGAGGACTATTGCTCCAGCACCTCCCTCTCAAAGCAGGAGGACTCTGGCTCCAGCACCTCCTCTCAAAGCTGGAGGACTCTGGCTCCAGCGCCTCCCTCTCAAAGCTGGAGCACTCTGGAGGACTCTGGCTCCAGCACCTCCTCTCAAAGCTGGAGGACTCTGGCAACAGCACCTCCCTCTCAAAGCTGGAGGACTCTGGCTCCAGCACCTCCTCTCAAAGCTGGAGGACTATGGTTCCAGCACCTCCTTTTCAAAGCTGGAGGACTTTGGCTCTAGCACCTCCCTCTCAAAGCTGGAGGACTCTGGCTCCAGCACCTCCCTCTCAAAGCTGGAGGACTCTGGCTCCAAGACCTCCTCTCAAAGCAGGAGGACTCTGGCTCCAGCACCTCCTCTCAAAGCTGGAGGACTCTGGCTCCAGCACCTCCCTCTCAAAGCAGGAGGACTATTGCTCCAGCACCTCCCTCTCAAAGCAGGAGGACTCTGGCTCCAGCACCTCCCTCTCAAAGCAGGAGGACTCTGCTTCCAGCACCTCCCTCTCAAAGCAGGAGGACTCTGGCTCCAGAACCTCCTCTCAAAGCTGGAGGACTCTGGCTCCAGCACCTCCTTCTCAAAGCAGGAGGACTCTGCCTCCAGCACCTCCCTCTCAAAGCAGGAGGACTCTGGCTCCAGCACCTCCTTCTCAAAGCCGGAGGACTCTGGCTTCAGCACCTCCTTCTCAGAGTAGGAAGACTCTGGCTCCAGCACCTCCCTCTCAAAGCAGGAGGACTCTGGTTCCAGCACCTCCCTCTCAAAGCTGGAGGACTCTGGCTCCAGCACCTCCTCTCAAAGCCGGAGGATTCTGGCTCCAGCACCTCCCTCTCAAAGCTGGAGGACCCTGGCTCCAGCACCTCCTCTCAAAGCTGGAGGACTTTGGCTCCAGCACCTCCCTCTCAAAGCTGGAGGACTATGGCTCCAGCACCTCCTTCTCAAAGCTGGAGGACTTTGGCTCCAGCACCTCCCTCTCAAAGCTGGAGGACTCTGGCTCCAGCACCTCCCTCTCAAAGCTGGAGGACTCTGGCTCCAGCGCCTCCCTCTCAAAGCTGGAGGACTCTGGCTCCAGCACCCCCTCTCAAAGCAGGAGGACTCTGGCTCCAGCACCTCCTCTCAAAGCTGGAGGAGTCTGGCTCCAGCGACTCCCTCTCAAAGCTGGAGGACTCTGGAGGACTCTGGCTCCAGCACCTCCTCTCAAAGCTGGAGGACTCAGGCAAAAGCACCTCCCTCTCAAAGCTGGAGGACTCTGGCTCCAGCACCTCCCTCTCAAAGCTGGAGGACTTTGGCTCCAGCACCTCCCTCTCAAAGCTGGAGGACTCTGGCTCCAGCCCCTCCTCTCAAAGCAGGAGGACTCTGGCTCCAGCACCTCCCTCTCAAAGCTGGAGGACTCTGGCTCCAGCACCTCCTTCTCAAAGCTGGAGGACTCTGGCTCCAGCACCTCCTCTCAAAGCTGGAGGACTCTGGCTCCAGCACCTCCTCTCAAAGCTGGAGGACTCTGGCTCCAGCACCTCCTCTCAAAGCTGGAGGACTCTGTCTCCAGCGCCTCCTCTCAAAAAGGGAGGACTCTGGCTCCAGCACCTCCTTCTCAAAGCAGGAGGACTATTGCTCCAGCACCTCCCTCTCAAAGCAGGAGGACTCTGGCTCCAGCACCTCCTCTCAAAGCTGGAGGACTCTGGCTCCAGCGCCTCCCTCTCAAAGCTGGAGGACTCTGGAGGACTCTGGCTCCAGCACCTCCTCTCAAAGCTGGAGGACTCTGGCAACAGCACCTCCCTCTCAAAGCTGGAGGACTCTGGCTCCAGCACCTCCTCTCAAAGCTGGAGGACTATGGTTCCAGCACCTCCTTTTCAAAGCTGGAGGACTTTGGCTCTAGCACCTCCCTCTCAAAGCTGGAGGACTCTGGCTCCAGCACCTCCCTCTCAAAGCTGGAGGACTCTTGCTCCAAGACCTCCTCTCAAAGCAGGAGGACTCTGGCTCCAGCACCTCCTCTCAAAGCTGGAGGACTCTGGCTCCAGCACCTCCCTCTCAAAGCAGGAGGACTATTGCTCCAGCACCTCCCTCTCAAAGCAGGAGGACTCTGGCTCCAGCACCTCCCTCTCAAAGCAGGAGGACTCTGCTTCCAGCACCTCCCTCTCAAAGCAGGAGGACTCTGGCTCCAGAACCTCCTCTCAAAGCTGAAGGACTCTGGCTCCAGCACCTCCTTCTCAAAGCAGGAGGACTCTGCCTCCAGCACCTCCCTCTCAAAGCAGGAGGACTCTGGCTCCAGCACCTCCTTCTCAAAGCCGGAGGACTCTGGCTTCAGCACCTCCTTCTCAAAGTAGGAAGACTCTGGCTCCAGCACCTCCTCTAAAAGCTGGAGGACTCTGGCTCCAGGACCTCCCTCTTAAAGCTGGAGGACTCTGTCTCCAGCACCTCCCTCTCAAAGCAGGAGGACTATGGTTCCAGCACCTCCCTCTCAAAGCTGGAGGACTCTGGCTCCAGCACCTCCTCTCAAAGCCGGAGGATTCTGGCTCCAGCACCTCCCTCTCAAAGCTGGAGGACTATGGCTCCAGCACCTCCTCTCAAAGCTGGAGGACTCTGGCTCCAGCACCTCCTTCTAAAAGCTGGAGGACTCTGGCTCCAGGACCTCCCTCTCAAAGCTGGAGGACTATGGCTCCAGCACCTCCTTCTCAAAGCTGGAGGACTTTGGCTCCAGCACCTCCCTCTCAAAGCTGGAGGACTCTGGCTCCAGCACCTCCCTCTCAAAGCTGGAGGACTCTGGCTCCAGCGCCTCCCTCTCAAAGCTGGAGGACTCTGGCTCCAGCACCCCCTCTCAAAGCAGGAGGACTCTGGCTCCAGCACCTCCTCTCAAAGCTGGAGGACTCTGGCTCCAGCGACTCCCTCTCAAAGCTGGAGGACTCTGGAGGACTCTGGCTCCAGCACCTCCTCTCAAAGCTGGAGGACTCAGTCAACAGCACCTCCCTCTCAAAGCTGGAGGACTTTGGCTCCAGCACCTCCCTCTCAAAGCTGGAGGACTCTGGCTCCAGCACCTCCCTCTCAAAGCTGGAGGACTCTGGCTCCAGCCCCTCCTCTCAAAGCAGGAGGACTCTGGCTCCAGCACCTCCCTCTCAAAGCTGGAGGACTCTGGCTCCAGCACCTCCTTCTCAAAGCTGGAGGACTCTGGCTCCAGCACCTCCTCTCAAAGCTGGAGGACTCTGGCTCCAGCACCTCCTCTCAAAGCTGGAGGACTCTGGCTCCAGCACCTCCTCTCAAAGCTGGAGGACTCTGTCTCCAGCGCCTCCTCTCAAAAAGGGAGGACTCTGGCTCCAGCACCTCCTCTCAAAGCAGGAGGACTCTGAATCCAGCACCTCCTTCTCAAAGCTGGAGGACTCTGGCTCCAGCAACTCCTCTCAAAGTTGTAGGTCTCTGGCTCCAGCACCTCCTTCTCAAAGCAGGAAGACTCTGGCTCCAGCACCTCCTCTCAAAGTCGTAGGACTTTGGCTCCAGCACCTCCTCTCAAAAAGGGAGGACTCTGGCTCCAGCACCTCCTCTCAAAGCAGGAGGACTCTGGCTCCAGCACCTCCTCTCAGAGCTGGAGGACTTTGGCTCCAGCACCTCCTCTCAAAAAGGGAGGACTCTGGCTCCAGCACCTCCTCTCAAAGCTGGAGGACTCTGGCTCCAGAACCTCCTCTCAAAGTCGTAGGACTCTGGCTCCAGCACCTCCTTCTCAAAGCAGGAAGACTTTGGCTCCAGCACCTTCTCTCAAAGCTGGAGGACTCTGGCTTCAGCACCTCCTTCTCAAAGCAGGAGGACTCTGAATCCAGCACCTCTTCTCAAAGCTGGAGGACTCTGGCTGCAGCACCTCCTTCTCAAAGCAGGAGGACTCTGAATCCATCCCCTCCTTCTCAAAGCTGGATGACTTTGGCTACAGCGCCTCCCTCTCAAAGCTGGAGGACTCTGGCTCCAGGACCTCCCTCTCAAAGCTGGAGGACTCTGTCTCCAGCACCTCCCTCTCAAAGCAGGAGGACTCTGGTTCCAGCACCTCCCTCTCAAAGCTGGAGGACTCTGGCTCCAGCACCTCCTCTCAAAGCCGGAGGATTCTGGCTCCAGCACCTCCTCTCAAAGCTGGAGGACTCTGGCTCCAGCACCTCCTTCTCAAAGCAGGAGGACTATTGCTCCAGCACCTCCCTCTCAAAGCAGGAGGACTCTGGCTCCAGCACCTCCCTCTCAAATTAGGAGGACTCTGCTTCCAGCACCTCCCTCTCAAAGCAGGATGACTCTGGCTCCAGAACCTCCTCTCAAAGCTGGAGGACTCTGGCTCCAGCACCTCCTTCTCAAAGCAGGAGGACTCTGGCTCCAGCACCTCCCTCTCAAAGCAGGAGGACTCTGGCTCCAGCACCTCCTCTCAAAGCTGGAGGACCCAGGCAACAGCACCTCCCTCTCAAAGCTGGAGGACTCTGGCTCCAGCACCTCCTCTCAAAGCTGGAGGACTATGGCTCCAGCACCTCCTTTTCAAAGCTGGAGGACTTTGGCTCCAGCACCTCCCTCTCAAAGCTGGAGGACTCTGGCTCCAGCACCTCCCTCTCAAAGCTGGAGGACTCTGGCTCCAGCACCTCCCTCTCAAAGCTGGAGGACTCTGGCTCCAGCACCTCCTTTTCAAAGCTGGAGGACTTTGGCTCTAGCACCTCCCTCTCAAAGCTGGAGGACTCTGGCTCCAGCACCTCCCTCTCAAAGCTGTCGGACTCTGGCTCCAGCACCTCCTCTCAAAGCAGGAGGACTCTGGCTCCAGCACCTCCTCTCAAAGCTGGAGGACTCCTGCTCCAGCACCTCCCTCTCAAAGCAGGAGGACTCTGCTTCAGCACCTCCCTCTCAAAGCAGGAGGACTCTGGCTCCAGAACCTCCTCTCAAAGCTGGAGGAATCTGGCTCCAGCACCTCCTTCTCAAAGCAGGAGGACTCTGGCTCCAGCACCTCCCTCTCAAAGCAGGAGGACTCTGGCTCCAGCACCTCCTTCTCAAAGCCGGAGGACTCTGGCTTCAGCACCTCCTTCTCAAAGTAGGAAGACTCTGGTTCCAGCACCTCCTCTAAAAGCTGGAGGACTCTGGCTCCAGGACCTCCCTCTCAAAGCTGGAGGACTCTGTCTCCAGCACCTCCCTCTCAAAGCAGGAGGACTCTGGTTCCAGCACCTCCCCCTCAAAGCTGGAGGACTCTGGCTCCAGCACCTCCTCTCAAAGCCGGAGGATTCTGGCTCCAGCACCTCCCTCTCAAAGCTGGAGGACCCTGGCTCCAGCACCTCCTCTCAAAGCTGGAGGACTCTGGCTCCAGCACCTCCTTCTAAAAGCTGGAGGACTCTGGCTCCAGGACCTCCCTCTCAAAGCTGGAGGACTATGGCTCCAGCACCTCCTTCTCAAAGCTGGAGGACTTTGGCTCCAGCACCTCCCTCTCAAAGCTGGAGGACTCTGGCTCCAGCACCTCCCTCTCAAAGCTGGAGGACTCTGGCTCCAGCACCTCCTCTCAAAGCTGGAGGACTATGGCTCCAGCACCTCCCTCTCAAAGCTGGAGGACTCTGGCTCCAGCCCCTCCTCTCAAAGCAGGAGGACTCTGGCTCCAGCACCTCCCTCTCAAAGCTGGAGGACTCTGGCTCCAGCCCCTCCTCTCAAAGCAGGAGGACTCTGGCTCCAGCACCTCCCTCTCAAAGCTGGAGGACTCTGGCTCCAGCACCTCCCTCTCAAAGCTGGAGGACTCTGGCTCCAGCACCTCCTCTCAAAGCTGGAGGACTCTGGCAACAGCACTTCCCTCTCAAAGCTGGAGGACTCTGACTCCAGCACCTCCTTTTCAAAGCTGGAGGACTTTGGCTCTAGCACCTCCCTCTCAAAGCTGGAGGACTCTTGCTCCAGCACCTCCCTCTCAAAGCTGGCGGACTCTGGCTCCAGCACCTCCTCTCAAAGCAGGAGGACTCTGGCTCCAGCACCTCCTCTCAAAGCTGGAGGACTCTGGCTCCAGCACCTCCCTCTCAAAGCAGGAGGACTATTGCTCCAGCACCTCCCTCTAAAAGCAGGAGGACTCTGGCTCCAGCACCTCCCTCTCAAAGCAGGAGGACTCTGCTTCCAGCACCTCCCTCTCAAAGCAGGAGGACTCTGGCTCCAGAACCTCCTCTCAAAGCTGGAGGACTCTGGCTCCAGCACCTCCTTCTCAAAGCAGGAGGACTCTGGCTCCAGCACCTCCCTCTCAAAGCAGGAGGACTCTGGCTCCAGCACCTCCTTCTCAAAGCCGGAGGACTCTGGCTTCAGCACCTCCTTCTCAAAGTAGGAAGACTCTGGTTCCAGCACCTCCTCTAAAAGCTGGAGGACTCTGGCTCCAGGACCTCCCTCTCAAAGCTGGAGGACTCTGTCTCCAGCACCTCCCTCTCAAAGCAGGAGGACTCTGGTTCCAGCACCTCCCTCTCAAAGCTGGAGGACTCTGGCTCCAGCACCTCCTCTCAAAGCCGGAGGATTCTGGCTCCAGCACCTCCCTCTCAAAGCTGGAGGACCCTGGCTCCAGCACCTCCTCTCAAAGCTGGAGGACTCTGGCTCCAGCACCTCCTTCTAAAAGCTGGAGGACTCTGGCTCCAGGACCTCCCTCTCAAAGCTGGAGGACTATGGCTCCAGCACCTCCTTCTCAAAGCTGGAGGACTTTGGCTCCAGCACCTCCCTCTCAAAGCTGGAGGACTCTGGCTCCAGCACCTCCCTCTCAAAGCTGGAGGACTCTGGCTCCAGCACCTCCTCTCAAAGCTGGAGGACTATGGCTCCAGCACCTCCCTCTCAAAGCTGGAGGACTCTGGCTCCAGCCCCTCCTCTCAAAGCAGGAGGACTCTGGCTCCAGCACCTCCCTCTCAAAGCTGGAGGACTCTGGCTCCAGCACCTCCTTCTCAAAGCTGGAGGACTCTGGCTCCAGCACCTCCTCTCAAAGCTGGAGGACTCTGGCTCCAGCACCTCCTCTCAAAGCTGGAGGACTCTGGCTCCAGCACCTCCTCTCAAAGCTGGAGGACTCTGTCTCCAGCGCCTCCTCTCAAAAAGGGAGGACTCTGGCTCCAGCACCTCCTCTCAAAGCAGGAGGACTCTGGCTCCAGCACCTCCTCTCAAAGCTGGAGGACTTTGGCCCCAGCACCTCCTCTCAAAAAGGGAGGACTCTGGCTCCAGCACCTCCTCTCAAAGCTGGAGGACTCTGAATCCAGCACCTCCTTCTCAAAGCTGGAGGACTCTGGCTCCAGCACCTCCTCTCAAAGTTGTAGGACTCTGGCTCCAGCACCTCCTTCTCAAAGCAGGAAGACTCTGGCTCCAGCACCTCCTCTCAAAGTCGTAGGACTTTGGCTCCAGCACCTCCTCTCAAAAAGTGAGGACTCTGGCTCCAGCACCTCCTCTCAAAAAGGGAGGACTCTGGCTCCAGCACCTCCTCTCAAAGCTGGAGGACTCTGGCTCCAGCACCTCCTCTCAAAGTCGTAGGACTCTGGCTCCAGCACCTCCTTCTCAAAGCAGGAAGACTCTGGCTCCAGCACCTTCTCTCAAAGCTGGAGGACTCTGGCTTCAGCACCTCCTTCTCAAAGCAGGAGGACTCTGAATCCAGCACCTCTTCTCAAAGCTGGAGGACTCTGGCTCTAGCACCTCCTCTCAAAGTCGTAGGACTTTGGCTCCAGCACCTCCTCTCAAAAAGGGAGGACTCTGGCTCCAGCACCTCCTCTCAAAGCTGGAGGACTTTGGCTCCAGCACCTCCTCTCAAAAAGGGAGGACTCTGGCTCCAGCACCTCCTCTCAAAGCTGGAGGACTCTGGCTCCAGCACCTCCTCTCAAAGTCGTAGGACTCTGGCTCCAGCACCTCCTTCTCAAAGCAGGAAGACTCTGGCTCCAGCACCTCCTCTCAAAGCTGGAGGACTCTGGCTTCAGCACCTCCCTCTCAAAGCTGGAGGACTCTGGCTCCAGCACCTCCTCTCAAAGTCGTAGGACTCTGGCTCCAGCACCTCCTTCTCAAAGCAGGAAGACTCTGGCTCCAGCACCTTCTCTCAAAGCTGGAGGACTCTGGCTTCAGCACCTCCTTCTCAAAGCAGGAGGACTCTGAATCCAGCACCTCTTCTCAAAGCTGGAGGACTCTGGCTCTAGCACCTCCTCTCAAAGTCGTAGGACTTTGGCTCCAGCACCTCCTCTCAAAAAGGGAGGACTCTGGCTCCAGCACCTCCTCTCAAAGCTGGAGGACTTTGGCTCCAGCACCTCCTCTCAAAAAGGGAGGACTCTGGCTCCAGCACCTCCTCTCAAAGCTGGAGGACTCTGGCTCCAGCACCTCCTCTCAAAGTCGTAGGACTCTGGCTCCAGCACCTCCTTCTCAAAGCAGGAAGACTCTGGCTCCAGCACCTCCTCTCAAAGCTGGAGGACTCTGGCTTCAGCACCTCCCTCTCAAAGCTGGAGGACTCTGGCTCCAGCACCTCCCTCTCAAAGCAGAAGGACTCTGGCTCCAGCACCTCCTCTCAAAGCTGGAGGACTATGGCTCCAGCACCTCCTTTTCAAAGCTGGAGGACTTTGGCTCCAGCACCTCCCTCTCAAAGCTGGAGGACTCTGGCTCCAGCACCTCCCTCTCAAAGCTGGAGGACTCTGGCTCCAGCCCCTCCTCTCAAAGCAGGAGGACTCTGGCTCCAGCACCTCCCTCTCAAAGCTGGAGGACTCTGGCTCCAGGACCTCCCTCTCAAAGCTGGAGGACTCTGTCTCCAGCACCTCCCTCTCAAAGCAGGAGGACTCTGGTTCCAGCACCTCCCTCTCCAAGCTGGAGGACTCTGGCTCCAGCACCTCCTCTCAAAGCCGGAGGATTCTGGCTCCAGCACCTCCTCTCAAAGCTGGAGGACTCTGGCTCCAGCACCTCCTTCTCAAAGCAGGAGGACTATTGCTCCAGCACCTCCCTCTCAAAGCAGGATGACTCTGGCTCCAGAACCTCCTCTCAAAGCTGGAGGACTCTGGCTCCAGCACCTCCCTCTCAAAGCAGGAGGACTCTGGCTCCAGCACCTCCTTCTCAAAGCCGGAGGACTCTGGCTTCAGCACCTCCTTCTCAAAGTAGGAAGACTCTGGTTCCAGCACCTCCTCTAAAAGCTGGAGGACTCTGGCTCCAGGACCTCCCTCTCAAAGCTGGAGGACTCTGTCTCCAGCACCTCCTCTCAAAGCCGGAGGATTCTGGCTCCAGCACCTCCCTCTCAAAGCTGGAGGACCCTGGCTCCAGCACCTCCTCTCAAAGCTGGAGGACTCTGGCTCCAGCACCTCCTTCTAAAAGCTGGAGGACTCTGGCTCCAGGACCTCCCTCTCAAAGCTGGAGGACTATGGCTCCAGCACCTCCTTCTCAAAGCTGGAGGACTTTGGCTCCAGCACCTCCCTCTCAAAGCTGGAGGACTCTGGCTCCAGCACCTCCCTCTCAAAGCTGGAGGACTCTGGCTCCAGCACCTCCTCTCAAAGCTGGAGGACTATGGCTCCAGCACCTCCCTCTCAAAGCTGGAGGACTCTGGCTCCAGCCCCTCCTCTCAAAGCAGGAGGACTCTGGCTCCAGCACCTCCCTCTCAAAGCTGGAGGACTCTGGCTCCAGCACCTCCTTCTCAAAGCTGGAGGACTCTGGCTCCAGCACCTCCTCTCAAAGCTGGAGGACTCTGGCTCCAGCACCTCCTCTCAAAGCTGGAGGACTCTGGCTCCAGCACCTCCTCTCAAAGCTGGAGGACTCTGTCTCCAGCGCCTCCTCTCAAAAAGGGAGGACTCTGGCTCCAGCACCTCCTCTCAAAGCAGGAGGACTCTGGCTCCAGCACCTCCTCTCAAAGCTGGAGGACTTTGGCCCCAGCACCTCCTCTCAAAAAGGGAGGACTCTGGCTCCAGCACCTCCTCTCAAAGCTGGAGGACTCTGAATCCAGCACCTCCTTCTCAAAGCTGGAGGACTCTGGCTCCAGCACCTCCTCTCAAAGTTGTAGGACTCTGGCTCCAGCACCTCCTTCTCAAAGCAGGAAGACTCTGGCTCCAGCACCTCCTCTCAAAGTCGTAGGACTTTGGCTCCAGCACCTCCTCTCAAAAAGGGAGGACTCTGGCTCCAGCACCTCCTCTCAAAAAGGGAGGACTCTGGCTCCAGCACCTCCTCTCAAAGCTGGAGGACTCTGGCTCCAGCACCTCCTCTCAAAGTCGTAGGACTCTGGCTCCAGCACCTCCTTCTCAAAGCAGGAAGACTCTGGCTCCAGCACCTCCTTCTCAAAGCAGGAGGACTCTGAATCCAGCACCTCTTCTCAAAGCTGGAGGACTCTGGCTCTAGCACCTCCTCTCAAAGTCGTAGGACTTTGGCTCCAGCACCTCCTCTCAAAAAGGGAGGACTCTGGCTCCAGCACCTCCTCTCAAAGCTGGAGGACTTTGGCTCCAGCACCTCCTCTCAAAAAGGGAGGACTCTGGCTCCAGCACCTCCTCTCAAAGCTGGAGGACTCTGGCTCCAGCACCTCCTCTCAAAGTCGTAGGACTCTGGCTCCAGCACCTCCTTCTCAAAGCAGGAAGACTCTGGCTCCAGCACCTCCTCTCAAAGCTGGAGGACTCTGGCTTCAGCACCTCCCTCTCAAAGCTGGAGGACTTTGGCTCCAGCACCTCCCTCTCAAAGCTGGAGGACTCTGGCTCCAGCACCTCCCTCTCAAAGCAGAAGGACTCTGGCTCCAGCACCCCCTCTCAAAGCTGGAGGACTATGGCTCCAGCACCTCCTTTTCAAAGCTGGAGGACTTTGGCTCCAGCACCTCCCTCTCAAAGCTGGAGGACTCTGGCTCCAGCACCTCCCTCTCAAAGCTGGAGGACTCTGGCTCCAGCCCCTCCTCTCAAAGCAGGAGGACTCTGGCTCCAGCACCTCCTTCTCAAAGCTGGAGGACTCTGGCTCCAGCACCTCCTCTCAAAATTGGAGGACTCTGGCTCCAGCACCTCCTCTCAAAGCTGGAGGACTCTGGCTCCAGCACCTCCTCTCAAAGCTGGAGGACTCTGTCTCCAGCGCCTCCTCTCAAAAAGGGAGGACTCTGGCTCCAGCACCTCCTCTCAAAGCAGGAGGACTCTGGCTCCAGCACCTCCTCTCAAAGCTGGAGGACTTTGGCCCCAGCACCTCCTCTCAAAAAGGGAGGACTCTGGCTCCAGCACCTCCTCTCAAAGCTGGAGGACTCTGAATCCAGCACCTCCTTCTCAAAGCTGGAGGACTCTGGCTCCAGCACCTCCTCTCAAAGTTGTAGGACTCTGGCTCCAGCACCTCCTTCTCAAAGCAGGAAGACTCTGGCTCCAGCACCTCCTCTCAAAGTCGTAGGACTTTGGCTCCAGCACCTCCTCTCAAAAAGGGAGGACTCTGGCTCCAGCACCTCCTCTCAAAAAGGGAGGACTCTGGCTCCAGCACCTCCTCTCAAAGCTGGAGGACTCTGGCTCCAGCACCTCCTCTCAAAGTCGTAGGACTCTGGCTCCAGCACCTCCTTCTCAAAGCAGGAAGACTCTGGCTCCAGCACCTCCTTCTCAAAGCAGGAGGACTCTGAATCCAGCACCTCTTCTCAAAGCTGGAGGACTCTGGCTCTAGCACCTCCTCTCAAAGTCGTAGGACTTTGGCTCCAGCACCTCCTCTCAAAAAGGGAGGACTCTGGCTCCAGCACCTCCTCTCAAAGCTGGAGGACTTTGGCTCCAGCACCTCCTCTCAAAAAGGGAGGACTCTGGCTCCAGCACCTCCTCTCAAAGCTGGAGGACTCTGGCTCCAGCACCTCCCTCTCAAAGCAGAAGGACTCTGGCTCCAGCACCTCCTCTCAAAGCTGGAGGACTATGGCTCCAGCACCTCCTTTTCAAAGCTGGAGGACTTTGGCTCCAGCACCTCCCTCTCAAAGCTGGAGGACTCTGGCTCCAGCACCTCCCTCTCAAAGCTGGAGGACTCTGGCTCCAGCCCCTCCTCTCAAAGCAGGAGGACTCTGGCTCCAGCACCTCCCTCTCAAAGCTGGAGGACTCTGGCTCCAGGACCTCCCTCTCAAAGCTGGAGGACTCTGTCTCCAGCACCTCCCTCTCAAAGCAGGAGGACTCTGGTTCCAGCACCTCCCTCTCCAAGCTGGAGGACTCTGGCTCCAGCACCTCCTCTCAAAGCCGGAGGATTCTGGCTCCAGCACCTCCTCTCAAAGCTGGAGGACTCTGGCTCCAGCACCTCCTTCTCAAAGCAGGAGGACTATTGCTCCAGCACCTCCCTCTCAAAGCAGGAGGACTCTGGCTCCAGCACCTCCCTCTCAAATTAGGAGGACTCTGCTTCCAGCACCTCCCTCTCAAAGCAGGATGACTCTGGCTCCAGAACCTCCTCTCAAAGCTGGAGGACTCTGGCTCCAGCACCTCCTTCTCAAAGCAGGAGGACTCTGGCTCCAGCACCTCCCTCTCAAAGCAGGAGGACTCTGGCTCCAGCACCTCCTCTCAAAGCTGGAGGACCCAGGCAACAGCACCTCCCTCTCAAAGCTGGAGGACTCTGGCTCCAGCACCTCCTCTCAAAGCTGGAGGACTATGGCTCCAGCACCTCCTTTTCAAAGCTGGAGGACTTTGGCTCCAGCACCTCCTTTTCAAAGCTGGAGGACTCTGGCTCCAGCACCTCCCTCTCAAAGCTGGAGGACTCTGGCTCCAGCACCTCCCTCTCAAAGCTGGAGGACTCTGGCTCCAGCACCTCCTCTCAAAGCTGGAGGACTCTGGAGGACTCTGGCTCCAGCACCTCCTCTCAAAGCTGGAGGACTCTGGCAACAGCACCTCCCTCTCAAAGCTGGAGGACTCTGACTCCAGCAACTCCTCTCAAAGCTGGAGGACTATGGTTCCAGCACCTCCTTTTCAAAGCTGGAGGACTTTGGCTCTAGCACCTCCCTCTCAAAGCTGGAGGACTCTGGCTCCAGCACCTCCCTCTCAAAGCTGGAGGACTCTGGCTCCAGCACCTCCTCTCAAAGCAGGAGGACTCTGGCTCCAGCACCTCCTCTCAAAGCTGGAGGACTCTGGCTCCAGCACCTCCCTCTCAAAGCAGGAGGACTATTTCTCCAGCACCTCCCTCTCAAAGCAGGAGGACTCTGGCTCCAGCGCCTCCCTCTCAAAGCAGGAGGACTCTGCTTCCAGCACCTCCCTCTCAAAGCAGGAGGACTCTGGCTCCAGAACCTCCTCTCAAAGCTGGAGGACTCTGGCTCCAGCACCTCCTTCTCAAAGCAGGAGGACTCTGGCTCCAGCACCTCCCTCTCAAAGCAGGAGGACTCTGGCTCCAGCACCTCCTTCTCAAAGCCGGAGGACTCTGGCTTCAGCACCTCCCTCTCAAAGCAGGAAGACTCTGGCTCCAGCACCTCCTTCTCAAAGCTGGAGGACTCTGTCTCCAGCACCTCCCTCTCAAAGCAGGAGGACTCTGGTTCCAGCACCTCCCTCTCAAAGCTGGAGGACTCTGGCTCCAGCACCTCCTCTCAAAGCCGGAGGATTCTGGCTCCAGCACCTCCCTCTCAAAGCTGGAGGACCCTGGCTCCAGCACCTCCTCTCAAAGCTGGAGGACTCTGGCTCCAGCACCTCCTTCTAAAAGCTGGAGGACTCTGGCTCCAGGACCTCCCTCTCAAAGCTGGAGGACTATGGCTCCAGCACCTCCTTCTCAAAGCTGGAGGACTTTGGCTCCAGCACCTCCCTCTCAAAGCTGGAGGACTCTGGCTCCAGCACCTCCCTCTCAAAGCTGGAGGACTCTGGCTCCAGCGCCTCCCTCTCAAAGCTGGAGGACTCTGGCTCCAGCACCCCCTCTCAAAGCAGGAGGACTCTGGCTCCAGCACCTCCTCTCAAAGCTGGAGGACTCTGGCTCCAGCGACTCCCTCTCAAAGCTGGAGGACTCTGGAAGACTCTGGCTCCAGCACCTCCTCTCAAAGCTGGAGGACTCAGGCAACAGCACCTCCCTCTCAAAGCTGGAGGACTCTGGCTCCAGCACCTCCTCTGAAAGCTGGAGGACTATGGCTCCAGCACCTCCTTTTCAAAGCTGGAGGACTTTGGCTCCAGCACCTCCCTCTCAAAGCTGGAGGACTCTGGCTCCAGGACCTCCCTCTCAAAGCTGGAGGACTATGGCTCCAGCACCTCCTTCTCAAAGCTGGAGGACTTTGGCTCCAGCACCTCCCTCTCAAAGCAGGAGGACTCTGGCTCCAGCACCTCCTCTCAAAGCTGGAGGACTCTGGCTCCAGCACCTCCCTCTCAAAGCAGGAGGACTATTTCTCCAGCACCTCCCTCTCAAAGCAGGAGGACTCTGGCTCCAGCGCCTCCCTCTCAAAGCAGGAGGACTCTGCTTCCAGCACCTCCCTCTCAAAGCAGGAGGACTCTGGCTCCAGAACCTCCTCTCAAAGCTGGAGGACTCTGGCTCCAGCACCTCCTTCTCAAAGCAGGAGGACTCTGGCTCCAGCACCTCCCTCTCAAAGCAGGAGGACTCTGGCTCCAGCACCTCCTTCTCAAAGCCGGAGGACTCTGGCTTCAGCACCTCCCTCTCAAAGCAGGAAGACTCTGGCTCCAGCACCTCCTTCTCAAAGCTGGAGGACTCTGTCTCCAGCACCTCCCTCTCAAAGCAGGAGGACTCTGGTTCCAGCACCTCCCTCTCAAAGCTGGAGGACTCTGGCTCCAGCACCTCCTCTCAAAGCCGGAGGATTCTGGCTCCAGCACCTCCCTCTCAAAGCTGGAGGACCCTGGCTCCAGCACCTCCTCTCAAAGCTGGAGGACTCTGGCTCCAGCACCTCCTTCTAAAAGCTGGAGGACTCTGGCTCCAGGACCTCCCTCTCAAAGCTGGAGGACTATGGCTCCAGCACCTCCTTCTCAAAGCTGGAGGACTTTGGCTCCAGCACCTCCCTCTCAAAGCTGGAGGACTCTGGCTCCAGCACCTCCCTCTCAAAGCTGGAGGACTCTGGCTCCAGCGCCTCCCTCTCAAAGCTGGAGGACTCTGGCTCCAGCACCCCCTCTCAAAGCAGGAGGACTCTGGCTCCAGCACCTCCTCTCAAAGCTGGAGGACTCTGGCTCCAGCGACTCCCTCTCAAAGCTGGAGGACTCTGGAGGACTCTGGCTCCAGCACCTCCTCTCAAAGCTGGAGGACTCAGGCAACAGCACCTCCCTCTCAAAGCTGGAGGACTCTGGCTCCAGCACCTCCTCTGAAAGCTGGAGGACTATGGCTCCAGCACCTCCTTTTCAAAGCTGGAGGACTTTGGCTCCAGCACCTCCCTCTCAAAGCTGGAGGACCTTGGCTCCAGCACCTCCCTCTCAAAGCTGGAGGACTCTGGCTCCAGCCCCTCCTCTCAAAGCAGGAGGACTCTGGCTCCAGCACCTCCCTCTCAAAGCTGGAGGACTCTGGCTCCAGCACCTCCTCTCAAAAAGGGAGGACTCTGGCTCCAGCACCTCCTCTCAAAGCTGGAGGACTCTGGCTCCAGCACCTCCTCTCAAAGCTGGAGGACTCTGGCTCCAGCACCTCCTCTCAAAGCTGGAGGACTCTGTCTCCAGCGCCTCCTCTCAAAAAGGGAGGACTCTGGCTCCAGCACCTCCTCTCAAAGCAGGAGGACTCTGGCTCCAGCACCTCCTCTCAAAGCTGGAGGACTTTGGCTCCAGCACCTCCTCTCAAAAAGGGAGGACTCTGGCTCCAGCACCTCCTCTCAAAGCTGGAGGACTCTGAATCCAGCACCTCCTTCTCAAAGCTGGAGGACTCTGGCTCCAGCACCTCCTCTCAAAGTCGGAGGACTCTGGCTCCAGCACCTCATTCTCAAAGCAGGAAGACTCTGGCTCCAGCACCTCCTCTCAAAGCTGGAGGACTCTGGCTTCAGCACCTCCTTCTCAAAGCAGGAGGACTCTGAATCCAGCACCTCTTCTCAAAGCAGGAAGACTCTGGCTCCAGCACCTCCTTCTCAAAGCTGGATGACTTTGGCTCCAGCACCTCCTCTCAAAGCTGGAGGACTATGGCTCCAGCACCTCCTTCTCAAAGCTGGATGACTTTGGCTCCAGCACCTCCCTCTCAAAGCTGGAGGACTCTGGCTCTAGCACCTCCCTCTCAAAGCTGGAGGACTCTGGCTCCAGCGCCTCATCTCAAAGCTGGAGGACTCAGGCAACAGCACCTCCCTCTCAAAGCTGGAGGACTCTGGCTCCAGCACCTCCTCTCAAAGCTGGAGGACTATGGCTCCAGCACCTCCTTTTCAAAGCTGGAGGACTTTGGCTCCAGCACCTCCCTCTTAAAGCTGGAGGACTCTGGCTCCAGCACCTCCCTCTCAAAGCTGGAGGACTCTGGCTCCAGCACCTCCCTCTCAAAGCTGGAGGACTCTGGCTCCAGCACCTCCTCTCAAAGCTGGAGGACTCTGGAGGACTCTGGCTCCAGCACCTCCTCTCAAAGCTGGAGGACTCTGGCAACAGCACCTCCCTCTCAAAGCTGGAGGACTCTGACTCCAGCAACTCCTCTCAAAGCTGGAGGACTATGGTTCCAGCACCTCCTTTTCAAAGCTGGAGGACTTTGGCTCCAGCACCTCCCTCTCAAAGCTGGAGGACTCTGGCTCCAGCACCTCCTCTCAAAGCAGGAGGACTCTGGCTCCAGCACCTCCTCTCAAAGCTGGAGGACTCTGGCTCCAGCACCTCCCTCTCAAAGCAGGAGGACTATTGCTCCAGCACCTCCCTCTCAAAGCATGAGGACTCTGGCTCCAGCACCTCCCTCTCAAAGCAGGAGGACTCTGCTTCCAGCACCTCCCTCTCAAAGCAGGAGGACTCTGGCTCCAGAACCTCCTCTCAAAGCTGGAGGACTCTGGCTCCAGCACCTCCTTCTCAAAGCAGGAGGACTCTGGCTCCAGCACCTCCCTCTCAAAGCAGGAGGACTCTGGCTCCAGCACCTCCTTCTCAAAGCCGGAGGACTCTGGCTTCAGCACCTCCTTCTCAAAGTAGGAAGACTCTGGCTCCAGCACCTCCTCTAAAAGCTGGAGGACTCTGGCTCCAGGACCTCCCTCTCAAAGCTGGAGGACTCTGGTTCCAGCACCTCCCTCTCAAAGCTGGAGGACTCTGGCTCCAGCACCTCCTCTCAAAGCCGGAGGATTCTGGCTCCAGCACCTCCCTCTCAAAGCTGGAGGACCCTGGCTCCAGCACCTCCTCTCAAAGCTGGAGGACTCTGGCTCCAGCACCTCCTTCTAAAAGCTGGAGGACTCTGGCTCCAGGACCTCCCTCTCAAAGCTGGAGGACTATGGCTCCAGCACCTCCTTCTCAAAGCTGGAGGACTTTGGCTCCAGCACCTCCCTCTCAAAGCTGGAGGACTCTGGCTCCAGCACCTCCCTCTCAAAGCTGGAGGACTCTGGCTCCAGCCCCTCCTCTCAAAGCAGGAGGACTCTGGCTCCAGCACCTCCCTCTCAAAGCAGGAGGACTCTGGCTCCAGCACCTCCTCTCAAAGCTGGAGGACCCAGGCAACAGCACCTCCCTCTCAAAGCTGGAGGACTCTGGCTCCAGCACCTCCTCTCAAAGCTGGAGGACTATGGCTCCAGCACCTCCTTTTCAAAGCTGGAGGACTTTGGCTCCAGCACCTCCCTCTCAAAGCTGGAGGACTCTGGCTCCAGCACCTCCCTCTCAAAGCTGGAGGACTCTGGCTCCAGCACCTCCTCTCAAAGCTGGAGGACTCTGGCTCCAGCACCTCCTCTCAAAGCTGGAGGACTCTGGAGGACTCTGGCTCCAGCACCTCCTCTCAAAGCTGGAGGACTCTGGCAACAGCACCTCCCTCTCAAAGCTGGAGGACTCTGACTCCAGCAACTCCTCTCAAAGCTGGAGGACTATGGTTCCAGCACCTCCTTTTCAAAGCTGGAGGACTTTGGCTCTAGCACCTCCCTCTCAAAGCTGGAGGACTCTGGCTCCAGCACCTCCCTCTCAAAGCTGGAGGACTCTGGCTCCAGCACCTCCTTCTCAAAGCAGGAAGACTCTGGCTCCAGCACCTCCTCTCAAAGCTGGAGGACTCTGGCTTCAGCACCTCCCTCTCAAAGCTGGAGGACTTTGGCTCCAGCACCTCCCTCTCAAAGCTGGAGGACTCTGGCTCCAGCACCTCCCTCTCAAAGCAGAAGGACTCTGGCTCCAGCACCTCCTCTCAAAGCTGGAGGACTATGGCTCCAGCACCTCCTTTTCAAAGCTGGAGGACTTTGGCTCCAGCACCTCCCTCTCAAAGCTGGAGGACTCTGGCTCCAGCACCTCCCTCTCAAAGCTGGAGGACTCTGGCTCCAGCCCCTCCTCTCAAAGCAGGAGGACTCTGGCTCCAGCACCTCCCTCTCAAAGCTGGAGGACTCTGGCTCCAGGACCTCCCTCTCAAAGCTGGAGGACTCTGTCTCCAGCACCTCCCTCTCAAAGCAGGAGGACTCTGGTTCCAGCACCTCCCTCTCCAAGCTGGAGGACTCTGGCTCCAGCACCTCCTCTCAAAGCCGGAGGATTCTGGCTCCAGCACCTCCTCTCAAAGCTGGAGGACTCTGGCTCCAGCACCTCCTTCTCAAAGCAGGAGGACTATTGCTCCAGCACCTCCCTCTCAAAGCAGGAGGACTCTGGCTCCAGCACCTCCCTCTCAAATTAGGAGGACTCTGCTTCCAGCACCTCCCTCTCAAAGCAGGATGACTCTGGCTCCAGAACCTCCTCTCAAAGCTGGAGGACTCTGGCTCCAGCACCTCCCTCTCAAAGCAGGAGGACTCTGGCTCCAGCACCTCCTTCTCAAAGCCGGAGGACTCTGGCTTCAGCACCTCCTTCTCAAAGTAGGAAGACTCTGGTTCCAGCACCTCCTCTAAAAGCTGGAGGACTCTGGCTCCAGGACCTCCCTCTCAAAGCTGGAGGACTCTGTCTCCAGCACCTCCTCTCAAAGCCGGAGGATTCTGGCTCCAGCACCTCCCTCTCAAAGCTGGAGGACCCTGGCTCCAGCACCTCCTCTCAAAGCTGGAGGACTCTGGCTCCAGCACCTCCTTCTAAAAGCTGGAGGACTCTGGCTCCAGGACCTCCCTCTCAAAGCTGGAGGACTATGGCTCCAGCACCTCCTTCTCAAAGCTGGAGGACTTTGGCTCCAGCACCTCCCTCTCAAAGCTGGAGGACTCTGGCTCCAGCACCTCCCTCTCAAAGCTGGAGGACTCTGGCTCCAGCACCTCCCTCTCAAAGCTGGAGGACTCTGGCTCCAGCACCTCCCTCTCAAAGCTGGAGGACTCTGGCTCCAGCCCCTCCTCTCAAAGCAGGAGGACTCTGGCTCCAGCACCTCCCTCTCAAAGCTGGAGGACTCTGGCTCCAGCACCTCCTTCTCAAAGCTGGAGGACTCTGGCTCCAGCACCTCCTCTCAAAGCTGGAGGACTCTGGCTCCAGCACCTCCTCTCAAAGCTGGAGGACTCTGGCTCCAGCACCTCCTCTCAAAGCTGGAGGACTCTGTCTCCAGCGCCTCCTCTCAAAAAGGGAGGACTCTGGCTCAAGCACCTCCTCTCAAAGCAGGAGGACTCTGGCTCCAGCACCTCCTCTCAAAGCTGGAGGACTTTGGCCCCAGCACCTCCTCTCAAAAAGGGAGGACTCTGGCTCCAGCACCTCCTCTCAAAGCTGGAGGACTCTGAATCCAGCACCTCCTTCTCAAAGCTGGAGGACTCTGGCTCCAGCACCTCCTCTCAAAGTTGTAGGACTCTGGCTCCAGCACCTCCTTCTCAAAGCAGGAAGACTCTGGCTCCAGCACCTCCTCTCAAAGTCGTAGGACTTTGGCTCCAGCACCTCCTCTCAAAAAGGGAGGACTCTGGCTCCAGCACCTCCTCTCAAAAAGGGAGGACTCTGGCTCCAGCACCTCCTCTCAAAGCTGGAGGACTCTGGCTCCAGCACCTCCTCTCAAAGTCGTAGGACTCTGGCTCCAGCACCTCCTTCTCAAAGCAGGAAGACTCTGGCTCCAGCACCTCCTTCTCAAAGCAGGAGGACTCTGAATCCAGCACCTCTTCTCAAAGCTGGAGGACTCTGGCTCTAGCACCTCCTCTCAAAGTCGTAGGACTTTGGCTCCAGCACCTCCTCTCAAAAAGGGAGGACTCTGGCTCCAGCACCTCCTCTCAAAGCTGGAGGACTTTGGCTCCAGCACCTCCTCTCAAAAAGGGAGGACTCTGGCTCCAGCACCTCCTCTCAAAGCTGGAGGACTCTGGCTCCACCACCTCCTCTCAAAGTCGTAGGACTCTGGCTCCAGCACCTCCTTCTCAAAGCAGGAAGACTCTGGCTCCAGCACCTCCTCTCAAAGCTGGAGGACTCTGGCTTCAGCACCTCCCTCTCAAAGCTGGAGGACTTTGGCTCCAGCACCTCCCTCTCAAAGCTGGAGGACTCTGGCTCCAGCACCTCCCTCTCAAAGCAGAAGGACTCTGGCTCCAGCACCTCCTCTCAAAGCTGGAGGACTATGGCTCCAGCACCTCCTTTTCAAAGCTGGAGGACTTTGGCTCCAGCACCTCCCTCTCAAAGCTGGAGGACTCTGGCTCCAGCACCTCCCTCTCAAAGCTGGAGGACTCTGGCTCCAGCCCCTCCTCTCAAAGCAGGAGGACTCTGGCTCCAGCACCTCCTTCTCAAAGCTGGAGGACTCTGGCTCCAGCACCTCCTCTCAAAGCTGGAGGACTCTGGCTCCAGCACCTCCTCTCAAAGCTGGAGGACTCTGGCTCCAGCACCTCCTCTCAAAGCTGGAGGACTCTGTCTCCAGCGCCTCCTCTCAAAAAGGGAGGACTCTGGCTCCAGCACCTCCTCTCAAAGCAGGAGGACTCTGGCTCCAGCACCTCCTCTCAAAGCTGGAGGACTTTGGCCCCAGCACCTCCTCTCAAAAAGGGAGGACTCTGGCTCCAGCACCTCCTCTCAAAGCTGGAGGACTCTGAATCCAGCACCTCCTTCTCAAAGCTGGAGGACTCTGGCTCCAGCACCTCCTCTCAAAGTTGTAGGACTCTGGCTCCAGCACCTCCTTCTCAAAGCAGGAAGACTCTGGCTCCAGCACCTCCTCTCAAAGTCGTAGGACTTTGGCTCCAGCACCTCCTCTCAAAAAGGGAGGACTCTGGCTCCAGCACCTCCTCTCAAAAAGGGAGGACTCTGGCTCCAGCACCTCCTCTCAAAGCTGGAGGACTCTGGCTCCAGCACCTCCTCTCAAAGTCGTAGGACTCTGGCTCCAGCACCTCCTTCTCAAAGCAGGAAGACTCTGGCTCCAGCACCTCCTCTCAAAGCTGGAGGACTCTGGCTTCAGCACCTCCCTCTCAAAGCTGGAGGACTTTGGCTCCAGCACCTCCCTCTCAAAGCTGGAGGACTCTGGCTCCAGCACCTCCCTCTCAAAGCAGAAGGACTCTGGCTCCAGCACCTCCTCTCAAAGCTGGAGGACTATGGCTCCAGCACCTCCTTTTCAAAGCTGGAGGACTTTGGCTCCAGCACCTCCCTCTCAAAGCTGGAGGACTCTGGCTCCAGCACCTCCCTCTCAAAGCTGGAGGACTCTGGCTCCAGCCCCTCCTCTCAAAGCAGGAGGACTCTGGCTCCAGCACCTCCCTCTCAAAGCTGGAGGACTCTGGCTCCAGGACCTCCCTCTCAAAGCTGGAGGACTCTGTCTCCAGCACCTCCCTCTCAAAGCAGGAGGACTCTGGTTCCAGCACCTCCCTCTCCAAGCTGGAGGACTCTGGCTCCAGCACCTCCTCTCAAAGCCGGAGGATTCTGGCTCCAGCACCTCCTCTCAAAGCTGGAGGACTCTGGCTCCAGCACCTCCTTCTCAAAGCAGGAGGACTATTGCTCCAGCACCTCCCTCTCAAAGCAGGAGGACTCTGGCTCCAGCACCTCCCTCTCAAATTAGGAGGACTCTGCTTCCAGCACCTCCCTCTCAAAGCAGGATGACTCTGGCTCCAGAACCTCCTCTCAAAGCTGGAGGACTCTGGCTCCAGCACCTCCTTCTCAAAGCAGGAGGACTCTGGCTCCAGCACCTCCCTCTCAAAGCAGGAGGACTCTGGCTCCAGCACCTCCTCTCAAAGCTGGAGGACCCAGGCAACAGCACCTCCCTCTCAAAGCTGGAGGACTCTGGCTCCAGCACCTCCTCTCAAAGCTGGAGGACTATGGCTCCAGCACCTCCTTTTCAAAGCTGGAGGACTTTGGCTCCAGCACCTCCCTCTCAAAGCTGGAGGACTCTGGCTCCAGCACCTCCCTCTCAAAGCTGGAGGACTCTGGCTCCAGCACCTCCCTCTCAAAGCTGGAGGACTCTGGCTCCAGCACCTCCTCTCAAAGCTGGAGGACTCTGGAGGACTCTGGCTCCAGCACCTCCTCTCAAAGCTGGAGGACTCTGGCAACAGCACCTCCCTCTCAAAGCTGGAGGACTCTGACTCCAGAAACTCCTCTCAAAGCTGGAGGACTATGGTTCCAGCACCTCCTTTTCAAAGCTGGAGGACTTTGGCTCTAGCACCTCCCTCTCAAAGCTGGAGGACTCTGGCTCCAGCACCTCCCTCTCAAAGCTGGAGGACTCTGGCTCCAGCACCTCCTCTCAAAGCAGGAGGACTCTGGCTCCAGCACCTCCTCTCAAAGCTGGAGGACTCTGGCTCCAGCACCTCCCTCTCAAAGCAGGAGGACTATTTCTCCAGCACCTCCCTCTCAAAGCAGGAGGACTCTGGCTCCAGCGCCTCCCTCTCAAAGCAGGAGGACTCTGCTTCCAGCACCTCCCTCTCAAAGCAGGAGGACTCTGGCTCCAGAACCTCCTCTCAAAGCTGGAGGACTCTGGCTCCAGCACCTCCTTCTCAAAGCAGGAGGACTCTGGCTCCAGCACCTCCCTCTCAAAGCAGGAGGACTCTGGCTCCAGCACCTCCTTCTCAAAGCCGGAGGACTCTGGCTTCAGCACCTCCCTCTCAAAGCAGGAAGACTCTGGCTCCAGCACCTCCCTCTCAAAGCTGGAGGACTCTGGTTCCAGCACCTCCCTCTCAAAGCTGGAGGACTCTGGCTCCAGCACCTCCTCTCAAAGCCGGAGGATTCTGGCTCCAGCACCTCCCTCTCAAAGCTGGAGGACCCTGGCTCCAGCACCTCCTCTCAAAGCTGGAGGACTCTGGCTCCAGCACCTCCTTCTAAAAGCTGGAGGACTCTGGCTCCAGGACCTCCCTCTCAAAGCTGGAGGACTATGGCTCCAGCACCTCCTTCTCAAAGCTGGAGGACTTTGGCTCCAGCACCTCCCTCTCAAAGCTGGAGGACTCTGGCTCCAGCACCTCCCTCTCAAAGCTGGAGGACTCTGGCTCCAGCGCCTCCCTCTCAAAGCTGGAGGACTCTGGCTCCAGCACCCCCTCTCAAAGCAGGAGGACTCTGGCTCCAGCACCTCCTCTCAAAGCTGGAGGACTCTGGCTCCAGCGACTCCCTCTCAAAGCTGGAGGACTCTGGAGGACTCTGGCTCCAGCACCTCCTCTCAAAGCTGGAGGACTCAGGCAACAGCACCTCCCTCTCAAAGCTGGAGGACTCTGGCTCCAGCACCTCCTCTGAAAGCTGGAGGACTATGGCTCCAGCACCTCCTTTTCAAAGCTGGAGGACTTTGGCTCCAGCACCTCCCTCTCAAAGCTGGAGGACCTTGGCTCCAGCACCTCCCTCTCAAAGCTGGAGGACTCTGGCTCCAGCCCCTCCTCTCAAAGCAGGAGGACTCTGGCTCCAGCACCTCCCTCTCAAAGCTGGAGGACTCTGGCTCCAGCACCTCCTCTCAAAAAGGGAGGACTCTGGCTCCAGCACCTCCTCTCAAAGCTGGAGGACTCTGGCTCCAGCACCTCCTCTCAAAGCTGGAGGACTCTGGCTCCAGCACCTCCTCTCAAAGCTGGAGGACTCTGTCTCCAGCGCCTCCTCTCAAAAAGGGAGGACTCTGGCTCCAGCACCTCCTCTCAAAGCAGGAGGACTCTGGCTCCAG
Source organism: Eucyclogobius newberryi (assembly GCF_026437365.1). Lineage (NCBI taxonomy): Eukaryota > Metazoa > Chordata > Actinopteri > Gobiiformes > Gobiidae > Eucyclogobius > Eucyclogobius newberryi. The sequence goes on from NW_027315901.1 coordinate 232,830, forward strand.
CACCTCCTCTCAAAGCTGGAGGACTTTGGCTCCAGCACCTCCTCTCAAAAAGGGAGGACTCTGGCTCCAGCACCTCCTCTCAAAGCTGGAGGACTCTGAATCCAGCACCTCCTTCTCAAAGCTGGAGGACTCTGGCTCCAGCACCTCCTCTCAAAGTCGGAGGACTCTGGCTCCAGCACCTCATTCTCAAAGCAGGAAGACTCTGGCTCCAGCACCTCCTCTCAAAGCTGGAGGACTCTGGCTTCAGCACCTCCTTCTCAAAGCAGGAGGACTCTGAATCCAGCACCTCTTCTCAAAGCAGGAAGACTCTGGCTCCAGGACCTCCCTCTCAAAGCTGGAGGACTATGGCTCCAGCACCTCCTTCTCAAAGCTGGATGACTTTGGCTCCAGCACCTCCCTCTCAAAGCTGGAGGACTCTGGCTCTAGCACCTCCCTCTCAAAGCTGGAGGACTCTGGCTCCAGCGCCTCATCTCAAAGCTGGAGGACTCAGGCAACAGCACCTCCCTCTCAAAGCTGGAGGACTCTGGCTCCAGCACCTCCTCTCAAAGCTGGAGGACTATGGCTCCAGCACCTCCTTTTCAAAGCTGGAGGACTTTGGCTCCAGCACCTCCCTCTTAAAGCTGGAGGACTCTGGCTCCAGCACCTCCCTCTCAAAGCTGGAGGACTCTGGCTCCAGCACCTCCCTCTCAAAGCTGGAGGACTCTGGCTCCAGCACCTCCTCTCAAAGCTGGAGGACTCTGGAGGACTCTGGCTCCAGCACCTCCTCTCAAAGCTGGAGGACTCTGGCAACAGCACCTCCCTCTCAAAGCTGGAGGACTCTGACTCCAGCAACTCCTCTCAAAGCTGGAGGACTATGGTTCCAGCACCTCCTTTTCAAAGCTGGAGGACTTTGGCTCCAGCACCTCCCTCTCAAAGCTGGAGGACTCTGGCTCCAGCACCTCCTCTCAAAGCAGGAGGACTCTGGCTCCAGCACCTCCTCTCAAAGCTGGAGGACTCTGGCTCCAGCACCTCCCTCTCAAAGCAGGAGGACTATTGCTCCAGCACCTCCCTCTCAAAGCAGGAGGACTCTGGCTCCAGCACCTCCCTCTCAAAGCAGGAGGACTCTGCTTCCAGCACCTCCCTCTCAAAGCAGGAGGACTCTGGCTCCAGAACCTCCTCTCAAAGCTGGAGGACTCTGGCTCCAGCACCTCCTTCTCAAAGCAGGAGGACTCTGGCTCCAGCACCTCCCTCTCAAAGCAGGAGGACTCTGGCTCCAGCACCTCCTTCTCAAAGCCGGAGGACTCTGGCTTCAGCACCTCCTTCTCAAAGTAGGAAGACTCTGGCTCCAGCACCTCCTCTAAAAGCTGGAGGACTCTGGCTCCAGGACCTCCCTCTCAAAGCTGGAGGACTCTGGTTCCAGCACCTCCCTCTCAAAGCTGGAGGACTCTGGCTCCAGCACCTCCTCTCAAAGCCGGAGGATTCTGGCTCCAGCACCTCCCTCTCAAAGCTGGAGGACCCTGGCTCCAGCACCTCCTCTCAAAGCTGGAGGACTCTGGCTCCAGCACCTCCTTCTAAAAGCTGGAGGACTCTGGCTCCAGGACCTCCCTCTCAAAGCTGGAGGACTATGGCTCCAGCACCTCCTTCTCAAAGCTGGAGGACTTTGGCTCCAGCACCTCCCTCTCAAAGCTGGAGGACTCTGGCTCCAGCACCTCCCTCTCAAAGCTGGAGGACTCTGGCTCCAGCCCCTCCTCTCAAAGCAGGAGGACTCTGGCTCCAGCACCTCCCTCTCAAAGCAGGAGGACTCTGGCTCCAGCACCTCCTCTCAAAGCTGGAGGACCCAGGCAACAGCACCTCCCTCTCAAAGCTGGAGGACTCTGGCTCCAGCACCTCCTCTCAAAGCTGGAGGACTATGGCTCCAGCACCTCCTTTTCAAAGCTGGAGGACTTTGGCTCCAGCACCTCCCTCTCAAAGCTGGAGGACTCTGGCTCCAGCACCTCCCTCTCAAAGCTGGAGGACTCTGGCTCCAGCACCTCCATCTCAAAGCTGGAGGACTCTGGCTCCAGCACCTCCTCTCAAAGCTGGAGGACTCTGGAGGACTCTGGCTCCAGCACCTCCTCTCAAAGCTGGAGGACTCTGGCAACAGCACCTCCCTCTCAAAGCTGGAGGACTCTGACTCCAGCAACTCCTCTCAAAGCTGGAGGACTATGGTTCCAGCACCTCCTTTTCAAAGCTGGAGGACTTTGGCTCTAGCACCTCCCTCTCAAAGCTGGAGGACTCTGGCTCCAGCACCTCCCTCTCAAAGCTGGAGGACTCTGGCTCCAGCACCTCCTCTCAAAGCAGAAGGACTCTGGCTCCAGCACCTCCTCTCAAAGCTGGAGGACTCTGGCTCCAGCACCTCCCTCTCAAAGCAGGAGGACTATTGCTCCAGCACCTCCCTCTCAAAGCAGGAGGACTCTGGCTCCAGCACCTCCCTCTCAAAGCAGGAGGACTCTGCTTCCAGCACCTCCCTCTCAAAGCAGGAGGACTCTGGCTCCAGAACCTCCTCTCAAAGCTGGAGGACTCTGGCTCCAGCACCTCCTTCTCAAAGCAGGAGGACTCTGGCTCCAGCACCTCCCTCTCAAAGCAGGAGGACTCTGGCTCCAGCACCTCCTTCTCAAAGCCGGAGGACTCTGGCTTCAGCACCTCCTTCTCAAAGTAGGAAGACTCTGGCTCCAGCACCTCCTCTAAAAGCTGGAGGACTCTGGCTCCAGGACCTCCCTCTCAAAGCTGGAGGACTCTGTCTCCAGCACCTCCCTCTCAAAGCAGGAGGACTCTGGTTCCAGCACCTCCATCTCAAAGCTGGAGGACCCTGGCTCCAGCACCTCCTCTCAAAGCCGGAGGATTCTGGCTCCAGCACCTCCCTCTCAAAGCTGGAGGACCCTGGCTCCAGCACCTCCTCTCAAAGCTGGAGGACTCTGGCTCCAGCACCTCCTTCTGAAAGCTGGAGGACTCTGGCTCCAGGACCTCCTTCTCAAAGCTGGAGGACTATGGCTCCAGCACCTCCTTCTCAAAGCTGGAGGACTTTGGCTCCAGCACCTCCCTCTCAAAGCTGGAGGACTATGGCTCCAGCACCTCCTTCTCAAAGCTGGAGGACTTTGGCTCCAGCACCTCCCTCTCAAAGCTGGAGGACTCTGGCTCCAGCACCTCCCTCTCAAAGCTGGAGGACTCTGGCTCCAGCCCCTCCTCTCAAAGCTGGAGGACTCTGGCTCCAGCACCTCCTCTAAAAGCTGGAGGACTCTGGCTCCAGCGCCTCCCTCTCAAAGCAGGAGGACTCTGGCTCCAGCACCTCCTCTCAAAGCTGGAGGACTCTGGCTCCAGCGACTCCCTCTCAAAGCTGGAGGACTCTGGAGGACTCTGGCTCCAGCACCTCCTCTCAAAGCTGGAGGACCCTGGCTCCAGCACCTCCTCTCAAAGCTGGAGGACTCTGGCTCCAGCACCTCCTTCTAAAAGCTGGAGGACTCTGGCTCCAGGACCTCCCTCTCAAAGCTGGAGGACTATGGCTCCAGCACCTCCTTCTCAAAGCTGGAGGACTTTGGCTCCAGCACCTCCCTCTCAAAGCTGGAGGACTCTGGCTCCAGCACCTCCCTCTCAAAGCTGGAGGACTCTGGCTCCAGCCCCTCCTTTCAAAGCAGGAGGACTCTGGCTCCAGCACCCCCTCTCAAAGCAGGAGGACTCTGGCTCCAGCACCTCCTCTCAAAGCTGGAGGACTCTGGCTCCAGCGACTCCCTCTCAAAGCTGGAGGACTCTGGAGGACTCTGGCTCCAGCACCTCCTCTCAAAGCTGGAGGACTCAGGCAACAGCACCTCCTTTTCAAAGCTGGAGGACTTTGGCTCCAGCACCTCCTTTTCAAAGCTGGAGGACTTTGGCTCCAGCACCTCCCTCTCAAAGCAGGAGGACTCTGGCTCCAGCACCTCCTTCTCAAAGCCGGAGGACTCTGGCTTCAGCACCTCCTTCTCAAAGTAGGAAGACTCTGGCTCCAGCACCTCCTCTAAAAGCTGGAGGACTCTGGCTCCAGGACCTCCCTCTCAAAGCAGGAGGACTCTGGTTCCAGCACCTCCCTCTCAAAGCTGGAGGACTCTGGCTCCAGCACCTCCTCTCAAAGCCGGAGGATTCTGGCTCCAGCACCTCCCTCTCAAAGCTGGAGGACCCTGGCTCCAGCACCTCCTCCCAAAGCTGGAGGACTCTGGCTCCAGCACCTCCTTCTAAAAGCTGGAGGACTCTGGCTCCAGGACCTCCCTCTCAAAGCTGGAGGACTATGGCTCCAGCACCTCCTTCTCAAAGCTGGAGGACTTTGGCTCCAGCACCTCCCTCTCAAAGCTGGAGGACTCTGGCTCCAGCACCTCCCTCTCAAAGCTGGAGGACTCTGGCTCCAGCCCCTCCTCTCAAAGCAGGAGGACTCTGGCTCCAGCACCTCCCTCTCAAAGCAGGAGGACTCTGGCTCCAGCACCTCCTCTCAAAGCTGGAGGACCCAGGCAACAGCACCTCCCTCTCAAAGCTGGAGGACTCTGGCTCCAGCACCTCCTCTCAAAGCTGGAGGACTATGGCTCCAGCACCTCCTTTTCAAAGCTGGAGGACTTTGGCTCCAGCACCTCCCTCTCAAAGCTGGAGGACTCTGGCTCCAGCACCTCCCTCTCAAAGCTGGAGGACTCTGGCTCCAGCACCTCCATCTCAAAGCTGGAGGACTCTGGCTCCAGCACCTCCTCTCAAAGCTGGAGGACTCTGGCAACAGCACCTCCCTCTCAAAGCTGGAGGACTCTGACTCCAGCAACTCCTCTCAAAGCTGGAGGACTATGGTTCCAGCACCTCCTTTTCAAAGCTGGAGGACTTTGGCTCTAGCACCTCCCTCTCAAAGCTGGAGGACTCTGGCTCCAGCACCTCCCTCTCAAAGCTGGAGGACTCTGGCTCCAGCACCTCCTCTCAAAGCAGGAGGACTCTGGCTCCAGCACCTCCTCTCAAAGCTGGAGGACTCTGGCTCCAGCACCTCCCTCTCAAAGCAGGAGGACTATTGCTCCAGCACCTCCCTCTCAAAGCAGGAGGACTCTGGCTCCAGCACCTCCCTCTCAAAGCAGGAGGACTCTGCTTCCAGCACCTCCCTCTCAAAGCAGGAGGACTCTGGCTCCAGAACCTCCTCTCAAAGCTGGAGGACTCTGGCTCCAGCACCTCCTTCTCAAAGCAGGAGGACTCTGGCTCCAGCACCTCCCTCTCAAAGCAGGAGGACTCTGGCTCCAGCACCTCCTTCTCAAAGCCGGAGGACTCTGGCTTCAGCACCTCCTTCTCAAAGTAGGAAGACTCTGGCTCCAGCACCTCCTCTAAAAGCTGGAGGACTCTGGCTCCAGGACCTCCCTCTCAAAGCTGGAGGACTCTGTCTCCAGCACCTCCCTCTCAAAGCAGGAGGACTCTGGTTCCAGCACCTCCCTCTCAAAGCTGGAGGACTCTGGCTCCAGCACCTCCTCTCAAAGCCGGAGGATTCTGGCTCCAGCACCTCCCTCTCAAAGCTGGAGGACCCTGGCTCCAGCACCTCCTCTCAAAGCTGGAGGACTCTGGCTCCAGCACCTCCTTCTAAAAGCTGGAGGACTCTGGCTCCAGGACCTCCTTCTCAAAGCTGGAGGACTATGGCTCCAGCACCTCCTTCTCAAAGCTGGAGGACTTTGGCTCCAGCACCTCCCTCTCAAAGCTGGAGGACTATGGCTCCAGCACCTCCTTCTCAAAGCTGGAGGACTTTGGCTCCAGCACCTCCCTCTCAAAGCTGGAGGACTCTGGCTCCAGCACCTCCCTCTCAAAGCTGGAGGACTCTGGCTCCAGCCCCTCCTCTCAAAGCAGGAGGACTCTGGCTCCAGCACCCCCTCTCAAAGCAGGAGGACTCTGGCTCCAGCACCCCCTCTCAAAGCAGGAGGACTCTGGCTCCAGCACCTCCTCTCAAAGCTGGAGGACCCTGGCTCCAGCACCTCCTCTCAAAGCTGGATGACTCTGGCTCCAGCACCTCCTTCTAAAAGCTGGAGGACTCTGGCTCCAGGACCTCCCTCTCAAAGCTGGAGGACTATGGCTCCAGCACCTCCTTCTCAAAGCTGGAGGACTTTGGCTCCAGCACCTCCCTCTCAAAGCTGCAGGACTCTGGCTCCAGCACCTCCCTCTCAAAGCTGGAGGACTCTGGCTCCAGCCCCTCCTCTCAAAGCAGGAGGACTCTGGCTCCAGCACCCCCTCTCAAAGCAGGAGGACTCTGGCTCCAGCACCTCCTCTCAAAGCTGGAGGACTCTGGCTCCAGCGACTCCCTCTCAAAGCTGGAGGACTCTGGAGGACTCTGGCTCCAGCACCTCCTCTCAAAGCTGGAGGACTCAGGCAACAGCACCTCCCTCTCAAAGCTGGAGGACTATGGCTCCAGCACCTCCTTTTCAAAGCTGGAGGACTTTGGCTCCAGCACCTCCCTCTCAAAGCTGGAGGACCTTGGCTCCAGCACCTCCCTCTCAAAGCTGGAGGACTCTGGCTCCAGCCCCTCCTCTCAAAGCAGGAGGACTCTGGCTCCAGCACCTCCCTCTCAAAGCTGGAGGACTCTGGCTCCAGCACCTCCTCTCAAAAAGGGAGGACTCTGGCTCCAGCACCTCCTCTCAAAGCTGGAGGACTCTGGCTCCAGCACCTCCTCTCAAAAAGGGAGGACTCTGGCTCCAGCACCTCCTCTCAAAGCAGGAGGACTCTGGCTCCAGCACCTCCTCTCAAAGCTGGAGGACTTTGGCTCCAGCACCTCCTCTCAAAAAGGGAGGACTCTGGCTCCAGCACCTCCTCTCAAAGCTGGAGGACTCTGAATCCAGCACCTCCTTCTCAAAGCTGGAGGACTCTGGCTCCAGCACCTCCTCTCAAAGTCGGAGGACTCTGGCTCCAGCACCTCATTCTCAAAGCAGGAAGACTCTGGCTCCAGCACCTCCTCTCAAAGCTGGAGGACTCTGGCTTCAGCACCTCCTTCTCAAAGCAGGAGGACTCTGAATCCAGCACCTCTTCTCAAAGCAGGAAGACTCTGTCTCCAGGACCTCCCTCTCAAAGCTGGAGGACTATGGCTCCAGCACCTCCTTCTCAAAGCTGGAGGACTCTGGCTCCAGCACCTCCTCTCAAAGCTGGAGGACTCTGGCTCCAGCACCTCCTCTCAAAGCCGGAGGACTCTGGCTCCAGCACCTCCCTCTCAAAGCTGGAGGACCCTGGCTCCAGCACCTCCTCTCAAAGCTGGAGGACTCTGGCTCCAGCACCTCCTTCTAAAAGCTGGAGGACTCTGGCTCCAGGACCTCCTTCTCAAAGCTGGAGGACTTTGGCTCCAGCACCTCCCTCTCAAAGCTGGAGGACTCTGGCTCCAGCGCCTCCCTCTCAAAGCTGGAGGACTCTGGCTCCAGCACCCCCTCTCAAAGCAGGAGGACTCTGGCTCCAGCACCTCCTCTCAAAGCTGGAGGACCCAGGCAAGAGCACCTCCCTCTCAAAGCTGGAGGACTCTGGCTCCAGCACCTCCTCTCAAAGCTGGAGGACTATGGCTCCAGCACCTCCTTTTCAAAGCTGGAGGACTTTGGCTCCAGCACCTCCCTCTCAAAGCTGGAGGACTCTGGCTCCAGCACCTCCCTCTCAAAGCTGGAGGACTCTGGCTCCAGCCCCTCCTCTCAAAGCAGGAGGACTCTGGCTCCAGCACCTCCCTCTCAAGGCTGGAGGACTCTGGCTCCAGCACCTCCTTCTCAAAGCTGGAGGACTCTGGCTCCAGCACCTCCTCTCAAAGCTGGAGGACTCTGGCTCCAGCACCTCCTCTCAAAGCTGGAGGACTCTGGCTCCAGCACCTCCTCTCAAAGCTGGAGGACTCTGGCTCCAGCGCCTCCCTCTCAAAGCTGGAGGACTCTGGCTCCAGCACCTCCTTCTCAAAGCTGGAGGACTCTGGCTCCAGCACCTCCTCTCAAAGCTGGAGGACTCTGGAGGACTCTGGCTCCAGCACCTCCTCTCAAAGCTGGAGGACTCTGGCAACAGCACCTCCCTCTCAAAGCTGGAGGACTCTGGCTCCAGCACCTCCTCTCAAAGCTGGAGGACTATGGTTCCAGCACCTCCTTTTCAAAGCTGGAGGACTTTGGCTCTAGCACCTCCCTCTCAAAGCTGGAGGACTCTGGCTCCAGCACCTCCCTCTCAAAGCTGGAGGACTCTGGCTCCAGCACCTCCTCTCAAAGCAGGAGGACTCTGGCTCCAGCACCTCCTCTCAAAGCTGGACGACTCTGGCTCCAGCACCTCCCTCTCAAAGCAGGAGGACTCTGGCTCCAGCACCTCCCTCTCAAAGCAGGAGGACTCTGCTTCCAGCACCTCCCTCTCAAAGCAGGAGGACTCTGGCTCCAGCACCTCCTTCTCAAAGCAGGAAGACTCTGGCTCCAGCACCTCCCTCTCAAAGCAGGAGGACTCTGGCTCCAGCACCTCCTCTCAAAGCTGGAGGACCCAGGCAACAGCACCTCCCTCTCAAAGCTGGAGGACTCTGGCTCCAGCACCTCCTCTCAAAGCTGGAGGACTATGGCTCCAGCACCTCCTTTTCAAAGCTGGAGGACTTTGGCTCCAGCACCTCCCTCTCAAAGCTGGAGGACTCTGGCCCCAGCACCTCCCTCTCAAAGCTGGAGGACTCTGGCTCCAGCACCTCCCTCTCAAAGCTGGAGGACTCTGGCTCCAGCACCTCCTTCTCAAAGCTGGAGGACTCTGGCTCCAGCACCTCCTCTCAAAGCTGGAGGACTCTGGCTCCAGCACCTCCTCTCAAAGCTGGAGGACTCTGGCTCCAGCACCTCCTCTCAAAGCTGGAGGACTCTGGCTCCAGCGCCTCCTCTCAAAGCTGGAGGACTCTGGAGGACTCTGGCTCCAGCACCTCCTCTCAAAGCTGGAGGACTCTGGCAACAGCACCTCCCTCTCAAAGCTGGAGGACTATGGTTCCAGCACCTCCTTTTCAAAGCTGGAGGACTTTTGCTCTAGCACCTCCCTCTCAAAGCAGGAGGACTCTTGCTCCAGCACATCCCTCTCAAAGCAGGAGGACTCTGGCTCCAGCACCTCCCTCTCAAAGCAGGAGGACTCTGGCTCCAGAACCTCCTCTCAAAGCTGGAGGACTCTGGCTCCAGCACCTCCTTCTCAAAGCAGGAGGACTCTGGCTCCAGCACCTCCCTCTCAAAGCAGGAGGACTCTGGCTCCAGCACCTCCTTCTCAAAGCCGGAGGACTCTGGCTTCAGCACCTCCTTCTCAAAGTAGGAAGACTCTGGCTCCAGCACCTCCTCTAAAAGCTGGAGGACTCTGGCTCCAGGACCTCCCTCTCAAAGCTGGAGGACTCTGTCTCCAGCACCTCCCTCTCAAAGCAGGAGGACTCTGGTTCCAGCACCTCCCTCTCAAAGCTGGAGGACTCTGGCTCCAGCACCTCCTCTCAAAGCCGGAGGATTCTGGCTCCAGCACCTCCTTCTAAAAGCTGGAGGACTCTGGCTCCAGGACCTCCCTCTCAAAGCTGGAGGACTATGGCTCCAGCACCTCCTTCTCAAAGCTGGAGGACTTTGGCTCCAGCACCTCCCTCTCAAAGCTGGAGGACTCTGGCTCCAGCACCTCCCTCTCAAAGCTGGAGGACTCTGGCTCCAGCGCCTCCCTCTCAAAGCTGGAGGACTCTGGCTCCAGCACCTCCCTCTCAAAGCAGGAGGACTCTGGCTCCAGCACCTCCCTCTCAAAGCAGGAGGACTCTGGCTCCAGCACCTCCTTCTCAAAGCCGGAGGACTCTGGCTTCAGCACCTCCTTCTCAAAGTAGGAAGACTCTGGCTCCAGCACCTCCTCTAAAAGCTGGAGGACTATGGCTCCAGCACCTCCTTCTAAAAGCTGGAGGACTCTGGCTCCAGCACCTCCTCTCAAGGCTGGAGGACACTGGCTCCAGCACCTCCTTCTCAAAGCAGGAGGACTCTGGCTCCAGCACCTCCTCTCAAAGCAGGAGGACTCTGGCTCCAGCCCCTCCTCTCAAAGCTGGAGGACTCTGGCTCCAGCACCTCCCTCTCAAAGCAGGAGGACTCTTGCTCCAGCACCTCCCTCTCTAAGCAGGAGGACTCTGGCTCCAGCACCTCCCTCTCAAAGCAGGAGGACTCTGCTTCCAGCACCTCCCTCTCAAAGTAGGAGGACTCTGGCTCCAGAACCTCCTCTCAATGCTGGAGGACTCTGGCTCCAGCACCTCCTTCTCAAAGCAGGAGGACTCTGGCTCCAGCACCTCCTCTCAAAGCAGGAGGACTCTGGCTCCAGCACCTCCTTCTCAAAGCCGGAGGACTCTGGCTTCAGCACCTCCTTCTCAAAGTAGGAAGACTCTGGCTCCAGCACCTCCTCTAAAAGCTGGAGGTCTATGGCTCCAGCACCTCCTTCTAAAAGCTGGAGGACTCTGGCTCCAGCACCTCCTCTCAAGGCTGGAGGACACTGGCTCCAGCACCTCCTTCTCAAAGCAGGAGGACTCTGGCTCCAGCACCTCCTCTCAAAGCAGGAGGACTCTGGCTCCAGCACCTCCCTCTCAAAGCAGGAGGACTCTGGCTCTAGCACCTCCTTCTCAAAGCAGGAAGACTCTGGCTCCAGCACCTCCCTCTCAAAGCAGGAGGACTCTGGCTCCAGCACCTCCCTCTCAAAGCAGGAGGACTCTGCTTCCAGCACCTCCTTCTCAAAGCAGGAAGACTCTGGCTCCAGCACCTCCTTCTCAAAGCAGGAGGACTCTGGCTCCAGCACCTCCTCTCAAAGCAGGAGGACTCTGGCTCCAGCACCTCCTTCTCAAAGCAGGAAGACTCTGGCTCCAGCACCTCCCTCTCAAAGCAGGAGGACTCTGCTTCCAGCACCTCCTTCTCAAAGCAGGAAGACTCTGGCTCCAGCACCTCCTCTCAAAGCTGGAGGACTCTGGCTCCAGCACCTCCTTCTCAAAGCAGGAGGACTCTGGCTCCAGCACCTCCTCTCAAAGCAGGAGGACTCTGGCTCCAGCACCTCCTCTCAAAGCTGGAGAACTCTGGCTCCAGCACCTCCTCTCAAAGCTGGAGGACTCTGGCTCCAGCACCTCCTCTCAAAGCTTGGCTCCAGCACCTCCTTCTCAAAGCTGGAGTACTTTGGCTCCAGCACCTCCCTCTCAAAGCTGGAGGACTCTGGCTCCAGCGCCTCCCTCTCAAAGCTGGAGGACTCTGGCTCCAGCACCTCCTCTCAAAGCTGGAGGACTCTGGCTCCAGCACCTCCTCTCAAAGCTGGAGCACTCTGGCTCCAGCACCTCCTCTCAAAGCTTGGCTCCAGCACCTCCTTCTCAAAGCTGGAGGACTTTGGCTCCAACACCTCCCTCTCAAAGCTGGAGGACTCTGGCTCCAGCGCCTCCCTCTCAAAGCTGGGGGACTCTGGCTCCAGCACCTCCTCTCAAGGCTGGAGGACACTGGCTCCAGCACCTCCTTCTCAAAGCAGGAGGACTCTGGCTCCAGCACCTCCTCTCAAAGCAGGAGGACTCTGGCTCCAGCCCCTCCTCTCAAAGCTGGAGGACTCTGGCTCCAGCACCTCCCTCTCAAAGCAGGAGGACTCTTGCTCCAGCACCTCCCTCTCTAAGCAGGAGGACTCTGGCTCCAGCACCTCCCTCTCAAAGCAGGAGGACTCTGCTTCCAGCACCTCCCTCTCAAAGCAGGAGGACTCTGGCTCCAGAACCTCCTCTCAAAGCTGGAGGACTCTGGCTCCAGCACCTCCTTCTCAAAGCAGGAGGACTCTGGCTCCAGCACCTCCCTCTCAAAGCAGGAGGACTCTGGCTCCAGCACCTCCTTCTCAAAGCCGGAGGACTCTGGCTTCAGCACCTCCTTCTCAAAGTAGGAAGACTCTGGCTCCAGCACCTCCTCTAAAAGCTGGAGGACTCTGGCTCCAGCACCTCCTTCTCAAAGCTGGAGGACTCTGGCTCCAGCACCTCCCTCTCAAAGCTGGAGGACTCTGGCTCCAGGACCTCCTCTAAAAGCTGGAGGACTCTGGCTCCAGCACCTCCTCTCAAAGCCGGAGGACTCTGGCTCCAGCACCTCCTTCTAAAAGCTGGAGGACTCTGGCTCCAGGACCTCCCTCTCAAAGCTGGAGAACTATGGCTCCAGCACCTCCTTCTCAAAGCTGCAGGACTCTGGCTCCAGCACCTCCTCTCAAAGCAGGAGGACTCTGGCTCCAGCACCTCCTCTCAAAGCAGGAGGACTCTGGCTCAAGCACCTCCTCTCAAAGCAGGAGGACTCTGGCTCCAGCACCTCCTCTCAAAGCTGGAGGACTCTGGCTCCAGCACCTCCTCTCAAAAAGGGAGGACTCTGGCTCCAGCACCTCCCTCTCAAAGCTGGAGGACTCTGGCTCCAGCACGTCCTTCTCAAAGCTGGAGGACTCTGGCTCCAGCACCTCCTCTCAAAGCCGGAGGACTCTGGCTCCAGCACCTCCTTCTCAAAGCAGGAAGACTCTGGCTCCAGCACCTCCTCTCAAAGCAGGAAGACTCTGGCTCCAGCACCTCCTCTCAAAGCTGGAGGACTCTGGCTCCAGGACCTCCCTCTCAAAGCTGGAGGACTATGGCTCCAGCACCTCCTTCTCAAAGCTGGATGACTTTGGCTCCAGCACCTCCCTCTCAAAGCTGGATGACTCTGGCTCTAGCACCTCCCTCTCAAAGCTGGAGGACTCTGGCTCCAGCGCCTCCCTCTCAAAGCTGGAGGACTCTGGCTCCAGCACCTCCTCTCAAAGCTGGAGGACTCAGGCAACAGCACCTCCCTCTCAAAGCTGGAGGACTCTGGCTCCAGCACCTCCTCTCAAAGCTGGAGGACTATGGCTCCAGCACCTCCTTTTCAAAGCTGGAGGACTTTGGCTCCAGCACCTCCCTCTCAAAGCTGGAGGACTCTGGCTCCAGCACCTCCCTCTCAAAGCTGGAGGACTCTGGCTCCAGCCCCTCCTCTCAAAGCAGGAGGACTCTGGCTCCAGCACCTCCCTCTCAAAGCTGGAGGACTCTGGCTCCAGGACCTCCCTCTCAAAGCTGGAGGACTCTGTCTCCAGCACCTCCCTCTCAAAGCTGGAGGACTCTGTCTCCAGCACCTCCCTCTCAAAGCTGGAGGACTCTGTCTCCAGCACCTCCTTCTCAAAGCAGGAGGACTTTGGTTCCAGCACCTCCCTCTCAAAGCTGGAGGACTCTGGCTCCAGGACCTCCCTCTCAAAGCTGGAGGACTCTGTCTCCAGCACCACCCCCTCAAAGCAGGAGGACTTTGGCTCCAGCGCCTCCCTCTCAAAGCTGGAGGACTCTGGCTCCAGCACCTCCTTCTAAAAGGTGGAGGACTCTGGCTCCAGGACCTCCCTCTCAAAGCTGGAGGATTATGGCTCCAGCACCTCCTTCTCAAAGCTGGAGGACTTTGGCTCCAGCACCTCCCTCTCAAAGCTGGAGGACTCTGGCTCCAGCACCTCCCTCTCAAAGCTGGAGGACTCTGGCTCCAGCGCCTCCCTCTCAAAGCTGGAGGACTCTGGCTCCAGCACCCCCTCTCAAAGCAGGAGGACTCTGGCTCCAGCACCTCCTCTCAAAGCTGGAGGACTCTGGCTCCAGCGACTCCCTCTCAAAGCTGGAGGACTCTGGAGGACTCTGGCTCCAGCACCTCCTCTCAAAGCTGGAGGACCCAGGCAACAGCACCTCCCTCTCAAAGCTGGAGGACTCTGGCTCCAGCACCTCCTCTCAAAGCTGGAGGACTATGGCTCCAGCACCTCCTTTTCAAAGCTGGAGGACTTTGGCTCCAGCACCTCCCTCTCAAAGCTGGAGGACTCTGGCTCCAGCACCTCCCTCTCATAGCTGGAGGACTCTGGCTCCAGGACCTCCCTCTCAAAGCTGGAGGACTCTGGCTCCAGCACCTCCCTCTCATAGCTGGAGGACTATGGCTCCAGCCCCTCCTCTCAAAGCAGGAGAACTATGGCTCCAGCACCTCCTTCTCAAAGCTGCAGGACTCTGGCTCCAGCACCTCCTCTCAAAGCAGGAGGACTCTGGCTCCAGCACCTCCTCTCAAAGCAGGAGGACTCTGGCTCAAGCACCTCCTCTCAAAGCAGGAGGACTCTGGCTCCAGCACCTCCTCTCAAAGCTGGAGGACTCTGGCTCCAGCACCTCCTCTCAAAAAGGGAGGACTCTGGCTCCAGCACCTCCCTCTCAAAGCTGGAGGACTCTGGCTCCAGCACCTCCCTCTCTAAGCCGGAGGACTCTGGCTCCAGCACCTCCTTCTCAAAGCAGGAAGACTCTGGCTCCAGCACCTCCTCTCAAAGCAGGAAGACTCTGGCTCCAGCACCTCCTCTCAAAGCTGGAGGACTCTGGCTCCAGGACCTCCCTCTCAAAGCTGGAGGACTATGGCTCCAGCACCTCCTTCTCAAAGCTGGATGACTTTGGCTCCAGCACCTCCCTCTCAAAGCTGGATGACTCTGGCTCTAGCACCTCCCTCTCAAAGCTGGAGGACTCTGGCTCCAGCGCCTCCCTCTCAAAGCTGGAGGACTCTGGCTCCAGCACCTCCTCTCAAAGCTGGAGGACTCAGGCAACAGCACCTCCCTCTCAAAGCTGGAGGACTCTGGCTCCAGCACCTCCTCTCAAAGCTGGAGGACTATGGCTCCAGCACCTCCTTTTCAAAGCTGGAGGACTTTGGCTCCAGCACCTCCCTCTCAAAGCTGGAGGACTCTGGCTCCAGCACCTCCCTCTCAAAGCTGGAGGACTCTGGCTCCAGCCCCTCCTCTCAAAGCAGGAGGACTCTGGCTCCAGCACCTCCCTCTCAAAGCTGGAGGACTCTGGCTCCAGGACCTCCCTCTCAAAGCTGGAGGACTCTGTCTCCAGCACCTCCCTCTCAAAGCTGGAGGACTCTGTCTCCAGCACCTCCCTCTCAAAGCTGGAGGACTCTGTCTCCAGCACCTCCTTCTCAAAGCAGGAGGACTTTGGTTCCAGCACCTCCCTCTCAAAGCTGGAGGACTCTGTCTCCAGCACCACCCCCTCAAAGCAGGAGGACTTTGGCTCCAGCGCCTCCCTCTCAAAGCTGGAGGACTCTGGCTCCAGCACCTCCTTCTAAAAGGTGGAGGACTCTGGCTCCAGGACCTCCCTCTCAAAGCTGGAGGATTATGGCTCCAGCACCTCCTTCTCAAAGCTGGAGGACTTTGGCTCCAGCACCTCCCTCTCAAAGCTGGAGGACTCTGGCTCCAGCACCTCCCTCTCAAAGCTGGAGGACTCTGGCTCCAGCGCCTCCCTCTCAAAGCTGGAGGACTCTGGCTCCAGCACCCCCTCTCAAAGCAGGAGGACTCTGGCTCCAGCACCTCCTCTCAAAGCTGGAGGACTCTGGCTCCAGCGACTCCCTCTCA
Organism: Eucyclogobius newberryi; assembly: GCF_026437365.1. Classification (NCBI taxonomy): domain Eukaryota; kingdom Metazoa; phylum Chordata; class Actinopteri; order Gobiiformes; family Gobiidae; genus Eucyclogobius; species Eucyclogobius newberryi. The sequence goes on from NW_027315901.1 coordinate 248,163, forward strand.
AAGCTGGAGGACTCTGGAGGACTCTGGCTCCAGCACCTCCTCTCAAAGCTGGAGGACCCAGGCAACAGCACCTCCCTCTCAAAGCTGGAGGACTCTGGCTCCAGCACCTCCTCTCAAAGCTGGAGGACTATGGCTCCAGCACCTCCTTTTCAAAGCTGGAGGACTTTGGCTCCAGCACCTCCCTCTCAAAGCTGGAGGACTCTGGCTCCAGCACCTCCCTCTCATAGCTGGAGGACTCTGGCTCCAGGACCTCCCTCTCAAAGCTGGAGGACTCTGGCTCCAGCACCTCCCTCTCATAGCTGGAGGACTATGGCTCCAGCCCCTCCTCTCAAAGCAGGAGGACTCTGGCTCCAGCACCTCCCTCTCAAAGCTGGAGGACTCTGGCTCCAGCACCTCCTTCTCAAAGCTGGAGGACTCTGGCTCCAGCACCCCCTCTCAAAGCAGGAGGACTCTGGCTCCAGCACCTCCTCTCAAAGCTGGAGGACTCTGGCTCCAGCGACTCCCTCTCAAAGCTGGAGGACTCTGGAGGACTCTGGCTCCAGCACCTCCTCTCAAAGCTGGAGGACTCAGACAACAGCACCTCCCTCTCAAAGCTGGAGGACTCTGGCTCCAGCACCTCCTCTCAAAGCTGGAGGACTATGGCTCCAGCACCTCCTTTTCAAAGCTGGAGGACTTTGGCTCCAGCACCTCCCTCTCAAAGCTGGAGGACTCTGGCTCCAGCACCTCCCTCTCAAAGCTGGAGGAATCTGGCTCCAGCCCCTCCTCTCAAAGCAGGAGGACTCTGGCTCCAGCACCTCCCTCTCAAAGCTGGAGGACTCTGGCTCCAGCACCTCCTTCTCAAAGCTGGAGGACTCTGGCTCCAGCACCTCCTCTCAAAGCTGGAGGACTCTGGCTCCAGCACCTCCTCTCAAAGCTGGAGGACTCTGGCTCCAGCACCTCCTCTCAAAGCTGGAGGACTCTGGCTCCAGCGCCTCCCTCTCAAAGCTGGAGGACTCTGGAGGACTCTGGCTCCAGCACCTCCCTCTCAAAGCTGGAGGACTCTGGAGGACTCTGGCTCCAGCACCTCCTCTCAAAGCTGGAGGACTCTGGCAACAGCACCTCCCTCTCAAAGCTGGATGACTCTGGCTCCAGCACCTCCTCTCAAAGCTGGAGGACTATGGTTCCAGCACCTCCTTTTCAAAGCTGGAGGACTTTTGCTCTAGCACCTCCCTCTCAAAGCTGGAGGACTCTGGCTCCAGCACCTCCCTCTCAAAGCTGGAGGACTCTGGCTCCAGCACCTCCTCTCAAAGCAGGACGACTCTGGCTCCAGCACCTCCTCTCAAAGCTGGAGGACTCTGGCTCCAGCACCTCCCTCTCAAAGCAGGAGGACTCTTGCTCCAGCACCTCCCTCTCAAAGCAGGAGGACTCTGGCTCCAGCACCTCCCTCTCAAAGCAGGAGGACTCTGCTTCCAGCACCTCCCTCTCAAAGCAGGAGGACTCTGGCTCCAGAACCTTCTCTCAAAGCTGGAGGACTCTGGCTCCAGCACCTCCTTCTCAAAGCAGGAGGACTCTGGCTCCAGCACCTCCCTCTCAAAGCAGGAGGACTCTGGCTCCAGCACCTCCTTCTCAAAGCCGGAGGACTCTGGCTCCAGCACCTCCTCTCAAAGCTGGAGGACTCTGGCAACAGCACCTCCCTCTCAAAGCTGGATGACTCTGGCTCCAGCACCTCCTCTCAAAGCTGGAGGACTATGGTTCCAGCACCTCCTTTTCAAAGCTGGAGGACTTTTGCTCTAGCACCTCCCTCTCAAAGCTGGAGGACTCTGGCTCCAGCACCTCCCTCTCAAAGCTGGAGGACTCTGGCTCCAGCACCTCCTCTCAAAGCAGGACGACTCTGGCTCCAGCACCTCCTCTCAAAGCTGGAGGACTCTGGCTCCAGCACCTCCCTCTCAAAGCAGGAGGACTCTTGCTCCAGCACCTCCCTCTCAAAGCAGGAGGACTCTGGCTCCAGCACCTCCCTCTCAAAGCAGGAGGACTCTGCTTCCAGCACCTCCCTCTCAAAGCAGGAGGACTCTGGCTCCAGAACCTTCTCTCAAAGCTGGAGGACTCTGGCTCCAGCACCTCCTTCTCAAAGCAGGAGGACTCTGGCTCCAGCACCTCCCTCTCAAAGCAGGAGGACTCTGGCTCCAGCACCTCCTTCTCAAAGCTGGAGGACTCTGGCTCCAGCACCTCCTTCTAAAAGGTGGAGGACTCTGGCTCCAGGACCTCCCTCTCAAAGCTGGAGGATTATGGCTCCAGCACCTCCTTCTCAAAGCTGGAGGACTTTGGCTCCAGCACCTCCCTCTCAAAGCTGGAGGACTCTGGCTCCAGCACCTCCCTCTCAAAGCTGGAGGACTCTGGCTCCAGCGCCTCCCTCTCAAAGCTGGAGGACTCTGGCTCCAGCACCCCCTCTCAAAGCAGGAGGACTCTGGCTCCAGCACCTCCTCTCAAAGCTGGAGGACTCTGGCTCCAGCGACTCCCTCTCAAAGCTGGAGGACTCTGGAGGACTCTGGCTCCAGCACCTCCTCTCAAAGCTGGAGGACCCAGGCAACAGCACCTCCCTCTCAAAACTGGAGGACCCTGGCTCCAGCACCTCCTCTCAAAGCTGGAGGACCCTGGCTCCAGCACCTCCTCTCAAAGCTGGAGGACTCTGGCTCCAGCACCTCCTTCTCAAAGCTGGAGGACTCTGGCTCCAGCACCTCCCTCTCAAAGCTGGAGGACTCTGGCTCCAGGACCTCCTCTAAAAGCTGGAGGACTCTGGCTCCAGCACCTCCTCTCAAAGCCGGAGGACTCTGGCTCCAGCACCTCCTTCTAAAAGCTGGAGGACTCTGGCTCCAGGACCTCCCTCTCAAAGCTGGAGGACTATGGCTCCAGCACCTCCTTCTCAAAGCTGCAGGACTCTGGCTCCAGCACCTCCTCTCAAAGCAGGAGGACTCAGGCTCCAGCACCTCCTTCTCAAAGCAGGAGGACTCTGGCTCAAGCACCTCCTCTCAAAGCAGGAGGACTCTGGCTCCAGCACCTCCTCTCAAAGCTGGAGGACTCTGGCTCCAGCACCTCCTCTCAAAAAGGGAGGACTCTGGCTCCAGCACCTCCCTCTCAAAGCTGGAGGACTCTGGCTCCAGCACGTCCTTCTCAAAGCTGGAGGACTCTGGCTCCAGCACCTCCTCTCAAAGCCGGAGGACTCTGGCTCCAGCACCTCCTTCTCAAAGCAGGAAGACTCTGGCTCAAGCACCTCCTCTCAAAGCAGGAAGACTCTGGCTCCAGCACCTCCTCTCAAAGCTGGAGGACTCTGGCTCCAGGACCTCCCTCTCAAAGCTGGAGGACTATGGCTCCAGCACCTCCTTCTCAAAGCTGGATGACTTTGGCTCCAGCACCTCCCTCTCAAAGCTGGAGGACTCTGGCTCTAGCACCTCCCTCTCAAAGCTGGAGGACTCTGGCTCCAGCGCCTCCCTCTCAAAGCTGGAGGACTCTGGCTCCAGCACCTCCTCTCAAAGCTGGAGGACTCAGGCAACAGCACCTCCCTCTCAAAGCTGGAGGACTCTGGCTCCAGCACCTCCTCTCAAAGCTGGAGGACTATGGCTCCAGCACCTCCTTTTCAAAGCTGGAGGACTTTGGCTCCAGCACCTCCCTCTCAAAGCTGGAGGACTCTGGCTCCAGCACCTCCCTCTCAAAGCTGGAGGACTCTGGCTCCAGCCCCTCCTCTCAAAGCAGGAGGACTCTGGCTCCAGCACCTCCCTCTCAAAGCTGGAGGACTCTGGCTCCAGGACCTCCCTCTCAAAGCTGGAGGACTCTGTCTCCAGCACCTCCCTCTCAAAGCTGGAGGACTCTGTCTCCAGCACCTCCCTCTCAAAGCTGGAGGACTCTGTCTCCAGCACCTCCTTCTCAAAGCAGGAGGACTTTGGTTCCAGCACCTCCCTCTCAAAGCTGGAGGACTCTGTCTCCAGCACCACCCCCTCAAAGCAGGAGGACTTTGGCTCCAGCGCCTCCCTCTCAAAGCTGGAGGACTCTGGCTCCAGCACCTCCTTCTAAAAGGTGGAGGACTCTGGCTCCAGGACCTCCCTCTCAAAGCTGGAGGATTATGGCTCCAGCACCTCCTTCTCAAAGCTGGAGGACTTTGGCTCCAGCACCTCCCTCTCAAAGCTGGAGGACTCTGGCTCCAGCACCTCCCTCTCAAAGCTGGAGGACTCTGGCTCCAGCGCCTCCCTCTCAAAGCTGGAGGACTCTGGCTCCAGCACCCCCTCTCAAAGCAGGAGGACTCTGGCTCCAGCACCTCCTCTCAAAGCTGGAGGACTCTGGCTCCAGCGACTCCCTCTCAAAGCTGGAGGACTCTGGAGGACTCTGGCTCCAGCACCTCCTCTCAAAGCTGGAGGACCCAGGCAACAGCACCTCCCTCTCAAAGCTGGAGGACTCTGGCTCCAGCACCTCCTCTCAAAGCTGGAGGACTATGGCTCCAGCACCTCCTTTTCAAAGCTGGAGGACTTTGGCTCCAGCACCTCCCTCTCAAAGCTGGAGGACTCTGGCTCCAGCACCTCCTCTCAAAGCTGGAGGACTCTGGCTCCAGCACCTCCTCTCAAAGCTGGAGGACTCTGGCTCCAGCACCTCCTCTCAAAGCTGGAGGACTATGGCTCCAGCACCTCCTTTTCAAAGCTGGAGGACTTTGGCTCCAGCACCTCCCTCTCAAAGCTGGAGGACTCTGGCTCCAGCACCTCCCTCTCAAAGCTGGAGGACTCTGGCTCCAGCCCCTCCTCTCAAAGCAGGAGGACTCTGGCTCCAGCACCTCCCTCTCAAAGCTGGAGGACTCTGGCTCCAGCACCTCCTTCTCAAAGCTGGAGGACTCTGGCTCCAGCACCTCCTCTCAAAGCTGGAGGACTCTGGCTCCAGCACCTCCTCTCAAAGCTGGAGGACTCTGGCTCCAGCGCCTCCCTCTCAAAGCTGGAGGACTCTGGATGACTCTGGCTCCAGCACCTCCTCTCAAAGCTGGAGGACTCTGGCAAAAGCACCTCCCTCTCAAAGCTGGATGACTCTGGCTCCAGCACCTCCTCTCAAAGCTGGAGGACTATGGTTCCAGCACCTCCTTTTCAAAGCTGGAGGACTTTTGCTCTAGCACCTCCCTCTCAAAGCTGGAGGACTCTGGCTCCAGCACCTCCCTCTCAAAGCTGGAGGACTCTGGCTCCAGCACCTCCTCTCAAAGCAGGACGACTCTGGCTCCAGCACCTCCTCTCAAAGCTGGAGGACTCTGGCTCCAGCACCTCCCTCTCAAAGCAGGAGGACTCTTGCTCCAGCACCTCCCTCTCAAAGCAGGAGGACTCTGGCTCCAGCACCTCCCTCTCAAAGCAGGAGGACTCTGGCTCCAGCACCTCCTTCTCAAAGCCGGAGGACTCTGGCTCCAGCACCTCCCTCTCAAAGCAGGAGGACTCTGGCTCCAGCACCTCCTTCTCAAAGCCGGAGGACTCTGGCTCCAGCACCTCCTCTCAAAGCTGGAGGACTCTGGCTCCAGCACCTCCTTCTAAAAGGTGGAGGACTCTTGCTCCAGGACCTCCCTCTCAAAGCTGGAGGATTATGGCTCCAGCACCTCCTTCTCAAAGCTGGAGGACTTTGGCTCCAGCACCTCCCTCTCAAAGCTGGAGGACTCTGGCTCCAGCACCTCCCTCTCAAAGCTGGAGGACTCTGGCTCCAGCACCTCCTTCTCAAAGCTGGAGGACTTTGGCTCCAGCACCTCCCTCTCAAAGCTGGAGGACTCTGGCTCCAGCACCCCCTCTCAAAGCAGGAGGACTCTGGCTCCAGCACCTCCTCTCAAAGCTGGAGGACTCTGGCTCCAGCGACTCCCTCTCAAAGCTGGAGGACTCTGGAGGACTCTGGCTCCAGCACCTCCTCTCAAAGCTGGAGGACCCAGGCAACAGCACCTCCCTCTCAAAGCTGGAGGACTCTGGCTCCAGCACCTCCTCTCAAAGCTGGAGGACTATGGCTCCAGCACCTCCTTTTCAAAGCTGGAGGACTTTGGCTCCAGCACCTCCCTCTCAAAGCTGGAGGACTCTGGCTCCAGCACCTCCCTCTCATAGCTGGAGGACTCTGGCTCCAGCCCCTCCTCTCAAAGCAGGAGGACTCTGGCTCCAGCACCTCCCTCTCGAAGCTGGAGGACTCTGGCTCCAGCACCTCCTTCTCAAAGCTGGAGGACTCTGGCTCCAGCGACTCCCTCTCAAAGCTGGAGGACTCTGGAGGACTCTGGCTCCAGCACCTCCTCTCAAAGCTGGAGGACTCAGACAACAGCACCTCCCTCTCAAAGCTGGAGGACTCTGGCTCCAGCACCTCCTCTCAAAGCTGGAGGACTATGGCTCCAGCACCTCCTTTTCAAAGCTGGAGGACTTTTGCTCCAGCACCTCCCTCTCAAAGCTGGAGGACTTTGGCTCCAGCACCTCCCTCTCAAAGCTGGAGGACTCTGGCTCCAGCCCCTTCTCTCAAAGCAGGAGGACTCTGGCTCCAGCACCTCCCTCTCAAAGCTGGAGGACTCTGGCTCCAGCACCTCCTTCTCAAAGCTGGAGGACTCTGGCTCCAGCACATCCTCTCAAAGCTGGAGGACTCTGGCTCCAGCACCTCCTCTCAAAGCTGGAGGACTATGGCTCCAGCACCTCCTTTTCAAAGCTGGAGGACTTTGGCTCCAGCACCTCCCTCTCAAAGCTGGAGGACTCTGGCTCCAGCACCTCCCTCTCAAAGCTGGAGGACTCTGGCTCCAGCACCTCCTCTCAAAGCTGGAGGACTCTGGCTCCAGCACCTCCCTCTCAAAGCTGGAGGACTCTGGCTCCAGCACCTCCTTTTCAAAGCTGGAGGACTTTGGCTCCAGCACCTCCCTCTCAAAGCTGGAGGACTCTGGCTCCAGAACCTCCTCTCAAAGCAGGAGGACTCTGGCTCCAGCACCTCCCTCTCAAAGCTGGAGGACTCTGGCTCCAGCACCTCCTTCTCAAAGCTGGAGGACTCTGGCTCCAGCACCTCCTCTCAAAGCTGGAGGACTCTGGCTCCAGCACCTCCTCTCAAAGCTGGAGGACTCTGGCTCCAGCACCTCCTCTCAAAGCTGGAGGACTCTGGCTCCAGCGCCTCCCTCTCAAAGCTGGAGGACTCTGGAGGACTCTGGCTCCAGCACCTCCTCTCAAAGCTGGAGGACTCTGGCAACAGCACCTCCCTCTCAAAGCTGGAGGACTCTGGCTCCAGCACCTCCCTCTCAAAGCTGGAGGACTCTGGCTCCAGCACCTCCTCTCAAAGCTGGAGGACTCTGGCTCCAGCACCTCCCTCTCAAAGCAGGAGGACTCTTGCTCCAGCACCTCCCTCTCAAAGCAGGAGGACTCTGGCTCCAGCACCTCCCTCTCAAAGCAGGAGGACTCTGCTTCCAGCACCTCCCTCTCAAAGCAGGAGGACTCTGGCTCCAGAATCTTCTCTCAAAGCTGGAGGACTCTGGCTCCAGCACCTCCCTCTCAAAGCAGGAGGACTCTGGCTCCAGAATCTTCTCTCAAAGCTGGAGGACTCTGGCTCCAGCACCTCCTTCTCAAAGCAGGAGGACTCTGGCTCCAGCACCTCCCTCTCAAAGCAGGAGGACTCTGGCTCCAGCACCTCCTTCTCAAAGCAGGAGGACTCTGGCTCCAGCACCTCCTCTCAAAGCTGGAGGACTCTGGCTCCAGCACCTCCCTCTCAAAGCTGGAGGACTCTGGCTCCAGCACCTCCTCTCAAAGCTGGAGGACTATGGCTCCAGCACCTCCTTTTCAAAGCTGGAGGACTTTGGCTCCAGCACCTCCCTCTCAAAGCTGGAGGACTCTGGCTCCAGCACCTCCCTCTCAAAGCAGGAGGACTCTGGCTACAGCACCTCCCTCTCAAAGCTGGAGGACTCTGGCTCCAGGACCTCCCTCTCAAAGCTGGAGGACTCTGTCTCCAGCACCTCCCTCTCAAAGCTGGAGGACTCTGTCTCCAGCACCTCCCTCTCAAAGCTGGAGGACTCTGTCTCCAGCACCACCCCCTCAAAGCAGGAGGACTTTGGTTCCAGCACCTCCCTCTCAAAGCAGGAGGACTCTGGCTCCAGCACCTCCTTCTAAAAGGTGGAGGACTCTGGCTCCAGGACCTCCCTCTCAAAGCTGGAGGATTATGGCTCCAGCACCTCCTTCTCAAAGCTGGAGGACTTTGGCTCCAGCACCTCCCTCTCAAAGCTGGAGGACTCTGGCTCCAGCACCTCCCTCTCAAAGCTGGAGGACTCTGGCTCCAGCGCCTCCCTCTCAAAGCTGGAGGACTCTGGCTCCAGCACCCCCTCTCAAAGCAGGAGGACTCTGGCTCCAGCACCTCCTCTCAAAGCTGGAGGACTCTGGCTCCAGCGACTCCCTCTCAAAGCTGGAGGACTCTGGAGGACTCTGGCTCCAGCACCTCCTCTCAAAGCTGGAGGACCCAGGCAACAGCACCTCCCTCTCAAAGCTGGAGGACTCTGGCTCCAGCACCTCCTCTCAAAGCTGGAGGACTATGGCTCCAGCACCTCCTTTTCAAAGCTGGAGGACTTTGGCTCCAGCACCTCCCTCTCAAAGCTGGAGGACTCTTGCTCCAGCACCTCCCTCTCAAAGCTGGAGGACTCTGGCTCCAGCACCTCCCTCTCATAGCTGGAGGACTATGGCTCCAGCCCCTCCTCTCAAAGCAGGAGGACTCTGGCTCCAGCACCTCCCTCTCAAAGCTGGAGGACTCTGGCTCCAGCACCTCCTTCTCAAAGCTGGAACTCTGGCTCCAGCACCCCCTCTCAAAGCAGGAGGACTCTGGCTCCAGCACCTCCTCTCAAAGCTGGAGGACTCTGGCTCCAGCACCTCCCTCTCAAAGCTGGAGGACTCTGGCTCCAGCACCTCCCTCTCAAAGCTGGAGGACTATGGCTCCAGCACCTCCTCTCAAAGCTGGAGGACTCTGGAGGACTCTGGCTCCAGCACCTCCTCTCAAAGCTGGAGGACTCTGGAGGACTCTGGCTCCAGCGACTCCCTCTCAAAGCTGGAGGACTCTGGAGGACTCTGGCTCCAGCACCTCCTCTCAAAGCTGGAGGACTCAGACAACAGCACCTCCCTCTCAAAGCTGGAGGACTCTGGCTCCAGCACCTCCTCTCAAAGCTGGAGGACTCTGGCTCCAGCACCTCCTTCTCAAAGCTGGAGGACTCTGGCTCCAGCACCTCCTCTCAAAGCTGGAGGACTCTGGCTCCAGCACCTCCTCTCAAAGCTGGAGGACTCTGGTTCCAGCGCCTCCCTCTCAAAGCTGGAGGACTCTGGAGGACTCTGGCTCCAGCACCTCCTCTCAAAGCTGGAGGACTCTGGCAACAGCACCTCCCTCTCAAAGCTGGAGGACTCTGGCTCCAGCACCTCCTCTCAAAGCTGGAGGACTATGGCTCCAGCACCTCCTTTTCAAAGCTGGAGGACTTTGGCTCCAGCACCTCCCTCTCAAAGCTGGAGGACTCTGGCTCCAGCACCTCCTCTCAAAGCTGGAGGACTCTGGCTCCAGCACCTCCTCTCAAAGCTGGAGGACTCTGGCTCCAGCACCTCCTCTCAAAGCTGGAGGACTATGGCTCCAGCACCTCCTTTTCAAAGCTGGAGGACTTTGGCTCCAGCACCTCCCTCTCAAAGCTGGAGGACTCTGGCTCCAGCACCTCCCTCTCAAAGCTGGAGGACTCTGGCTCCAGCCCCTCCTCTCAAAGCAGGAGGACTCTGGCTCCAGCACCTCCCTCTCAAAGCTGGAGGACTCTGGCTCCAGCACCTCCTTCTCAAAGCTGGAGGACTCTGGCTCCAGCACCTCCTCTCAAAGCTGGAGGACTCTGGCTCCAGCACCTCCTCTCAAAGCTGGAGGACTCTGGCTCCAGCGCCTCCCTCTCAAAGCTGGAGGACTCTGGATGACTCTGGCTCCAGCACCTCCTCTCAAAGCTGGAGGACTCTGGCAAAAGCACCTCCCTCTCAAAGCTGGATGACTCTGGCTCCAGCACCTCCTCTCAAAGCTGGAGGACTATGGTTCCAGCACCTCCTTTTCAAAGCTGGAGGACTTTTGCTCTAGCACCTCCCTCTCAAAGCTGGAGGACTCTGGCTCCAGCACCTCCCTCTCAAAGCTGGAGGACTCTGGCTCCAGCACCTCCTCTCAAAGCAGGACGACTCTGGCTCCAGCACCTCCTCTCAAAGCTGGAGGACTCTGGCTCCAGCACCTCCCTCTCAAAGCAGGAGGACTCTTGCTCCAGCACCTCCCTCTCAAAGCAGGAGGACTCTGGCTCCAGCACCTCCCTCTCAAAGCAGGAGGACTCTGGCTCCAGCACCTCCTTCTCAAAGCCGGAGGACTCTGGCTCCAGCACCTCCCTCTCAAAGCAGGAGGACTCTGGCTCCAGCACCTCCTTCTCAAAGCCGGAGGACTCTGGCTCCAGCACCTCCTCTCAAAGCTGGAGGACTCTGGCTCCAGCACCTCCTTCTAAAAGGTGGAGGACTCTTGCTCCAGGACCTCCCTCTCAAAGCTGGAGGATTATGGCTCCAGCACCTCCTTCTCAAAGCTGGAGGACTTTGGCTCCAGCACCTCCCTCTCAAAGCTGGAGGACTCTGGCTCCAGCACCTCCCTCTCAAAGCTGGAGGACTCTGGCTCCAGCACCTCCTTCTCAAAGCTGGAGGACTTTGGCTCCAGCACCTCCCTCTCAAAGCTGGAGGACTCTGGCTCCAGCACCCCCTCTCAAAGCAGGAGGACTCTGGCTCCAGCACCTCCTCTCAAAGCTGGAGGACTCTGGCTCCAGCGACTCCCTCTCAAAGCTGGAGGACTCTGGAGGACTCTGGCTCCAGCACCTCCTCTCAAAGCTGGAGGACCCAGGCAACAGCACCTCCCTCTCAAAGCTGGAGGACTCTGGCTCCAGCACCTCCTCTCAAAGCTGGAGGACTATGGCTCCAGCACCTCCTTTTCAAAGCTGGAGGACTTTGGCTCCAGCACCTCCCTCTCAAAGCTGGAGGACTCTGGCTCCAGCACCTCCCTCTCATAGCTGGAGGACTCTGGCTCCAGCCCCTCCTCTCAAAGCAGGAGGACTCTGGCTCCAGCACCTCCCTCTCGAAGCTGGAGGACTCTGGCTCCAGCACCTCCTTCTCAAAGCTGGAGGACTCTGGCTCCAGCGACTCCCTCTCAAAGCTGGAGGACTCTGGAGGACTCTGGCTCCAGCACCTCCTCTCAAAGCTGGAGGACTCAGACAACAGCACCTCCCTCTCAAAGCTGGAGGACTCTGGCTCCAGCACCTCCTCTCAAAGCTGGAGGACTATGGCTCCAGCACCTCCTTTTCAAAGCTGGAGGACTTTTGCTCCAGCACCTCCCTCTCAAAGCTGGAGGACTTTGGCTCCAGCACCTCCCTCTCAAAGCTGGAGGACTCTGGCTCCAGCCCCTTCTCTCAAAGCAGGAGGACTCTGGCTCCAGCACCTCCCTCTCAAAGCTGGAGGACTCTGGCTCCAGCACCTCCTTCTCAAAGCTGGAGGACTCTGGCTCCAGCACATCCTCTCAAAGCTGGAGGACTCTGGCTCCAGCACCTCCTCTCAAAGCTGGAGGACTATGGCTCCAGCACCTCCTTTTCAAAGCTGGAGGACTTTGGCTCCAGCACCTCCCTCTCAAAGCTGGAGGACTCTGGCTCCAGCACCTCCCTCTCAAAGCTGGAGGACTCTGGCTCCAGCACCTCCTCTCAAAGCTGGAGGACTCTGGCTCCAGCACCTCCCTCTCAAAGCTGGAGGACTCTGGCTCCAGCACCTCCTTTTCAAAGCTGGAGGACTTTGGCTCCAGCACCTCCCTCTCAAAGCTGGAGGACTCTGGCTCCAGAACCTCCTCTCAAAGCAGGAGGACTCTGGCTCCAGCACCTCCCTCTCAAAGCTGGAGGACTCTGGCTCCAGCACCTCCTTCTCAAAGCTGGAGGACTCTGGCTCCAGCACCTCCTCTCAAAGCTGGAGGACTCTGGCTCCAGCACCTCCTCTCAAAGCTGGAGGACTCTGGCTCCAGCACCTCCTCTCAAAGCTGGAGGACTCTGGCTCCAGCGCCTCCCTCTCAAAGCTGGAGGACTCTGGAGGACTCTGGCTCCAGCACCTCCTCTCAAAGCTGGAGGACTCTGGCAACAGCACCTCCCTCTCAAAGCTGGAGGACTCTGGCTCCAGCACCTCCCTCTCAAAGCTGGAGGACTCTGGCTCCAGCACCTCCTCTCAAAGCTGGAGGACTCTGGCTCCAGCACCTCCCTCTCAAAGCAGGAGGACTCTTGCTCCAGCACCTCCCTCTCAAAGCAGGAGGACTCTGGCTCCAGCACCTCCCTCTCAAAGCAGGAGGACTCTGCTTCCAGCACCTCCCTCTCAAAGCAGGAGGACTCTGGCTCCAGAATCTTCTCTCAAAGCTGGAGGACTCTGGCTCCAGCACCTCCCTCTCAAAGCAGGAGGACTCTGGCTCCAGAATCTTCTCTCAAAGCTGGAGGACTCTGGCTCCAGCACCTCCTTCTCAAAGCAGGAGGACTCTGGCTCCAGCACCTCCCTCTCAAAGCAGGAGGACTCTGGCTCCAGCACCTCCTTCTCAAAGCAGGAGGACTCTGGCTCCAGCACCTCCTCTCAAAGCTGGAGGACTCTGGCTCCAGCACCTCCCTCTCAAAGCTGGAGGACTCTGGCTCCAGCACCTCCTCTCAAAGCTGGAGGACTATGGCTCCAGCACCTCCTTTTCAAAGCTGGAGGACTTTGGCTCCAGCACCTCCCTCTCAAAGCTGGAGGACTCTGGCTCCAGCACCTCCCTCTCAAAGCAGGAGGACTCTGGCTACAGCACCTCCCTCTCAAAGCTGGAGGACTCTGGCTCCAGGACCTCCCTCTCAAAGCTGGAGGACTCTGTCTCCAGCACCTCCCTCTCAAAGCTGGAGGACTCTGTCTCCAGCACCTCCCTCTCAAAGCTGGAGGACTCTGTCTCCAGCACCACCCCCTCAAAGCAGGAGGACTTTGGTTCCAGCACCTCCCTCTCAAAGCAGGAGGACTCTGGCTCCAGCACCTCCTTCTAAAAGGTGGAGGACTCTGGCTCCAGGACCTCCCTCTCAAAGCTGGAGGATTATGGCTCCAGCACCTCCTTCTCAAAGCTGGAGGACTTTGGCTCCAGCACCTCCCTCTCAAAGCTGGAGGACTCTGGCTCCAGCACCTCCCTCTCAAAGCTGGAGGACTCTGGCTCCAGCGCCTCCCTCTCAAAGCTGGAGGACTCTGGCTCCAGCACCCCCTCTCAAAGCAGGAGGACTCTGGCTCCAGCGACTCCCTCTCAAAGCTGGAGGACTCTGGAGGACTCTGGCTCCAGCACCTCCTCTCAAAGCTGGAGGACCCAGGCAACAGCACCTCCCTCTCAAAGCTGGAGGACTCTGGCTCCAGCACCTCCTCTCAAAGCTGGAGGACTATGGCTCCAGCACCTCCTTTTCAAAGCTGGAGGACTTTGGCTCCAGCACCTCCCTCTCAAAGCTGGAGGACTCTTGCTCCAGCACCTCCCTCTCAAAGCTGGAGGACTCTGGCTCCAGCACCTCCCTCTCATAGCTGGAGGACTATGGCTCCAGCCCCTCCTCTCAAAGCAGGAGGACTCTGGCTCCAGCACCTCCCTCTCAAAGCTGGAGGACTCTGGCTCCAGCACCTCCTTCTCAAAGCTGGAACTCTGGCTCCAGCACCCCCTCTCAAAGCAGGAGGACTCTGGCTCCAGCACCTCCTCTCAAAGCTGGAGGACTCTGGCTCCAGCACCTCCCTCTCAAAGCTGGAGGACTCTGGCTCCAGCACCTCCCTCTCAAAGCTGGAGGACTATGGCTCCAGCACCTCCTCTCAAAGCTGGAGGACTCTGGAGGACTCTGGCTCCAGCACCTCCTCTCAAAGCTGGAGGACTCTGGAGGACTCTGGCTCCAGCGACTCCCTCTCAAAGCTGGAGGACTCTGGAGGACTCTGGCTCCAGCACCTCCTCTCAAAGCTGGAGGACTCAGACAACAGCACCTCCCTCTCAAAGCTGGAGGACTCTGGCTCCAGCACCTCCTCTCAAAGCTGGAGGACTCTGGCTCCAGCACCTCCTTCTCAAAGCTGGAGGACTCTGGCTCCAGCACCTCCTCTCAAAGCTGGAGGACTCTGGCTCCAGCACCTCCTCTCAAAGCTGGAGGACTCTGGTTCCAGCGCCTCCCTCTCAAAGCTGGAGGACTCTGGAGGACTCTGGCTCCAGCACCTCCTCTCAAAGCTGGAGGACTCTGGCAACAGCACCTCCCTCTCAAAGCTGGATGACTCTGGCTCCAGCACCTCCTCTCAAAGCTGGAGGACTATGGTTCCATCACCTCCTTTTCAAAGCTGGAGGACTTTTGCTCTAGCACCTCCCTCTCAAAGCTGGAGGACTCTGGCTCCAGCACCTCCCTCTCAAAGCTGAAGGACTCTGGCTCCAGCACCTCCTCTCAAAGCAGGACGACTCTGGCTCCAGCACCTCCCTCTCAAAGCAGGAGGACTCTTGCTCCAGCACCTCCCTCTCAAAGCAGGAGGACTCTGGCTCCAGCACCTCCCTCTCAAAGCAGGAGGACTCTGCTTCCAGCACCTCCCTCTCAAAGCAGGAGGACTCTGGCTCCAGAACCTTCTCTCAAAGCTGGAGGACTCTGGCTCCAGCACCTCCTTCTCAAAGCAGGAGGACTCTGGCTCCAGCACCTCCCTCTCAAAGCAGGAGGACTCTGGCTCCAGCACCTCCTTCTCAAAGCCGGAGGACTCTGGCTCCAGCACCTCCTCTCAAAGCTGGAGGACTCTGGCTCCAGCACCTCCTTCTAAAAGGTGGAGGACTCTGGCTCCAGGACCTCCCTCTCAAAGCTGGAGGACTTTGGCTCCAGCACCTCCCTCTCAAAGCTGGAGGACTCTGGCTCCAGCACCTCCCTCTCAAAGCTGGAGGACTCTGGCTCCAGCACCCCCTCTCAAAGCAGGAGGACTCTGGCTCCAGCACCTCCTCTCAAAGCTGGAGGACTCTGGCTCCAGCGACTCCCTCTCAAAGCTGGAGGACTCTGGCTCCAGCACCTCCCTCTCAAAGCAGGAGGACTCTGGCTCCAGCACCTCCTCTCAAAGCTGGAGGACCCAGGCAACAGCACCTCCCTCTCAAAGCTGGAGGACTCTGGCTCCAGCACCTCCTCTCAAAGCTGGAGGACTATAGCTCCAGCACCTCCTTTTCAAAGCTGGAGGACTTCTGCTCCAGCACCTCCCTCTCAAAGCTGGAGGACTCTGGCTCCAGCACCTCCCTCTCATAGCTGGAGGACTCTGGCTCCAGCCCCTCCTCTCAAAGCAGGAGGACTCTGGCTCCAGCACCTCCCTCTCAAAGCTGGAGGACTCTGGCTCCAGCACCTCCTTCTCAAAGCTGGAGGACTCTGGCTCCAGCACCCCCTCTCAAAGCAGGAGGACTCTGGCTCCAGCACCTCCTCTCAAAGCTGGAGGACTCTGGCTCCAGCGACTCCCTCTCAAAGCTGGAGGACTCTGGCTCCAGCACCTCCCTCTCAAAGCTGGAGGACTCTGGAGGACTCTGGCTCCAGCACCTCCTCTCAAAGCTGGAGGACTCAGACAACAGCACCTCCCTCTCAAAGCTGGAGGACTCTGGCTCCAGCACCTCCTCTCAAAGCTGGAGGACTCTGGCTCCAGCCCCTCCTCTCAAAGCAGGAGGACTTTGGCTCCAGCACCTCCCTCTCAAAGCTGGAGGACTCTGGCTCCAGCACCTCCCTCTCAAAGCTGGAGGACTCTGGCTCCAGCCCCTCCTCTCAAAGCAGGAGGACTCTGGCTCCAGCACCTCCCTCTCAAAGCTGGAGGACTCTGGCTCCAGCACCTCCTTCTCAAAGCTGGAGGACTCTGGCTCCAGCACCTCCTCTCAAAGCTGGAGGACTCTGGCTCCAGCACCTCCTCTCAAAGCTGGAGGACTATGGCTCCAGCACCTCCTTTTCAAAGCTGGAGGACTTTGGCTCCAGGACCTCCCTCTCAAAGCTGGAGGACTCTGGCTCCAGCCCCTCCTCTCAAAGCAGGAGGACTCTGGCTCCAGCACCTCCCTCTCAAAGCTGGAGGACTCTGGCTCCAGCACCTCCTTCTCAAAGCTGGAGGACTCTGGCTCCAGCACCTCCTCTCAAAGCTGGAGGACTCTGGCTCCAGCACCTCCTCTCAAAGCTGGAGGACTCTGGCTCCAGCACCTCCTCTCAAAGCTGGAGGACCCAGGCAACAGCACCTCCCTCTCAAAGCTGGAGGACTCTGGCTCCAGCACCTCCTCTCAAAGCTGGAGGACTATGGCTCCAGCACCTCCTTTTCAAAGCTGGAGGACTTTGGCTCCAGCACCTCCCTCTCAAAGCTGGAGGACTCTGGCTCCAGCACCTCCCTCTCATAGCTGGAGGACTCTGGCTCCAGCCCCTCCTCTCAAAGCAGGAGGACTCTGGCTCCAGCACCTCCCTCTCAAAGCTGGAGGACTTTGGCTCCAGCACCTCCTTCTCAAAGCAGGAGGACTCTGGCTCCAGCACCTCCCTCTCAAAGCAGGAGGACTCTGGCTCCAGCACCTCCTCTCAAAGCTGGAGGACTCTGGCTCCAGCGACTCCCTCTCAAAGCTGGAGGACTCTGGAGGACTCTGGCTCCAGCACCTCCTCTCAAAGCTGGAGGACTCAGACAACAGCACCTCCCTCTCATAGCTGGAGGACTCTGGCTCCAGCACCTCCTCTCAAAGCTGGAGGACTATGGCTCCAGCACCTCCTTTTCAAAGCTGGAGGACTTTGGCTCCAGCACCTCCCTCTCAAAGCTGGAGGACTCTGGCTCCAGCACCTCCCTCTTAAAGCTGGAGGACTCTGGCTCCAGCCCCTCCTCTCAAAGCAGGAGGACTCTGGCTCCAGCACCTCCCTCTCAAAGCTGGAGGACTCTGGCTCCAGCACCTCCTTCTCAAAGCTGGAGGACTCTGGCTCCAGCACCTCCTCTCAAAGCTGGAGGACTCTGGCTCCAGCACCTCCTCTCAAAGCTGGAGGACTATGGCTCCAGCACCTCCTTTTCAAAGCTGGAGGACTTTGGCTCCAGCACCTCCCTCTCAAAGCTGGAGGACTCTGGCTCCAGCACCTCCCTCTCAAAGCTGGAGGACTCTGGCTCCAGCCCCTCCTCTCAAAGCAGGAGGACTCTGGCTCCAGCACCTCCCTCTCAAAGCTGGAGGACTCTGGCTCCAGCACCTCCTTCTCAAAGCTGGAGGACTCTGGCTCCAGCACCTCCTCTCAAAGCTGGAGGACTCTGGCTCCAGCACCTCCTCTCAAAGCTGGAGGACTCTGGCTCCAGCACCTCCTCTCAAAGCTGGAGGACTCTGGCTCCAGCGCCTCCTCTCAAAGCTGGAGGACTCTGGCTCCAGCGCCTCCCTCTCAAAGCTGGAGGACTCTGGAGGACTCTGACTCCAGCACCTCCTCTCAAAGCTGGAGGACTCTGGCAACAGCACCTCCCTCTCAAAGCTGGAGGACTCTGGCTCCAGCACCTCCCTCTCAAAGCTGGAGGACTCTGGCTCCAGCACCTCCTCTCAAAGCAGGACGACTCTGGCTCCAGCACCTCCTCTCAAAGCTGGAGGACTCTGGCTCCAGCACCTCCCTCTCAAAGCAGGAGGACTCTTGCTCCAGCACCTCCCTCTCAAAGCAGGAGGACTCTGGCTCCAGCACCTCCCTCTCAAAGCAGGAGGACTCTGCTTCCAGCACCTCCCTCTCAAAGCAGGAGGACTCTGGCTCCAGAACCTTCTCTCAAAGCTGGAGGACTCTGGCTCCAGCACCTCCTTCTCAAAGCAGGAGGACTCTGGCTCCAGCACCTCCCTCTCAAAGCAGGAGGACTCTGGCTCCAGCACCTCCTTCTCAAAGCCGGAGGACTCTGGCTCCAGCACCTCCTCTCAAAGCTGGAGGACTCTGGCTCCAGCACCTCCTTCTAAAAGGTGGAGGACTCTGGCTCCAGGACCTCCCTCTCAAAGCTGGAGGATTATGGCTCCAGCACCTCCTTCTCAAAGCTGGAGGACTTTGGCTCCAGCACCTCCCTCTCAAAGCTGGAGGACTCTGGCTCCAGCACCTCCCTCTCAAAGCTGGAGGACTCTGGCTCCAGCGCCTCCCTCTCAAAGCTGGAGGACTCTGGCTCCAGCACCCCCTCTCAAAGCAGGAGGACTCTGGCTCCAGCACCTCCTCTCAAAGCTGGAGGACTCTGGCTCCAGCGACTCCCTCTCAAAGCTGGAGGACTCTGGAGGACTCTGGCTCCAGCACCTCCTCTCAAAGCTGGAGGACCCAGGCAACAGCACCTCCCTCTCAAAGCTGGAGGACTCTGGCTCCAGCACCTCCTCTCAAAGCTGGAGGACTATGGCTCCAGCACCTCCTTTTCAAAGCTGGAGGACTCTGGCTCCAGCCCCTCCTCTCAAAGCAGGAGGACTCTGGCTCCAGCACCTCCCTCTCAAAGCTGGAGGACTCTGGCTCCAGCACCTCCTTCTCAAAGCTGGAGGACTCTGGCTCCAGCACCCCCTCTCAAAGCAGGAGGACTCTGGCTCCAGCACCTCCTCTCAAAGCTGGAGGACTCTGGCTCCAGCGACTCCCTCTCAAAGCTGGAGGACTCTGGAGGACTCTGGCTCCAGCACCTCCTCTCAAAGCTGGAGGACTCAGACAACAGCACCTCCCTCTCAAAGCTGGAGGACTCTGGCTCCAGCACCTCCTCTCAAAGCTGGAGGACTATGGCTCCAGCACCTCCTTTTCAAAGCTGGAGGACTTTGGCTCCAGCACCTCCCTCTCAAAGCTGGAGGACTCTGGCTCCAGCACCTCCCTCTCAAAGCTGGAGGACTCTGGCTCCAGCACCTCCTTCTCAAAGCTGGAGGACTCTGGCTCCAGCATCTCCTCTCAAAGCTGGAGGACTCTGGCTCCAGCACCTCCTCTCAAAGCTGGAGGACTCTGGCTCCAGCACCTCCTCTCAAAGCTGGAGGACTCTGGCTCCAGCGCCTCCCTCTCAAAGCTGGAGGACTCTGGAGGACTCTGGCTCCAGCCCCTCCTCTCAAAGCAGGAGGACTCTGGCTCCAGCACCTCCCTCTCAAAGCTGGAGGACTCTGGCTCCAGCACCTCCTTCTCAAAGCTGGAGGACTCTGGCTCCAGCACCTCCTCTCAAAGCTGGAGGACTCTGGCTCCAGCACCTCCTCTCAAAGCTGGAGGACTCTGGCTCCAGCACCTCCTCTCAAAGCTGGAGGACTCTGGCTCCAGCGCCTCCCTCTCAAAGCTGGAGGACTCTGGAGGACTCTGGCTCCAGCACCTCCTCTCAAAGCTGGAGGACTCTGGCAACAGCACCTCCCTCTCAAAGCTGGAGGACTCTGGCTCCAGCACCTCCTCTCAAAGCTGGAGGACCCAGGCAACAGCACCTCCCTCTCAAAGCTGGAGGACTCTGGCTCCAGCACCTCCTGTCAAAGCTGGAGGACTATGGCTCCAGCACCTCCTTTTCAAAGCTGGAGGACTTTGGCTCCAGCACCTCCCTCTCAAAGCTGGAGGACTCTGGCTCCAGCACCTCCCTCTCATAGCTGGAGGACTCTGGCTCCAGCCCCTCCTCTCAAAGCAGGAGGACTCTGGCTCCAGCACCTCCCTCTCAAAGCTGGAGGACTCTGGCTCCAGCACCTCCTTCTCAAAGCTGGAGGACTCTGGCTCCAGCGACTCCCTCTCAAAGCTGGAGGACTCTGGAGGACTCTGGCTCCAGCACCTCCTCTCAAAGCTGGAGGACTCAGACAACAGCACCTCCCTCTCAAAGCTGGAGGACTCTGGCTCCAGCACCTCCTCTCAAAGCTGGAGGACTATGGCTCCAGCACCTCCTTTTCAAAGCTGGAGGACTTTGGCTCCAGCACCTCCCTCTCAAAGCTGGAGGACTCTGGCTCCAGCACCTCCCTCTCAAAGCTGGAGGACTCTGGCTCCAGCCCCTCCTCTCAAAGCAGGAGGACTCTGGCTCCAGCACCTCCCTCTCAAAGCTGGAGGACTCTGGCTCCAGCACCTCCTTCTCAAAGCTGGAGGACTCTGGCTCCAGCACCTCCTCTCAAAGCTGGAGGACTCTGGCTCCAGCACCTCCTCTCAAAGCTGGAGGACTATGGCTCCAGCACCTCCTTTTCAAAGCTGGAGGACTTTGGCTCCAGCACCTCCCTCTCAAAGCTGGAGGACTCTGGCTCCAGCACCTCCCTCTCAAAGCTGGAGGACTCTGGCTCCAGCCCCTCCTCTCAAAGCAGGAGGACTCTGGCTCCAGCACCTCCCTCTCAAAGCTGGAGGACTCTGGCTCCAGCACCTCCTTCTCAAAGCTGGAGGACTCTGGCTCCAGCACCTCCTCTCAAAGCTGGAGGACTCTGGCTCCAGCACCTCCTCTCAAAGCTGGAGGACTCTGGCTCCAGCACCTCCTCTCAAAGCTGGAGGACTCTGGCTCCAGCGCCTCCCTCTCAAAGCTGGAGGACTCTGGAGGACTCTGGCTCCAGCACCTCCTCTCAAAGCTGGAGGACTCTGGCAACAGCACCTCCCTCTCAAAGCTGGAGGACTCTGGCTCCAGCACCTCCCTCTCAAAGCTGGAGGACTCTGGCTCCAGCACCTCCTCTCAAAGCAGGACGACTCTGGCTCCAGCACCTCCTCTCAAAGCTGGAGGACTCTGGCTCCAGCATCTCCCTCTCAAAGCAGGAGGACTCTTGCTCCAGCACCTCCCTCTCAAAGCAGGAGGACTCTGGCTCCAGCACCTCCCTCTCAAAGCAGGAGGACTCTGCTTCCAGCACCTCCCTCTCAAAGCTGGAGGATTATGGCTCCAGCACCTCCTTCTCAAAGCTGGAGGACTTTGGCTCCAGCACCTCCCTCTCAAAGCTGGAGGACTCTGGCTCCAGCGCCTCCCTCTCAAAGCTGGAGGACTCTGGCTCCAGCACCTCCTCTCAAAGCTGGAGGACTCTGGCTCAAGCACCCCCTCTCAAAGCAGGAGGACTCTGGCTCCAGCACCTCCTCTCAAAGCTGGAGGACTCTGGAGGACTCTGGCTCCAGCACCTCCTCTCAAAGCTGGAGGACCCAGGCAACAGCACCTCCCTCTCAAAGCTGGAGGACTCTGGCTCCAGCACCTCCTCTCAAAGCTGGAGGACTATGGCTCCAGCACCTCCTTTTCAAAGCTGGAGGACTTTGGCTCCAGCACCTCCCTCTCAAAGCTGGAGGACTCTGGCTCCAGCCCCTCCTCTCAAAGCAGGAGGACTCTGGCTCCAGCACCTCCCTCTCAAAGCTGGAGGACTCTGGCTCCAGCACCTCCTTCTCAAAGCTGGAGGACTCTGGCTCCAGCACCCCCTCTCAAAGCAGGAGGACTCTGGCTCCAGCACCTCCTCTCAAAGCTGGAGGACTCTGGCTCCAGCGACTCCCTCTCAAAGCTGGAGGACTCTGGCTCCAGCACCTCCCTCTCAAAGCTGGAGGACTCTGGAGGACTCTGGCTCCAGCACCTCCTCTCAAAGCTGGAGGACTCAGACAACAGCACCTCCCTCTCAAAGCTGGAGGACTCTGGCTCCAGCACCTCCTCTCAAAGCTGGAGGACTATGGCTCCAGCACCTCCTTTTCAAAGCTGGAGGACTTTGGCTCCAGCACCTCCCTCTCAAAGCTGGAGGACTCTGGCTCCAGCACCTCCCTCTCAAAGCAGGAGGACTCTGGCTCCAGCACCTCCCTCTCAAAGCTGGAGGACTCTGGCTCCAGCACCTCCTTCTCAAAGCTGGAGGACTCTGGCTCCAGCACCTCCTCTCAAAGCTGGAGGACTCTGGCTCCAGCACCTCCTCTCAAAGCTGGAGGACTATGGCTCCAGCACCTCCTTTTCAAAGCTGGAGGACTTTGGCTCCAGGACCTCCCTCTCAAAGCTGGAGGACTCTGGCTCCAGCCCCTCCTCTCAAAGCAGGAGGACTCTGGCTCCAGCACCTCCTTCTCAAAGCTGGAGGACTCTGGCTCCAGCACCTCCTTCTCAAAGCTGGAGGACTCTGGCTCCAGCACCTCCTCTCAAAGCTGGAGGACTCTGGCTCCAGCACCTCCTCTCAAAGCTGGAGGACTCTGGCTCCAGCACCTCCTCTCAAAGCTGGAGGACTCTGGCTCCAGCGCCTCCCTCTCAAAGCTGGAGGACTCTGGAGGACTCTGGCTCCAGCACCTCCTCTCAAAGCTGGAGGACTCTGGCAACAGCACCTCCCTCTCAAAGCTGGAGGACTCTGGCTCCAGCACCTCCTCTCAAAGCTGGAGGACCCAGGCAACAGCACCTCCCTCTCAAAGCTGGAGGACTCTGGCTCCAGCACCTCCTCTCAAAGCTGGAGGACTATGGCTCCAGCACCTCCTTTTCAAAGCTGGAGGACTTTGGCTCCAGCACCTCCCTCTCATAGCTGGAGGACTCTGGCTCCAGCCCCTCCTCTCAAAGCAGGAGGACTCTGGCTCCAGCACCTCCCTCTCAAAGCTGGAGGACTCTGGCTCCAGCACCTCCTTCTCAAAGCAGGAGGACTCTGGCTCCAGCACCTCCCTCTCAAAGCAGGAGGACTCTGGCTCCAGCACCTCCTCTCAAAGCTGGAGGACTCTGGCTCCAGCGACTCCCTCTCAAAGCTGGAGGACTCTGGAGGACTCTGGCTCCAGCACCTCCTCTCAAAGCTGGAGGACTCAGACAACAGCACCTCCCTCTCAAAGCTGGAGGACTCTGGCTCCAGCACCTCCTCTCAAAGCTGGAGGACTATGGCTCCAGCACCTCCTTTTCAAAGCTGGAGGACTTTGGCTCCAGCACCTCCCTCTCAAAGCTGGAGGACTCTGGCTCCAGCACCTCCCTCTTAAAGCTGGAGGACTCTGGCTCCAGCCCCTCCTCTCAAAGCAGGAGGACTCTGGCTCCAGCACCTCCCTCTCAAAGCTGGAGGACTCTGGCTCCAGCACCTCCTTCTCAAAGCTGGAGGACTCTGGCTCCAGCACCTCCTCTCAAAGCTGGAGGACTCTGGCTCCAGCACCTCCTCTCAAAGCTGGAGGACTATGGCTCCAGCACCTCCTTTTCAAAGCTGGAGGACTTTGGCTCCAGCACCTCCCTCTCAAAGCTGGAGGACTCTGGCTCCAGCACCTCCCTCTCAAAGCTGGAGGACTCTGGCTCCAGCCCCTCCTCTCAAAGCAGGAGGACTCTGGCTCCAGCACCTCCTTCTCAAAGCTGGAGGACTCTGGCTCCAGCACCTCCTCTCAAAGCTGGAGGACTATGGCTCCAGCACCTCCTTTTCAAAGCTGGAGGACTTTGGCTCCAGCACCTCCCTCTCAAAGCTGGAGGACTCTGGCTCCAGCCCCTCCTCTCAAAGCAGGAGGACTCTGGCTCCAGCACCTCCCTCTCAAAGCTGGAGGACTCTGGCTCCAGCACCTCCTTCTCAAAGCTGGAGGACTCTGGCTCCAGCACCCCCTCTCAAAGCAGGAGGACTCTGGCTCCAGCACCTCCTCTCAAAGCTGGAGGACTCTGGCTCCAGCGACTCCCTCTCAAAGCTGGAGGACTCTGGCTCCAGCACCTCCCTCTCAAAGCTGGAGGACTCTGGAGGACTCTGGCTCCAGCACCTCCTCTCAAAGCTGGAGGACTCAGACAACAGCACCTCCCTCTCAAAGCTGGAGGACTCTGGCTCCAGCACCTCCTCTCAAAGCTGGAGGACTATGGCTCCAGCACCTCCTTTTCAAAGCTGGAGGACTTTGGCTCCAGCACCTCCCTCTCAAAGCTGGAGGACTCTGGCTCCAGCACCTCCCTCTCAAAGCAGGAGGACTCTGGCTCCAGCACCTCCCTCTCAAAGCTGGAGGACTCTGGCTCCAGCACCTCCTTCTCAAAGCTGGAGGACTCTGGCTCCAGCACCTCCTCTCAAAGCTGGAGGACTCTGGCTCCAGCACCTCCTCTCAAAGCTGGAGGACTATGGCTCCAGCACCTCCTTTTCAAAGCTGGAGGACTTTGGCTCCAGGACCTCCCTCTCAAAGCTGGAGGACTCTGGCTCCAGCCCCTCCTCTCAAAGCAGGAGGACTCTGGCTCCAGCACCTCCTTCTCAAAGCTGGAGGACTCTGGCTCCAGCACCTCCTTCTCAAAGCTGGAGGACTCTGGCTCCAGCACCTCCTCTCAAAGCTGGAGGACTCTGGCTCCAGCACCTCCTCTCAAAGCTGGAGGACTCTGGCTCCAGCACCTCCTCTCAAAGCTGGAGGACTCTGGCTCCAGCGCCTCCCTCTCAAAGCTGGAGGACTCTGGAGGACTCTGGCTCCAGCACCTCCTCTCAAAGCTGGAGGACTCTGGCAACAGCACCTCCCTCTCAAAGCTGGAGGACTCTGGCTCCAGCACCTCCTCTCAAAGCTGGAGGACCCAGGCAACAGCACCTCCCTCTCAAAGCTGGAGGACTCTGGCTCCAGCACCTCCTCTCAAAGCTGGAGGACTATGGCTCCAGCACCTCCTTTTCAAAGCTGGAGGACTTTGGCTCCAGCACCTCCCTCTCATAGCTGGAGGACTCTGGCTCCAGCCCCTCCTCTCAAAGCAGGAGGACTCTGGCTTCAGCACCTCCCTCTCAAAGCTGGAGGACTCTGGCTCCAGCACCTCCTTCTCAAAGCAGGAGGACTCTGGCTCCAGCACCTCCCTCTCAAAGCAGGAGGACTCTGGCTCCAGCACCTCCTCTCAAAGCTGGAGGACTCTGGCTCCAGCGACTCCCTCTCAAAGCTGGAGGACTCTGGAGGACTCTGGCTCCAGCACCTCCTCTCAAAGCTGGAGGACTCAGACAACAGCACCTCCCTCTCAAAGCTGGAGGACTCTGGCTCCAGCACCTCCTCTCAAAGCTGGAGGACTATGGCTCCAGCACCTCCTTTTCAAAGCTGGAGGACTTTGGCTCCAGCACCTCCCTCTCAAAGCTGGAGGACTCTGGCTCCAGCACCTCCCTCTTAAAGCTGGAGGACTCTGGCTCCAGCCCCTCCTCTCAAAGCAGGAGGACTCTGGCTCCAGCACCTCCCTCTCAAAGCTGGAGGACTCTGGCTCCAGCACCTCCTTCTCAAAGCTGGAGGACTCTGGCTCCAGCACCTCCTCTCAAAGCTGGAGGACTCTGGCTCCAGCACCTCCTCTCAAAGCTGGAGGACTATGGCTCCAGCACCTCCTTTTCAAAGCTGGAGGACTTTGGCTCCAGCACCTCCCTCTCAAAGCTGGAGGACTCTGGCTCCAGCACCTCCCTCTCAAAGCTGAAGGACTCTGGCTCCAGCCCCTCCTCTCAAAGCAGGAGGACTCTGGCTCCAGCACCTCCTTCTCAAAGCTGGAGGACTCTGGCTCCAGCACCTCCTCTCAAAGCTGGAGGACTCTGGCTCCAGCACCTCCTCTCAAAGCTGGAGGACTCTGGCTCCAGCACCTCCTCTCAAAGCTGGAGGACTCTGGCTCCAGCGCCTCCCTCTCAAAGCTGGAGGACTCTGGAGGACTCTGGCTCCAGCACCTCCTCTCAAAGCTGGAGGACTCTGGCAACAGCACCTCCCTCTCAAAGCTGGAGGACTCTGGCTCCAGCACCTCCCTCTCAAAGCTGGAGGACTCTGGCTCCAGCACCTCCTCTCAAAGCAGGACGACTCTGGCTCCAGCACCTCCTCTCAAAGCTGGAGGACTCTGGCTCCAGCACCTCCCTCTCAAAGCAGGAGGACTCTTGCTCCAGCACCTCCCTCTCAAAGCAGGAGGACTCTGGCTCCAGCACCTCCCTCTCAAAGCAGGAGGACTCTGCTTCCAGCACCTCCCTCTCAAAGCAGGAGGACTCTGGCTCCAGAACCTCCTCTCAAAGCAGGAGGACTCTGGCTCCAGCACCTCCTTCTCAAAGCAGGAGGACTCTGGCTCCAGCACCTCCCTCTCAAAGCAGGAGGACTCTGGCTCCAGCACCTCCTTCTCAAAGCCGGAGGACTCTGGCTCCAGCACCTCCTCTCAAAGCTGGAGGACTCTGGCTCCAGCACCTCCTTCTAAAAGGTGGAGGACTCTGGCTCCAGGACCTCCCTCTCAAAGCTGGAGGATTATGGCTCCAGCACCTCCTTCTCAAAGCTGGAGGACTTTGGCTCCAGCACCTCCCTCTCAAAGCAGGAGGACTCTGGCTCCAGAACCTTCTCTCAAAGCTGGAGGACTATGGCTCCAGCACCTCCTTTTCAAAGCTGGAGGACTCTGGCTCCAGCCCCTCCTCTCAAAGCAGGAGGACTCTGGCTCCAGCACCTCCCTCTCAAAGCTGGAGGACTCTGGCTCCAGCACCTCCTTCTCAAAGCTGGAGGACTCTGGCTCCAGCACCCCCTCTCAAAGCAGGAGGACTCTGGCTCCAGCACCTCCTCTCAAAGCTGGAGGACTCTGGCTCCAGCGACTCCCTCTCAAAGCTGGAGGACTCTGGAGGACTCTGGCTCCAGCACCTCCTCTCAAAGCTGGAGGACTCAGACAACAGCACCTCCCTCTCAAAGCTGGAGGACTCTGGCTCCAGCACCTCCTCTCAAAGCTGGAGGACTATGGCTCCAGCACCTCCTTTTCAAAGCTGGAGGACTTTGGCTCCAGCACCTCCCTCTCAAAGCTGGAGGACTCTGGCTCCAGCACCTCCCTCTCAAAGCTGGAGGACTCTGGCTCCAGCCCCTCCTCTCAAAGCAGGAGGACTCTGGCTCCAGCACCTCCCTCTCAAAGCTGGAGGACTCTGGCTCCAGCACCTCCTTCTCAAAGCTGGAGGACTCTGGCTCCAGCATCTCCTCTCAAAGCTGGAGGACTCTGGCTCCAGCACCTCCTCTCAAAGCTGGAGGACTCTGGCTCCAGCACCTCCTCTCAAAGCTGGAGGACTCTGGCTCCAGCGCCTCCCTCTCAAAGCTGGAGGACTCTGGAGGACTCTGGCTCCAGCCCCTCCTCTCAAAGCAGGAGGACTCTGGCTCCAGCACCTCCCTCTCAAAGCTGGAGGACTCTGGCTCCAGCACCTCCTTCTCAAAGCTGGAGGACTCTGGCTCCAGCACCTCCTCTCAAAGCTGGAGGACTCTGGCTCCAGCACCTCCTCTCAAAGCTGGAGGACTCTGGCTCCAGCACCTCCTCTCAAAGCTGGAGGACTCTGGCTCCAGCGCCTCCCTCTCAAAGCTGGAGGACTCTGGAGGACTCTGGCTCCAGCACCTCCTCTCAAAGCTGGAGGACTCTGGCAACAGCACCTCCCTCTCAAAGCTGGAGGACTCTGGCTCCAGCACCTCCTCTCAAAGCTGGAGGACCCAGGCAACAGCACCTCCCTCTCAAAGCTGGAGGACTCTGGCTCCAGCACCTCCTCTCAAAGCTGGAGGACTATGGCTCCAGCACCTCCTTTTCAAAGCTGGAGGACTTTGGCTCCAGCACCTCCCTCTCAAAGCTGGAGGACTCTGGCTCCAGCACCTCCCTCTCATAGCTGGAGGACTCTGGCTCCAGCCCCTCCTCTCAAAGCAGGAGGACTCTGGCTCCAGCACCTCCCTCTCAAAGCTGGAGGACTCTGGCTCCAGCACCTCCTTCTCAAAGCTGGAGGACTCTGGAGGACTCTGGCTCCAGCACCTCCTCTCAAAGCTGGAGGACTCAGACAACAGCACCTCCCTCTCAAAGCTGGAGGACTCTGGCTCCAGCACCTCCTCTCAAAGCTGGAGGACTATGGCTCCAGCACCTCCTTTTCAAAGCTGGAGGACTTTGGCTCCAGCACCTCCCTCTCAAAGCTGGAGGACTCTGGCTCCAGCACCTCCCTCTCAAAGCTGGAGGACTCTGGCTCCAGCCCCTCCTCTCAAAGCAGGAGGACTCTGGCTCCAGCACCTCCCTCTCAAAGCTGGAGGACTCTGGCTCCAGCACCTCCTTCTCAAAGCTGGAGGACTCTGGCTCCAGCACCTCCTCTCAAAGCTGGAGGACTCTGGCTCCAGCACCTCCCTCTCAAAGCTGGAGGACTCTGGCTCCAGCACCTCCTCTCAAAGCAGGACGACTCTGGCTCCAGCACCTCCTCTCAAAGCTGGAGGACTCTGGCTCCAGCACCTCCCTCTCAAAGCAGGAGGACTCTTGCTCCAGCACCTCCCTCTCAAAGCAGGAGGACTCTGGCTCCAGCACCTCCCTCTCAAAGCAGGAGGACTCTGCTTCCAGCACCTCCCTCTCAAAGCTGGAGGATTATGGCTCCAGCACCTCCTTCTCAAAGCTGGAGGACTTTGGCTCCAGCACCTCCCTCTCAAAGCTGGAGGACTCTGGCTCCAGCACCTCCCTCTCAAAGCTGGAGGACTCTGGCTCCAGCGCCTCCCTCTCAAAGCTGGAGGACTCTGGCTCCAACACCTCCTCTCAAAGCTGGAGGACTCTGGCTCAAGCACCCCCTCTCAAAGCAGGAGGACTCTGGCTCCAGCACCTCCTCTCAAAGCTGGAGGACTCTGGAGGACTCTGGCTCCAGCACCTCCTCTCAAAGCTGGAGGACCCAGGCAACAGCACCTCCCTCTCAAAGCTGGAGGACTCTGGCTCCAGCACCTCCTCTCAAAGCTGGAGGACTATGGCTCCAGCACCTCCTTTTCAAAGCTGGAGGACTTTGGCTCCAGCACCTCCCTCTCAAAGCTGGAGGACTCTGGCTCCAGCACCTCCCTCTCAAAGCTGGAGGACTCTGGCTCCAGCACCTCCTCTCAAAGCAGGACGACTCTGGCTCCAGCACCTCCTCTCAAAGCTGGAGGACTCTGGCTCCAGCACCTCCCTCTCAAAGCAGGAGGACTCTTGCTCCAGCACCTCCCTCTCAAAGCAGGAGGACTCTGGCTCCAGCACCTCCTCTCAAAGCTGGAGGACTATGGCTCCAGCACCTCCTTTTCAAAGCTGGAGGACTTTGGCTCCAGCACCTCCCTCTCAAAGCTGGAGGACTCTGGCTCCAGCACCTCCCTCTTAAAGCTGGAGGACTCTGGCTCCAGCCCCTCCTCTCAAAGCAGGAGGACTCTGGCTCCAGCACCTCCCTCTCAAAGCTGGAGGACTCTGGCTCCAGCACCTCCTTCTCAAAGCTGGAGGACTCTGGCTCCAGCACCTCCTCTCAAAGCTGGAGGACTCTGGCTCCAGCACCTCCTCTCAAAGCTGGAGGACTATGGCTCCAGCACCTCCTTTTCAAAGCTGGAGGACTTTGGCTCCAGCACCTCCCTCTCAAAGCTGGAGGACTCTGGCTCCAGCACCTCCCTCTCAAAGCTGGAGGACTCTGGCTCCAGCCCCTCCTCTCAAAGCAGGAGGACTCTGGCTCCAGCACCTCCTTCTCAAAGCTGGAGGACTCTGGCTCCAGCACCTCCTCTCAAAGCTGGAGGACTCTGGCTCCAGCACCTCCTCTCAAAGCTGGAGGACTCTGGCTCCAGCACCTCCTCTCAAAGCTGGAGGACTCTGGCTCCAGCGCCTCCCTCTCAAAGCTGGAGGACTCTGGAGGACTCTGGCTCCAGCACCTCCTCTCAAAGCTGGAGGACTCTGGCAACAGCACCTCCCTCTCAAAGCTGGAGGACTCTGGCTCCAGCACCTCCCTCTCAAAGCTGGAGGACTCTGGCTCCAGCACCTCCTCTCAAAGCAGGACGACTCTGGCTCCAGCACCTCCTCTCAAAGCTGGAGGACTCTGGCTCCAGCACCTCCCTCTCAAAGCAGGAGGACTCTTGCTCCAGCACCTCCCTCTCAAAGCAGGAGGACTCTGGCTCCAGCACCTCCCTCTCAAAGCAGGAGGACTCTGCTTCCAGCACCTCCCTCTCAAAGCAGGAGGACTCTGGCTCCAGAACCTCCTCTCAAAGCAGGAGGACTCTGGCTCCAGCACCTCCTTCTCAAAGCAGGAGGACTCTGGCTCCAGCACCTCCCTCTCAAAGCAGGAGGACTCTGGCTCCAGCACCTCCTTCTCAAAGCCGGAGGACTCTGGCTCCAGCACCTCCTCTCAAAGCTGGAGGACTCTGGCTCCAGCACCTCCTTCTAAAAGGTGGAGGACTCTGGCTCCAGGACCTCCCTCTCAAAGCTGGAGGATTATGGCTCCAGCACCTCCTTCTCAAAGCTGGAGGACTTTGGCTCCAGCACCTCCCTCTCAAAGCAGGAGGACTCTGGCTCCAGAACCTTCTCTCAAAGCTGGAGGACTATGGCTCCAGCACCTCCTTTTCAAAGCTGGAGGACTCTGGCTCCAGCCCCTCCTCTCAAAGCAGGAGGACTCTGGCTCCAGCACCTCCCTCTCAAAGCTGGAGGACTCTGGCTCCAGCACCTCCTTCTCAAAGCTGGAGGACTCTGGCTCCAGCACCCCCTCTCAAAGCAGGAGGACTCTGGCTCCAGCACCTCCTCTCAAAGCTGGAGGACTCTGGCTCCAGCGACTCCCTCTCAAAGCTGGAGGACTCTGGAGGACTCTGGCTCCAGCACCTCCTCTCAAAGCTGGAGGACTCAGACAACAGCACCTCCCTCTCAAAGCTGGAGGACTCTGGCTCCAGCACCTCCTCTCAAAGCTGGAGGACTATGGCTCCAGCACCTCCTTTTCAAAGCTGGAGGACTTTGGCTCCAGCACCTCCCTCTCAAAGCTGGAGGACTCTGGCTCCAGCACCTCCCTCTCAAAGCTGGAGGACTCTGGCTCCAGCCCCTCCTCTCAAAGCAGGAGGACTCTGGCTCCAGCACCTCCCTCTCAAAGCTGGAGGACTCTGGCTCCAGCACCTCCTTCTCAAAGCTGGAGGACTCTGGCTCCAGCATCTCCTCTCAAAGCTGGAGGACTCTGGCTCCAGCACCTCCTCTCAAAGCTGGAGGACTCTGGCTCCAGCACCTCCTCTCAAAGCTGGAGGACTCTGGCTCCAGCGCCTCCCTCTCAAAGCTGGAGGACTCTGGAGGACTCTGGCTCCAGCCCCTCCTCTCAAAGCAGGAGGACTCTGGCTCCAGCACCTCCCTCTCAAAGCTGGAGGACTCTGGCTCCAGCACCTCCTTCTCAAAGCTGGAGGACTCTGGCTCCAGCACCTCCTCTCAAAGCTGGAGGACTCTGGCTCCAGCACCTCCTCTCAAAGCTGGAGGACTCTGGCTCCAGCACCTCATCTCAAAGCTGGAGGACTCTGGCTCCAGCGCCTCCCTCTCAAAGCTGGAGGACTCTGGAGGACTCTGGCTCCAGCACCTCCTCTCAAAGCTGGAGGACTCTGGCAACAGCACCTCCCTCTCAAAGCTGGAGGACTCTGGCTCCAGCACCTCCTCTCAAAGCTGGAGGACCCAGGCAACAGCACCTCCCTCTCAAAGCTGGAGGACTCTGGCTCCAGCACCTCCTCTCAAAGCTGGAGGACTATGGCTCCAGCACCTCCTTTTCAAAGCTGGAGGACTTTGGCTCCAGCACCTCCCTCTCAAAGCTGGAGGACTCTGGCTCCAGCACCTCCCTCTCATAGCTGGAGGACTCTGGCTCCAGCCCCTCCTCTCAAAGCAGGAGGACTCTGGCTCCAGCACCTCCCTCTCAAAGCTGGAGGACTCTGGCTCCAGCACCTCCTTCTCAAAGCTGGAGGACTCTGGCTCCAGCGACTCCCTCTCAAAGCTGGAGGACTCTGGAGGACTCTGGCTCCAGCACCTCCTCTCAAAGCTGGAGGACTCAGACAACAGCACCTCCCTCTCAAAGCTGGAGGACTCTGGCTCCAGCACCTCCTCTCAAAGCTGGAGGACTATGGCTCCAGCACCTCCTTTTCAAAGCTGGAGGACTTTGGCTCCAGCACCTCCCTCTCAAAGCTGGAGGACTCTGGCTCCAGCACCTCCCTCTCAAAGCTGGAGGACTCTGGCTCCAGCCCCTCCTCTCAAAGCAGGAGGACTCTGGCTCCAGCACCTCCCTCTCAAAGCTGGAGGACTCTGGCTCCAGCACCTCCTTCTCAAAGCTGGAGGACTCTGGCTCCAGCACCTCCTCTCAAAGCTGGAGGACTCTGGCTCCAGCACCTCCCTCTCAAAGCTGGAGGACTCTGGCTCCAGCACCTCCTCTCAAAGCAGGACGACTCTGGCTCCAGCACCTCCTCTCAAAGCTGGAGGACTCTGGCTCCAGCACCTCCCTCTCAAAGCAGGAGGACTCTTGCTCCAGCACCTCCCTCTCAAAGCAGGAGGACTCTGGCTCCAGCACCTCCCTCTCAAAGCAGGAGGACTCTGCTTCCAGCACCTCCCTCTCAAAGCTGGAGGATTATGGCTCCAGCACCTCCTTCTCAAAGCTGGAGGACTTTGGCTCCAGCACCTCCCTCTCAAAGCTGGAGGACTCTGGCTCCAGCACCTCCCTCTCAAAGCTGGAGGACTCTGGCTCCAGCGCCTCCCTCTCAAAGCTGGAGGACTCTGGCTCCAACACCTCCTCTCAAAGCTGGAGGACTCTGGCTCAAGCACCCCCTCTCAAAGCAGGAGGACTCTGGCTCCAGCACCTCCTCTCAAAGCTGGAGGACTCTGGAGGACTCTGGCTCCAGCACCTCCTCTCAAAGCTGGAGGACCCAGGCAACAGCACCTCCCTCTCAAAGCTGGAGGACTCTGGCTCCAGCACCTCCTCTCAAAGCTGGAGGACTATGGCTCCAGCACCTCCTTTTCAAAGCTGGAGGATTTTGGCTCCAGCACCTCCCTCTCAAAGCTGGAGGACTCTGGCTCCAGCCCCTCCTCTCAAAGCAGGAGGACTCTGGCTCCAGCACCTCCCTCTCAAAGCTGGAGGACTCTGGCTCCAGCACCTCCTTCTCAAAGCTGGAGGACTCTGGCTCCAGCACCCCCTCTCAAAGCAGGAGGACTCTGGCTCCAGCACCTCCCTCTCAAAGCTGGAGGACTCTGGCTCCAGCACCTCCTTCTCAAAGCTGGAGGACTCTGGCTCCAGCACCCCCTCTCAAAGCAGGAGGACTCTGGCTCCAGCACCTCCTCTCAAAGCTGGAGGACTATGGCTCCAGCACCTCCTTTTCAAAGCTGGAGGACTTTGGCTCCAGCACCTCCCTCTCAAAGCTGGAGGACTCTGGCTCCAGCACCTCCCTCTCAAAGCTGGAGGACTCTGGCTCCAGCCCCTCCTCTCAAAGCAGGAGGACTCTGGCTCCAGCACCTCCCTCTCAAAGCTGGAGGACTCTGGCTCCAGCCCCTCCTCTCAAAGCAGGAGGACTCTGGATCCAGCACCTCCTCTCAAAGCTGGAGGACTCTGGCTCCAGCACCTCCTCTCAAAGCTGGAGGACTCTGGCTCCAGCGCCTCCCTCTCAAAGCTGGAGGACTCTGGAGGACTCTGGCTCCAGCACCTCCTCTCAAAGCTGGAGGACTCTGGCAACAGCACCTCCCTCTCAAAGCTGGAGGACTCTGGCTCCAGCACCTCCCTCTCAAAGCTGGAGGACTCTGGCTCCAGCACCTCCTCTCAAAGCAGGACGACTCTGGCTCCAGCACCTCCTCTCAAAGCTGGAGGACTCTGGCTCCAGCACCTCCCTCTCAAAGCAGGAGGACTCTTGCTCCAGCACCTCCCTCTCAAAGCAGGAGGACTCTGGCTCCAGCACCTCCCTCTCAAAGCAGGAGGACTCTGCTTCCAGCACCTCCCTCTCAAAGCTGGAGGATTATGGCTCCAGCACCTCCTTCTCAAAGCTGGAGGACTTTGGCTCCAGCACCTCCCTCTCAAAGCTGGAGGACTCTGGCTCCAGCACCTCCCTCTCAAAGCTGGAGGACTCTGGCTCCAGCGCCTCCCTCTCAAAGCTGGAGGACTCTGGCTCCAGCACCTCCTCTCAAAGCTGGAGGACTCTGGCTCAAGCACCCCCTCTCAAAGCAGGAGGACTCTGGCTCCAGCACCTCCTCTCAAAGCTGGAGGACTCTGGAGGACTCTGGCTCCAGCACCTCCTCTCAAAGCTGGAGGACCCAGGCAACAGCACCTCCCTCTCAAAGCTGGAGGACTCTGGCTCCAGCACCTCCTCTCAAAGCTGGAGGACTATGGCTCCAGCACCTCCTTTTCAAAGCTGGAGGACTTTGGCTCCAGCACCTCCCTCTCAAAGCTGGAGGACTCTGGCTCCAGCCCCTCCTCTCAAAGCAGGAGGACTCTGGCTCCAGCACCTCCCTCTCAAAGCTGGAGGACTCTGGCTCCAGCACCTCCTTCTCAAAGCTGGAGGACTCTGGCTCCAGCACCCCCTCTCAAAGCAGGAGGACTCTGGCTCCAGCACCTCCTCTCAAAGCTGGAGGACTCTGGCTCCAGCGACTCCCTCTCAAAGCTGGAGGACTCTGGAGGACTCTGGCTCCAGCACCTCCTCTCAAAGCTGGAGGACTCAGACAACAGCACCTCCCTCTCAAAGCTGGAGGACTCTGGCTCCAGCACCTCCTCTCAAAGCTGGAGGACTATGGCTCCAGCACCTCCTTTTCAAAGCTGGAGGACTTTGGCTCCAGCACCTCCCTCTCAAAGCTGGAGGACTCTGGCTCCAGCACCTCCTCTCAAAGCAGGAGGACTCTGGCTCCAGCACCTCCCTCTCAAAGCTGGAGGACTCTGGCTCCAGCACCTCCCTCTCAAAGCTGGAGGACTCTGGCTCCAGCACCTCCTCTCAAAGCTGGAGGACTCTGGCTCCAGCACCTCCTCTCAAAGCTGGATGACTCTGGCTCCAGCACCTCCTCTCAAAGCTGGAGGACTATGGTTCCAGCACCTCCTTTTCAAAGCTGGAGGACTTTTGCTCTAGCACCTCCCTCTCAAAGCAGGAGGACTCTGGCTCCAGAACCTTCTCTCAAAGCTGGAGGACTCTGGCTCCAGCACCTCCTTCTCAAAGCAGGAGGACTCTGGCTCCAGCACCTCCTTCTCAAAGCAGGACGACTCTGGCTCCAGCACCTCCTTCTCAAAGCCGGAGGACTCTGGCTTCAGCACCTCCTTCTCAAAGTAGGAAGACTCTGGCTCCAGCACCTCCTCTAAAAGCTGGAGGACTATGGCTCCAGCACCTCCTTCTAAAATCTGGAGGACTCTGGCTGCAGCACCTCCTCTCAAAGCTGGAGGACACTGGCTCCAGCACCTCCTTCTCAAAGCAGGAGGACTCTGGCTCCAGCACCTCCTCTCAAAGCAGGAGGACTCTGGCTCCAGCACCTCCCTCTCAAAGCAGGAGGACTCTGGCTCCAGCACCTCCCTCTCAAAGCAGGAGGACTCTGGCTCTAGCACCTCCCTCTCAAAGCAGGAGGACTCTGGCTCCAGCACCTCCCTCTCAAAGCAGGAGGACTCTAGCTCCAGCACCTCTTTCTCAAAGCAGGACTCTGCTTCCAGCACCTCCTTCTCAAAGCAGGAAGACTCTGGCTCCAGCACCTCCTCTCAAAGCTGGAGGACTCTGGCTCCAGCACCTCCTTCTCAAAGCAGGAGGACTCTGGCTCCAGCACCTCCTCTCAAAGCAGGAGGACTCTGGCTCCAGCACCTCCTCTCAAAGCTGGAGGACTCTGGCTCCAGCACCTCCTCTCAAAGCTGGAGGACTCTGGCTCCAGCACCTCCTCTCAAAGCTTGGCTCCAGCACCTCCTTCTCAAAGCTGGAGGACTTTGGCTCCAGCACCTCCCTCTCAAAGCTGGAGGACTCTGGCTCCAGCGCCTCCCTCTCAAAGCTGGAGGACTCTGGCTCCAGCACCTCCTCTAAAAGCTGGAGGACCCTGGCTCCAGCACCTCCTCTCAAAGCTGGAGGACCCTGGCTCCAGCACCTCCTTCTCAAAGCTGGAGGACTCTGGCTCCAGCACCTCCCTCTCAAAGCTGGAGGACTCTGGCTCCAGGACCTCCCTCTCAAAGCTGGAGGACTCTGGCTCCAGCACCTCCTCTCAAAGCTGGAGGACTCTGGCTCCAGCACCTCCTCTCAAAGCCGGAGGACTCTGGCTCCAGCACCTCCTTCTAAAAGCTGGAGGACTCTGGCTCCAGGACCTCCCTCTCAAAGCTGGAGGACTATGGCTCCAGCACCTCCTTCTCAAAGCTGGAGGACTTTGGCTCCAGCACCTCCCTCTCAAAGCTGGAGGACTCTGGCTCCAGCGCCTCCCTCTAAAAGCTGCAGGACTCTGGCTCCAGCACCTCCTCTCAAAGCAGGAGGACTCAGGCTCCAGCACCTCCTCTCAAAGCTGGAGGACTCTGGCTCCAGCACCTCCTTCTCAAAGCAGGAGGACTCTGGCTCCAGCACCTCCTCTCAAAGCTGGAGGACTCTGGCTCCAGCACCTCCTTCTCAAAGCAGGAGGACTCTGGCTCAAGCACCTCCTCTCAAAGCAGGAGGACTCTGGCTCCAGCACCTCTTCTCAAAGCTGGAGGACTCTGGCTCCAGCACCTCCTCTCAAAAAGGGAGGACTCTGGCTCCAGCACCTCCTCTCAAAGCTGGAGGACTCTGGCTCCAGCACCTCCTTCTCAAAGCTGGAGGACTCTGGCTCCAGCACCTCCTCTCAAAGCCGGAGGACTCTGGCTCCAGCACCTCCTTCTCAAAGCAGGAAGACTCTGGCTCCAGCACCTCCTCTCAAAGCTGGAGGACTCTGGCTTCAGCACCTCCTTCTCAAAGCAGGAGGACTCTGGCTCCAGCACCTCCTCTCAAAGCTGGAGGACTCTGGCTTCAGCACCTCCTTCTCAAAGCAGGAGGACTCTGGCTCCAGCACCTCCTCTCAAAGCTGGAGGACTCTGGCTCCAGCACCTCCTTCTCAAAGCTGGATGACTTTGGCTCCAGCACCTCCCTCTCAAAGCTGGAGGACTCTGGCTCCAGCGCCTCCCTCTTAAAGCTGGAGGACTCTGGCTCCAGCACCTCCTCTCAAAGCTGGAAGACTATGGCTCCAGCACCTCCTTTTGAAAGCTGGAGGACTTTGGCTCCAGCACCTCCCTCTCAAAGCTGGAGGACTTTGGCTCCAGCACCTCCCTCTCAAAGCTGGAGGACTCTGGCTCCAGCGCCTCCCTCTAAAAGCTGCAGGACTCTGGCTCCAGCACCTCCTCTCAAAGCAGGAGGACTCAGGCTCCAGCACCTCCTCTCAAAGCTGGAGGACTCTGGCTCCAGCACCTCCTTCTCAAAGCAGGAGGACTCTGGCTCCAGCACCTCCTCTCAAAGCTGGAGGACTCTGGCTCCAGCACCTCCTTCTCAAAGCAGGAGGACTCTGGCTCAAGCACCTCCTCTCAAAGCAGGAGGACTCTTGCTCCAGCACCTCTTCTCAAAGCTGGAGGACTCTGGCTCCAGCACCTCCTCTCAAAGCTGGAGGACTCTGGCTCCAGCACCTCCTTCTCAAAGCTGGAGGACTCTGGCTCCAGCACCTCCTCTCAAAGCCGGAGGACTCTGGCTCCAGCACCTCCTTCTCAAAGCAGGAAGACTCTGGCTCCAGCACCTCCTCTCAAAGCTGGAGGACTCTGGCTTCAGCACCTCCTTCTCAAAGCAGGAGGACTCTGGCTCCAGCACCTCCTCTCAAAGCTGGAGGACTCTGGCTTCAGCACCTCCTTCTCAAAGCAGGAGGACTCTGGCTCCAGCACCTCCTCTCAAAGCTGGAGGACTCTGGCTCCAGCACCTCCTTCTCAAAGCTGGATGACTTTGGCTCCAGCACCTCCCTCTCAAAGCTGGAGGACTCTGGCTCCAGCGCCTCCCTCTTAAAGCTGGAGGACTCTGGCTCCAGCACCTCCTCTCAAAGCTGGAAGACTATGGCTCCAGCACCTCCTTTTGAAAGCTGGAGGACTTTGGCTCCAGCACCTCCCTCTCAAAGCTGGAGGACTCTGGCTCCAGCACCTCCCTCTCAAAGCTGGAGGACTCTTGCTCCAGCACCTCCCTCTCAAAGCAGGAGGACTCTGGCTCCAGCACCTCCCTCTCAAAGCAGGAGGACTCTGCTTCCAGCACCTCCCTCTCAAAGCAGGAGGACTCTGGCTCCAGAACCTTCTCTCAAAGCTGGAGGACTCTGGCTCCAGCACCTCCTTCTCAAAGCAGGAGGACTCTGGCTCCAGCACCTCCCTCTCAAAGCAGGAGGACTCTGGCTCCAGCACCTCCTTCTCAAAGCCGGAGGACTCTGGCTCCAGCACCTCCTCTCAAAGCTGGAGCACTCTGGCTCCAGCACCTCCTTCTAAAAGGTGGAGGACTCTGGCTCCAGGACCTCCCTCTCAAAGCTGGAGGATTATGGCTCCAGCACCTCCTTCTCAAAGCTGGAGGACTTTGGCTCCAGCACCTCCCTCTCAAAGCTGGAGGACTCTGGCTCCAGCACCTCCCTCTCAAAGCTGGAGGACTCTGGCTCCAGCGCCTCCCTCTCAAAGCTGGAGGACTCTGGCTCCAGCACCCCCTCTCAAAGCAGGAGGACTCTGGCTCCAGCACCTCCTCTCAAAGCTGGAGGACTCTGGCTCCAGCGACTCCCTCTCAAAGCTGGAGGACTCTGGAGGACTCTGGCTCCAGCACCTCCTCTCAAAGCTGGAGGACCCAGGCAACAGCACCTCCCTCTCAAAGCTGGAGGACTCTGGCTCCAGCACCTCCTCTCAAAGCTGGAGGACTATGGCTCCAGCACCTCCTTTTCAAAGCTGGAGGACTTTGGCTCCAGCACCTCCCTCTCAAAGCTGGAGGACTCTGGCTCCAGCACCTCCCTCTCATAGCTGGAGGACTCTGGCTCCAGCCCCTCCTCTCAAAGCAGGAGGACTCTGGCTCCAGCACCTCCCTCTCAAAGCTGGAGGACTCTGGCTCCAGCACCTCCTTCTCAAAGCTGGAGGACTCTGGCTCCAGCACCCCCTCTCAAAGCAGGAGGACTCTGGCTCCAGCACCTCCTCTCAAAGCTGGAGGACTCTGGCTCCAGCACCTCCTTCTAAAAGGTGGAGGACTCTGGCTCCAGGACCTCCCTCTCAAAGCTGGAGGATTATGGCTCCAGCACCTCCTTCTCAAAGCTGGAGGACTTTGGCTCCAGCACCTCCCTCTCAAAGCTGGAGGACTCTGGCTCCAGCACCCCCTCTCAAAGCAGGAGGACTCTGGCTCCAGCACCTCCTCTCAAAGCTGGAGGACTCTGGCTCCAGCGACTCCCTCTCAAAGCATGAGGACTCTGGAGGACTCTGGCTCAAGCACCTCCTCTCAAAGCTGGAGGACCCAGGCAACAGCACCTCCCTCTCAAAGCTGGAGGACTCTGGCTCCAGCACCTCCCTCTCAAAGCTGGAGGACTCTGGCTCCAGCCCCTCCTCTCAAAGCAGGAGGACTCTGGCTCCAGCACCTCGCTCTCAAAGCTGGAGGACTCTGGCTCCAGCACCTCCTTCTCAAAGCTGGAAGACTCTGGCTCCAGCACCTCCTCTCAAAGCTGGAGGACTCTGGCTCCAGCACCTCCTCTCAAAGCTGGAGGACTCTGGCTCCAGCACCTCCTCTCAAAGCTGGAGGACTCTGGCTCCAGCGCCTCCCTCTCAAAGCTGGAGGACTCTGGAGGACTCTGGCTCCAGCACCTCCTCTCAAAGCTGGAGGACTCTGGCAACAGCACCTCCCTCTCAAAGCTGGAGGACTCTGGCTCCAGCACCTCCCTCTCAAAGCTGGAGGACTCTGGCTCCAGCACCTCCTCTCAAAGCAGGACGACTCTGGCTCCAGCACCTCCTCTCAAAGCTGGAGGACTCTGGCTCCAGCACCTCCCTCTCAAAGCAGGAGGACTCTTGCTCCAGCACCTCCCTCTCAAAGCAGGAGGACTCTGGCTCCAGCACCTCCCTCTCAAAGCAGGAGGACTCTGCTTCCAGCACCTCCCTCTCAAAGCAGGAGGACTCTGGCTCCAGAACCTTCTCTCAAAGCTGGAGGACTCTGGCTCCAGCACCTCCTTCTCAAAGCAGGAGGACTCTGGCTCCAGCACCTCCCTCTCAAAGCAGGAGGACTCTGGCTCCAGCACCTCCTTCTCAAAGCCGGAGGACTCTGGCTCCAGCACCTCCTCTCAAAGCTGGAGGACTCTGGCTCCAGCACCTCCCTCTCAAAGCTGGAGGACTCTGGCTCCAGCACCTCCTCTCAAAGCTGGAGGACTATGGCTCCAGCACCTCCTTTTCAAAGCTGGAGGACTTTGGCTCCAGCACCTCCCTCTCAAAGCTGGAGGACTCTGGCTCCAGCACCTCCCTCTCAAAGCTGGAGGACTCTGGCTCCAGCCCCTCCTCTCAAAGCAGGAGGACTCTGGCTCCAGCACCTCCCTCTCAAAGCTGGATGACTCTGGCTCCAGGACCTCCCTCTCAAAGCTGGAGGACTCTGTCTCCAGCACCTCCCTCTCAAAGCTGGAGGACTCTGTCTCCAGCACCTCCCCCTCAAAGCAGGAGGACTTTGGTTCCAGCACCTCCCTCTCAAAGCTGGAGGACTCTGGCTCCAGGACCTCCCTCTCAGAGCTGGAGGACTATGGCTCCAGCACCTCCTTCTCAAAGCTGGAGGACTTTGGCTCCAGCACCTCCCTCTCAAAGCTGGAGGACTCTGGCTCCAGCACCCCCTCTCAAAGCCGGAGGACTCTGGCTCCAGCTCCTCCTCTCAAAGCTGGAGGACTCTGGCTCCAGCACCTCCTTCTAAAAGGTGGAGGACTCTGGCTCCAGGACCTC
The DNA here is from genome assembly GCF_026437365.1 of Eucyclogobius newberryi. Taxonomy (NCBI): domain Eukaryota; kingdom Metazoa; phylum Chordata; class Actinopteri; order Gobiiformes; family Gobiidae; genus Eucyclogobius; species Eucyclogobius newberryi. The sequence goes on from NW_027315901.1 coordinate 288,474, forward strand.
CCTCTCAAAGCTGGAGGATTATGGCTCCAGCACCTCCTTCTCAAAGCTGGAGGACTTTGGCTCCAGCACCTCCCTCTCAAAGCTGGAGGACTCTGGCTCCAGCACCCCCTCTCAAAGCAGGAGGACTCTGGCTCCAGCACCTCCTCTCAAAGCTGGAGGACTCTGGCTCCAGCGACTCCCTCTCAAAGCATGAGGACTCTGGAGGACTCTGGCTCAAGCACCTCCTCTCAAAGCTGGAGGACCCAGGCAACAGCACCTCCCTCTCAAAGCTGGAGGACTCTGGCTCCAGCACCTCCTCTCAAAGCTGGAGGACTATGGCTCCAGCACCTCCTTTTCAAAGCTGGAGGACTTTGGCTCCAGAACCTCCCTCTCAAAGCTGGAGGACTCTGGCTCCAGCACCTCCCTCTCATAGCTGGAGGACTCTGGCTCCAGCACCTCCTCTCAAAGCTGGAGGACTCTGGCTCCAGGACCTCCCTCTCAAAGCTGGAGGACTCTGGCTCCAGCACCTCCCTCTCAAAGCTGGAGGACTCTGGCTCCAGCACCTCCTTCTCAAAGCTGGAGGACTTTGGCTCCAGCACCTCCCTCTCAAAGCTGGAGGACTCTGGCTCCAGCACCCCCTCTCAAAGCCGGAGGACTCTGGCTCCAGCTCCTCCTCTCAAAGCTGGAGGACTCTGGCTCCAGCACCTCCTTCTAAAAGGTGGAGGACTCTGGCTCCAGGACCTCCCTCTCAAAGCTGGAGGATTATGGCTCCAGCACCTCCTTCTCAAAGCTGGAGGACTTTGGCTCCAGCACCTCCCTCTCAAAGCTGGAGGACTCTGGCTCCAGCACCCCCTCTCAAAGCAGGAGGACTCTGGCTCCAGCACCTCCTCTCAAAGCTGGAGGACTCTGGCTCCAGCGACTCCCTCTCAAAGCATGAGGACTCTGGAGGACTCTGGCTCCAGCACCTCCTCTCAAAGCTGGAGGACCCAGGCAACAGCACCTCCCTCTCAAAGCTGGAGGACTCTGGCTCCAGCACCTCCTCTCAAAGCTGGAGGACTATGGCTCCAGCACCTCCTTTTCAAAGCTGGAGGACTTTGGCTCCAGAACCTCCCTCTCAAAGCTGGAGGACTCTGGCTCCAGCACCTCCCTCTCATAGCTGGAGGACTCTGGCTCCAGCACCTCCTCTCAAAGCTGGAGGACTCTGGCTCCAGGACCTCCCTCTCAAAGCTGGAGGACTCTGGCTCCAGCACCTCCCTCTCAAAGCTGGAGGACTCTGGCTCCAGCACCTCCTTCTCAAAGCTGGAGGACTCTGGCTCCAGCACCCCCTCTCAAAGCAGGAGGACTCTGGCTCCAGCACCCCCTCTCAAAGCTGGAGGACTCTGGCTCCAGCACCTCCTCTCAAAGCTGGAGGACTCAGACAACAGCACCTCCATCTCAAAGCTGGAGGACTCTGGCTCCAGCACCTCCTCTCAAAGCTGGAGGACTATGGCTCCAGCACCTCCTTTTCAAAGCTGGAGGACTTTGGCTCCAGCACCTCCCTCTCAAAGCTGGAGGACTCTGGCTCCAGCACCTCCCTCTCAAAGCTGGAGGACTCTGGCTCCAGCACCTCCTTCTCAAAGCTGGAGGACTCTGGCTCCAGCACCTCCTCTCAAAGCTGGAGGACTCTGGCTCCAGCACCTCCTCTCAAAGCTGGAGGACTCTGGCTCCAGCACCTCCTCTCAAAGCTGGAGGACTCTGGCTCCAGCGCCTCCCTCTCAAAGCTGGAGGACTCTGGAGGACTCTGGCTCCAGCACCTCCTCTCAAAGCTGGAGGACTCTGGCAACAGCACCTCCCTCTCAAAGCTGGATGACTCTGGCTCCAGCACCTCCTCTCAAAGCTGGAGGACTATGGTTCCAGCACCTCCTTTTCAAAGCTGGAGGACTTTTGCTCTAGCACCTCCCTCTCAAAGCTGGAGCACTCTGGCTCCAGCACCTCCCTCTCAAAGCTGGATGACTCTGGCTCCAGCACCTCCTCTCAAAGCAGGACGACTCTGGCTCCAGCACCTCCTCTCAAAGCTGGAGGACTCTGGCTCCAGCACCTCCCTCTCAAAGCAGGAGGACTCTTGCTCCAGCACCTCCCTCTCAAAGCAGGAGGACTCTGGCTCCAGCACCTCCCTCTCAAAGCAGGAGGACTCTGCTTCCAGCACCTCCCTCTCAAAGCAGGAGGACTCTTGCTCCAGAACCTTCTCTCAAAGCTGGAGGACTCTGGCTCCAGCACCTCCTTCTCAAAGCAGGAGGATTCTGGCTCCAGCACCTCCCTCTCAAAGCAGGAGGACTCTGGCTCCAGCACCTCCTTCTCAAAGCCGGAGGACTCTGGCTCCAGCACCTCCTCTCAAAGCTGGAGGACTCTGGCTCCAGCACCTCCTTCTAAAAGGTGGAGGACTCTGGCTCCAGGACCTCCCTCTCAAAGCTGGAGGATTATGGCTCCAGCACCTCCTTCTCAAAGCTGGAGGACTTTGGCTCCAGCACCTCCCTCTCAAAGCTGGAGGACTCTGGCTCCAGCACCTCCCTCTCAAAGCTGGAGGACTCTGGAGGACTCTGGCTCCAGCACCTCCTCTCAAAGCTGGAGGACCCAGGCCACAGCACCTCCCTCTCAAAGCTGGAGGACTCTGGCTCCAGCACCTCCTCTCAAAGCTGGAGGACTTTGGCTCCAGCACCTCCCTCTCAAAGCTGGAGGACTCTGGAGGACTCTGGCTCCAGCACCTCCTCTCAAAGCTGGAGGACCCAGGCCACAGCACCTCCCTCTCAAAGCTGGAGGACTCTGGCTCCAGCACCTCCTCTCAAAGCTGGAGGACTATGGCTCCAGCACCTCCTTTTCAAAGCTGGAGGACTTTGGCTCCAGCACCTCCCTCTCAAAGCTGGAGGACTCTGGCTCCAGCACCTCCCTCTCAAAGCTGGAGGACTCTGGCTCCAGCCCCTCCTCTCAAAGCAGGAGGACTCTGGCTCCAGCACCTCCCTCTAGAAGCTGGAGGACTCTGGCTCCAGCACCTCCTCTCAAAGCTGGAGGACTATGGCTCCAGCACCTCCTTTTCAAAGCTGGAGGACTTTGGCTCCAGCACCTCCCTCTCAAAGCTGGAGGACTCTGGCTCCAGCACCTCCCTCTCAAAGCTGGAGGACTCTGGCTCCAGCCCCTCCTCTCAAAGCAGGAGGACTCTTGCTCCAGCCCCTCCTCTCAAAGCAGGAGGACTCTCGCTCCAGCACCTCCCTCTCAAAGCTGGAGGACTCTGGCTCCAGCACCTCCTTCTCAAAGCTGGAGGACTGTGGCTCCAGCACCTCCTCTCAAAGCTGGAGGACTCTGGCTCCAGCACCTCCTCTCAAAGCTGGAGGACTCTGGCTCCAGCACCTCCTCTCAAAGCTGGAGGACTCTGGCTCCAGCGCCTCCCTCTCAAAGCTGGAGGACTCTGGAGGACTCTGGCTCCAGCACCTCCTCTCAAAGCTGGAGGACTCTGGCAACAGCACCTCCCTCTCAAAGCTGGAGGACTCTGGCTCCAGCACCTCCCTCTCAAAGCTGGAGGACTCTGGCTCCAGCACCTCCTCTCAAAGCAGGACGACTCTGGCTCCAGCACCTCCTCTCAAAGCTGGAGGACTCTGGCTCCAGCACCTCCCTCTCAAAGCAGGAGGACTCTTGCTCCAGCACCTCCCTCTCAAAGCAGGAGGACTCTGGCTCCAGCACCTCCCTCTCAAAGCAGGAGGACTCTGGCTCCAGAACCTTCTCTCAAAGCTGGAGGACTCTGGCTCCAGCACCTCCTTCTCAAAGCAGGAGGACTCTGGCTCCAGCACCTCCCTCTCAAAGCAGGAGGACTCTGGCTCCAGCACCTCCTTCTCAAAGCCGGAGGACTCTGGCTCCAGCACCTCCTCTCAAAGCTGGAGGACTCTGGCTCCAGCACCTCCTTCTAAAAGGTGGAGGACTCTGGCTCCAGGACCTCCCTCTCAAAGCTGGAGGATTATGGCTCCAGCACCTCCTTCTCAAAGCTGGAGGACTTTGGCTCCAGCACCTCCCTCTCAAAGCTGGAGGACTCTGGCTCCAGCACCTCCCTCTTAAAGCTGGAGGACTCTGGCTCCAGCGCCTCCCTCTCAAAGCTGGAGGACTCTGGCTCCAGCACCCCCTCTCAAAGCAGGAGGACTCTGGCTCCAGCACCTCCTCTCAAAGCTGGAGGACTCTGGCTCCAGCGACTCCCTCTCAAAGCTTGAGGACTCTGGAGGACTCTGGCTCCAGCACCTCCTCTCAAAGCTGGAGGACCCAGGCAACAGCACCTCCCTCTCAAAGCTGGAGGACTCTGGCTCCAGCACCTCCTCTCAAAAAGCTGGAGGACTATGGCTCCAGCACCTCCTTTTCAAAGCTGGAGGACTTTGGCTTCAGCACCTCCCTCTCAAAGCTGGAGGACTCTGGCTCCAGCACCTCCCTCTCATAGCTGGAGGACTCTGGCTCCAGCCCCTCCTCTCAAAGCAGGAGGACTCTGGCTCCAGCACCTCCCTCTCAAAGCTGGAGGACTCTGGCTCCAGCACCTCCTTCTCAAAGCTGGAGGACTCTGGCTCCAGCACCCCCTCTCAAAGCAGGAGGACTCTGGCTCCAGCACCTCCTCTCAAAGCTGGAGGACTCTGGCTCCAGCCCCTCCTCTCAAAGCAGGAGGACTCTGGCTCCAGCACCTCCCTCTCAAAGCTGGAGGACTCTGGCTCCAGCACCTCCTTCTCAAAGCTGGAGGACTCTGGCTCCAGCATCTCCTCTCAAAGCTGGAGGACTCTGGATCCAGCACCTCCTCTCAAAGCTGGAGGACTCTGGCTCCAGCACCTCCTCTCAAAGCTGGAGGACTCTGGCTCCAGCGCCTCCCTCTCAAAGCTGGAGGACTCTGGAGGACTCTGGCTCCAGCACCTCCTCTCAAAGCTGGAGGACTCTGGCAACAGCACCTCCCTCTCAAAGCTGGAGGACTCTGGCTCCAGCACCTCCCTCTCAAAGCTGGAGGACTCTGGCTCCAGCACCTCCTCTCAAAGCCGGACGACTCTGGCTCCAGCACCTCCTCTCAAAGCTGGAGGACTCTGCTTCCAGCACCTCCCTCTCAAAGCAGGAGGACTCTGGCTCCAGAACCTCCTCTCAAAGCAGGAGGACTCTGGCTCCAGCACCTCCCTCTCAAAGCAGGAGGACTCTGGCTCCAGCACCTCCCTCTCAAAGCTGGAGGACTCTGGCTCCAGCACCTCCTTCTCAAAGCAGGAGGACTCTGGCTCCAGCACCTCCCTCTCAAAGCAGGACGACTCTGGCTCCAGCACCTCCTTCTCAAAGCCGGAGGACTCTGGCTTCAGCACCTCCTTCTCAAAGTAGGAAGACTCTGGCTCCAGCACCTCCTCTAAAAGCTGGAGGACTATGGCTCCAGCACCTCCTTCTAAAATCTGGAGGACTCTGGCTGCAGCACCTCCTCTCAAAGCTGGAGGACACTGGCTCCAGCACCTCCTTCTCAAAGCAGGAGGACTCTGGCTCCAGCACCTCCTTCTCAAAGCAGGAGGACTCTGGCTCCAGCACCTCCTCTCAAAGCTGGAGGACTCTGGCTCCAGCACCTCCCTCTCAAAGCAGGAGGACTCTGGCTCCAGCACCTCCCTCTCAAAGCAGGAGGACTCTGGCTCTAGCACCTCCCTCTCAAAGCAGGAGGACTCTGGCTCCAGCACCTCCCTCTCAAAGCAGGAGGACTCTAGCTCCAGCACCTCTTTCTCAAAGCAGGACTCTGCTTCCAGCACCTCCTTCTCAAAGCAGGAAGACTCTGGCTCCAGCACCTCCTCTCAAAGCTGGAGGACTCTGGCTCCAGCACCTCCTTCTCAAAGCAGGAGGACTCTGGCTCCAGCACCTCCTCTCAAAGCAGGAGGACTCTGGCTCCAGCACCTCCTCTCAAAGCTGGAGGACTCTGGCTCCAGCACCTCCTCTCAAAGCTGGAGGACTCTGGCTCCAGCACCTCCTCTCAAAGCTTGGCTCCAGCACCTCCTTCTCAAAGCTGGAGGACTTTGGCTCCAGCACCTCCCTCTCAAAGCTGGAGGACTCTGGCTCCAGCGCCTCCCTCTCAAAGCTGGAGGACTCTGGCTCCAGCACCTCCTCTAAAAGCTGGAGGACCCTGGCTCCAGCACCTCCTCTCAAAGCTGGAGGACCCTGGCTCCAGCACCTCCTTCTCAAAGCTGGAGGACTCTGGCTCCAGCACCTCCCTCTCAAAGCTGGAGGACTCTGGCTCCAGGACCTCCCTCTCAAAGCTGGAGGACTCTGGCTCCAGCACCTCCTCTCAAAGCTGGAGGACTCTGGCTCCAGCACCTCCTCTCAAAGCCGGAGGACTCTGGCTCCAGCACCTCCTTCTAAAAGCTGGAGGACTCTGGCTCCAGGACCTCCCTCTCAAAGCTGGAGGACTATGGCTCCAGCACCTCCTTCTCAAAGCTGGAGGACTTTGGCTCCAGCACCTCCCTCTCAAAGCTGGAGGACTCTGGCTCTAGCGCCTCCCTCTCAAAGCTGCAGGACTCTGGCTCCAGCACCTCCTCTCAAAGCAGGAGGACTCAGGCTCCAGCACCTCCTCTCAAAGCTGGAGGACTCTGGCTCCAGCACCTCCTTCTCAAAGCAGGAGGACTCTGGCTCCAGCACCTCCTCTCAAAGCTGGAGGACTCTGGCTCCAGCACCTCCTTCTCAAAGCAGGAGGACTCTGGCTCAAGCACCTCCTCTCAAAGCAGGAGGACTCTGGCTCCAGCACCTCCTCTCAAAGCTGGAGGACTCTGGCTCCAGCACCTCCTCTCAAAAAGGGAGGACTCTGGCTCCAGCACCTCCTCTCAAAGCTGGAGGACTCTGGCTCCAGCACCTCCTTCTCAAAGCTGGAGGACTCTGGCTCCAGCACCTCCTCTCAAAGCCGGAGGACTCTGGCTCCAGCACCTCCTTCTCAAAGCAGGAAGACTCTGGCTCCAGCACCTCCTCTCAAAGCTGGAGGACTCTGGCTTCAGCACCTCCTTCTCAAAGCAGGAGGACTCTGGCTCCAGCACCTCCTCTCAAAGCTGGAGGACTCTGGCTTCAGCACCTCCTTCTCAAAGCAGGAGGAATCTGGCTCCAGCACCTCCTCTCAAAGCTGGAGGACTCTGGCTCCAGCACCTCCTTCTCAAAGCTGGTTGACTTTGGCTCCAGCACCTCCCTCTCAAAGCTGGAGGACTCTGGCTCTAGCACCTCCCTCTCAAAGCTGGAGGACTCTGGCTCCAGCGCCTCCCTCTTAAAGCTGGAGGACTCTGGCTCCAGCACCTCATCTCAAAGATGGAGGACTCAGGCAACAGCACCTCCCTCTCAAAGCTGAAGGACTATGGCTCCAGCACCTCCTTTTGAAAGCTGGAGGACTTTGGCTCCAGCACCTCCCTCTCAAAGCTGGAAGACTCTGGCTCCAGCACCTCCCTCTCAAAGCTGGAGGACTCTGGCTCCAGCCCCTCCTCTCAAAGCAGGAGGACTCTGGCTCCAGCACCTCCCTCTCAAAGCTGGAGGACTCTGGCTCCAGGACCTCCCTCTCAAAGCTGGAGGACTCTGTTTCCAGCACCTCCCTCTCAAAGCAGGAGGACTCTGGTTCCAGCACCTCCCTCTCAAAGCTGGAGGACTCTGGCTCCAGCACCTCCTCTCAAAGCCGGAGGACTTGGGCTCCAGCACCTCCTTCTAAAAGCTGGAGGACTCTGCCTCCAGGACCTCCCTCTCAAAGCTGGAGGACTATGGCTCCAGCACCTCCTTCTCAAAGCTGGAGGACTTTGGCTCCAGGACCTCCCTCTCAAAGCTGGAGGACTATGGCTCCAGCACCTCCTTCTCAAAGCTGGAGGACTCTGGCTCCAGCACCCCCTCTCAAAGCAGGAGGACTCTGGCTCCAGCACCTCCTCTCAAAGCTGGAGGACTCTGGCTCCAGCGACTCCCTCTCAAAGCTGGAGGACTCTGGCTCCAGCACCTCCTCTCAAAGCTGGAGGACTCTGAATCCAGCACCTCCTCTCAAAGCTGGAGGACTCTGGCTCCAGCGCCTCCCTCTCAAAGCTGGAGGACTCTGGAGGACTCTGGCTCCAGCACCTCCTTCTAAAGGCTGGAGGACTCTGGCTCCAGCACCTCCTCTCAAAGCTGGAGGACTCTGGCTCCAGCACCTCCTCTCAAAGCTGGAGGACTCTGAATCCAGCACCTCCTCTCAAAGCTGGAGGACTCTGGCTCCAGCGCCTCCCTCTCAAAGCTGGAGGACTCTGGAGGACTCTGGCTCCAGCACCTCCTCTCAAAGCTGGAGGACTATGGTTCCAGCACCTCCTTTTCAAAGCTGGAGGACTTTGGCTCTAGCACCTCCCTCTCAAAGCTGTAGGACTCTGGCTCCAGCACCTCCCTCTCAAAGCTGGAGGACTCTGGCTCCAGCACCTCCCTCTCAAAGCTGGAGGACTCTGGCTCCAGCACCTCCCTCTCAAAGCTGGAGGACTCTGGCTCCAGCACCTCCCTCTCAAAGCAGGAGGACTCTGGCTCCAGCACCTCCTCTTAAAGCTGGAGGACTCTGGCTCCAGCACCTCCCTCTCAAAGCAGGAGCACTCTTGCTCCAGCACCTCCCTCTCAAAGCAGGAGGACTCTGGCTCCAGCACCTCCCTCTCAAAGCTGGAGGACTCTGGCTCCAGCACCTCCTTCTCAAAGCAGGAGGACTCTGGCTCCAGCACCTCCCTCTCAAAGCAGGAGGACTCTGGCTCCAGCACCTCCTTCTCAAAGCCGGAGGACTCTGGCTTCAGCACCTCCTTCTCAAAGTAGGAAGACTCTGGCTCCAGCACCTCCTCTAAAAGCTGGAGGACTCTGGCTCCAGCACCTCCTTCTAAAGGCTGGAGGACTCTGGCTCCAGCACCTCCTCTCAAAGCTGGAGGACTCTGGCTCCAGCACCTCCTCTCAAAGCTGGAGGACTCTGGCTCCAGCACCTCCTCTCAAAGCTGGAGGACTCTGGCTCCAGCGCCTCCCTCTCAAAGCTGGAGGACTCTCGAGGACTCTGGCTCCAGCACCTCCTCTCAAAGCTGGAGGACTCTGGCAACAGCACCTCCCTCTCAAAGCTGGAGGACTCTGGCTCCAGCACCTCCTCTCAAAGCTGGAGGACTATGGTTCCAGCACCTCCTTTTCAAAGCTGGAGGACTTTGGCTCTAGCACCTCCCTCTCAAAGCTGTAGGACTCTGGCTCCAGCACCTCCCTCTCAAAGCTGTTGGACTCCGGCTCCAGCACCTCCCTCTCAAAGCAGGAGGACTCTGGCTCCAGCACCTCTTCTCAAAGCTGTAGGACTTTGGCTCCAGCACCTCCCTCTCAAAGCTGGAGGACTCTAGCTCCAGCACCTCCCTCTCAAAGCTGGAGGACTATGGCTCCAGCACCTCCTTCTCAAAGCTGGAGGACTTTTGCTCCAGCACCTCCCTCTCAAAGCTGGAGGACTCTGGCTCCAGCACCTCCTCTCAAAGCTGGAGGACTCTGGCTCCAGCACCTCCTCTCAAAGCTGCTGGAGGACTCTGGAGGACTCTGGTTCCAGCACCTCCTCTCAAAGCTGGAGGACTCTGGCTCCAGCACCTCCTCTCAAAGCTGGAGGACTCTGGCTCCAGCACCTCTTCTCAAAGCTGGAGGACTCTGGTTCCAGCACCTCCTCTCAAAGCTGGAGGACTCTGGCTCCAGCACCTCCTCTCAAAGCTGGAGGACCCTGGCTCCAGCACCTCCCTCTCAAAGCAGGAGGACTCTGGCTCCAGCACCTCCCACTCAAAGCTGGAGGACTCTGGCTCCAGCACCTCCTTCTCAAAGCAGGAGGACTCTGGCTCCAGCACATCCTCTCAAAGCTGGAGGACTCTGGCTCCAGCACCTCCTTCTCAAAGCAGGAGGACTCTGGCTCAGCACCTCCTCTCAAAGCTGGAGGACTCTGGCTCCAGCACCTCCTTCTCAAAGCAGGAGGACTCTGGCTCCAGCACCTCCTCTCAAAGCATGAGGACTCTGGCTCCAGCACCTCCTCTCAAAGCTGGAGGACTCTGGCTCCAGCACCTCCTCTCAAAGCAGGAGGACTCTGGCTCCAGCACCTCCTCTCAAAGCAGGAGGACTCTGGCTCCAGCACCTCCCTCTCAAAGCTGGAGGACTCTGGCTCCAGCACCTCCTTCTCAAAGCAGGAGGACTCTGGCTCCAGCACCTCCTCTCAAAGCTGGAGGACTCTGGCTCCAGCACCTCCTTCTAAAAGCTGGAGGACTCTGGCTCCAGGACCTCCCTCTCAAAGCTGGAGGACTATGGCTCCAGCACCTCCTTCTCAAAGCTGGAGGACTTTGGCTCCAGCACCTCCCTCTCAAAGCTGGAGGACTCTGGCTCCAGCACCTCCTTCTCAAAGCAGGAGGACTCTGGCTCAGCACCTCCTCTCAAAGCTGGAGGACTCTGGCTCCAGCACCTCCTTCTCAAAGCAGGAGGACTCTGGCTCCAGCACCTCCTCTCAAAGCAGGAGGACTCTGGCTCCAGCACCTCCTCTCAAAGCTGGAGGACTCTGGCTCCAGCACCTCCTCTCAAAGCAGGAGGACTCTGGCTCCAGCACCTCCTCTCAAAGCTGGAGGACTCTGGCTCCAGCACCTCCTTCTCAAAGCAGGAGGACTCTGGCTCCAGCACCTCCTCTCAAAGCCGGAGGACTCTGGCTCCAGCACCTCCTTCTCAAAGCAGGAGGACTCAGGCTCCAGCACCTCCTCTCAAAGCTGGAGGACTCTGGCTCCAGCACCTCCTTCTCAAAGCAGGAGGACTCTGGCTCCAGCACCTCCTCTCAAAGCTGGAGGACTCTGGCTCCAGCACCTCCTTCTCAAAGCAGGAGGACTCTGGCTCAAGCACCTCCTCTCAAAGCAGGAGGACTCTGGCTCCAGCACCTCCTCTCAAAGCTGGAGGACTCTGGCTCCAGCACCTCCTCTCAAAAAGGGAGGACTCTGGCTCCAGCACCTCCTCTCAAAGCTGGAGGACTCTGGCTCCAGCACCTCCTTCTCAAAGCTGGAGGACTCTGGCTCCAGCACCTCCTCTCAAAGCCGGAGGACTCTGGCTCCAGCACCTCCTTCTCAAAGCAGGAAGACTCTGGCTCCAGCACCTCCTCTCAAAGCTGGAGGACTCTGGCTTCAGCACCTCCTTCTCAAAGCAGGAGGACTCTGGCTCCAGCACCTCCTCTCAAAGCTGGAGGACTCTGGCTTCAGCACCTCCTTCTCAAAGCAGGAGGAATCTGGCTCCAGCACCTCCTCTCAAAGCTGGAGGACTCTGGCTCCAGCACCTCCTTCTCAAAGCTGGTTGACTTTGGCTCCAGCACCTCCCTCTCAAAGCTGGAGGACTCTGGCTCTAGCACCTCCCTCTCAAAGCTGGAGGACTCTGGCTCCAGCGCCTCCCTCTTAAAGCTGGAGGACTCTGGCTCCAGCACCTCATCTCAAAGATGGAGGACTCAGGCAACAGCACCTCCCTCTCAAAGCTGGAGGACTCTGGCTCTAGCACCTCCCTCTCAAAGCTGGAGGACTCTGGCTCCAGCGCCTCCCTCTTAAAGCTGAAGGACTATGGCTCCAGCACCTCCTTTTGAAAGCTGGAGGACTTTGGCTCCAGCACCTCCCTCTCAAAGCTGGAAGACTCTGGCTCCAGCACCTCCCTCTCAAAGCTGGAGGACTCTGGCTCCAGCCCCTCCTCTCAAAGCAGGAGGACTCTGGCTCCAGCACCTCCCTCTCAAAGCTGGAGGACTCTGGCTCCAGGACCTCCCTCTCAAAGCTGGAGGACTCTGTTTCCAGCACCTCCCTCTCAAAGCAGGAGGACTCTGGTTCCAGCACCTCCCTCTCAAAGCTGGAGGACTCTGGCTCCAGCACCTCCTCTCAAAGCCGGAGGACTTGGGCTCCAGCACCTCCTTCTAAAAGCTGGAGGACTCTGCCTCCAGGACCTCCCTCTCAAAGCTGGAGGACTATGGCTCCAGCACCTCCTTCTCAAAGCTGGAGGACTTTGGCTCCAGGACCTCCCTCTCAAAGCTGGAGGACTATGGCTCCAGCACCTCCTTCTCAAAGCTGGAGGACTCTGGCTCCAGCACCCCCTCTCAAAGCAGGAGGACTCTGGCTCCAGCACCTCCTTCTAAAGGCTGGAGGACTCTGGCTCCAGCACCTCCTCTCAAAGCTGGAGGACTCTGGCTCCAGCACCTCCTCTCAAAGCTGGAGGACTCTGAATCCAGCACCTCCTCTCAAAGCTGGAGGACTCTGGCTCCAGCGCCTCCCTCTCAAAGCTGGAGGACTCTGGAGGACTCTGGCTCCAGCACCTCCTCTCAAAGCTGGAGGACTATGGTTCCAGCACCTCCTTTTCAAAGCTGGAGGACTTTGGCTCTAGCACCTCCCTCTCAAAGCTGTAGGACTCTGGCTCCAGCACCTCCCTCTCAAAGCTGGAGGACTCTGGCTCCAGCACCTCCCTCTCAAAGCTGGAGGACTCTGGCTCCAGCACCTCCCTCTCAAAGCTGGAGGACTCTGGCTCCAGCACCTCCCTCTCAAAGCAGGAGGACTCTGGCTCCAGCACCTCCTCTTAAAGCTGGAGGACTCTGGCTCCAGCACCTCCCTCTCAAAGCAGGAGCACTCTTGCTCCAGCACCTCCCTCTCAAAGCAGGAGGACTCTGGCTCCAGCACCTCCCTCTCAAAGCTGGAGGACTCTGGCTCCAGCACCTCCTTCTCAAAGCAGGAGGACTCTGGCTCCAGCACCTCCCTCTCAAAGCAGGAGGACTCTGGCTCCAGCACCTCCTTCTCAAAGCCGGAGGACTCTGGCTTCAGCACCTCCTTCTCAAAGTAGGAAGACTCTGGCTCCAGCACCTCCTCTAAAAGCTGGAGGACTCTGGCTCCAGCACCTCCTTCTAAAGGCTGGAGGACTCTGGCTCCAGCACCTCCTCTCAAAGCTGGAGGACTCTGGCTCCAGAACCTCCTCTCAAAGCTGGAGGACTCTGGCTCCAGCACCTCCTCTCAAAGCTGGAGGACTCTGGCTCCAGCGCCTCCCTCTCAAAGCTGGAGGACTCTCGAGGACTCTGGCTCCAGCACCTCCTCTCAAAGCTGGAGGACTCTGGCAACAGCACCTCCCTCTCAAAGCTGGAGGACTCTGGCTCCAGCACCTCCTCTCAAAGCTGGAGGACTATGGTTCCAGCACCTCCTTTTCAAAGCTGGAGGACTTTGGCTCTAGCACCTCCCTCTCAAAGCTGTAGGACTCTGGCTCCAGCACCTCCCTCTCAAAGCTGGAGGACTCTGGCTCCAGCACCTCCTCTCAAAGCTGGAGGACTATGGTTCCAGCACCTTTTTTCAAAGCTGGAGGACTTTGGCTCTAGCACCTCCCTCTCAAAGCTGTTGGACTCCGGCTCCAGCACCTCCCTCTCAAAGCAGGAGGACTCTGGCTCCAGCACCTCTTCTCAAAGCTGTAGGACTTTGGCTCCAGCACCTCCCTCTCAAAGCTGGAGGACTCTAGCTCCAGCACCTCCCTCTCAAAGCTGGAGGACTATGGCTCCAGCACCTCCTTCTCAAAGCTGGAGGACTTTTGCTCCAGCACCTCCCTCTCAAAGCTGGAGGACTCTGGCTCCAGCACCTCCTCTCAAAGCTGGAGGACTCTGGCTCCAGCACCTCCTCTCAAAGCTGCTGGAGGACTCTGGAGGACTCTGGTTCCAGCACCTCCTCTCAAAGCTGGAGGACTCTGGCTCCAGCACCTCCTCTCAAAGCTGGAGGACTCTGGCTCCAGCACCTCTTCTCAAAGCTGGAGGACTCTGGTTCCAGCACCTCCTCTCAAAGCTGGAGGACTCTGGCTCCAGCACCTCCTCTCAAAGCTGGAGGACCCTGGCTCCAGCACCTCCCTCTCAAAGCAGGAGGACTCTGGCTCCAGCACCTCCCTCTCAAAGCTGGAGGACTCTGGCTCCAGCACCTCCTTCTCAAAGCAGGAGGACTCTGGCTCCAGCACCTCCTCTCAAAGCTGGAGGACTCTGGCTCCAGCACATCCTCTCAAAGCTGGAGGACTCTGGCTCCAGCACCTCCTTCTCAAAGCAGGAGGACTCTGGCTCAGCACCTCCTCTCAAAGCTGGAGGACTCTGGCTCCAGCACCTCCTTCTCAAAGCAGGAGGACTCTGGCTCCAGCACCTCCTCTCAAAGCATGAGGACTCTGGCTCCAGCACCTCCTCTCAAAGCTGGAGGACTCTGGCTCCAGCACCTCCTCTCAAAGCAGGAGGACTCTGGCTCCAGCACCTCCTCTCAAAGCAGGAGGACTCTGGCTCCAGCACCTCCCTCTCAAAGCTGGAGGACTCTGGCTCCAGCACCTCCTTCTCAAAGCAGGAGGACTCTGGCTCCAGCACCTCCTCTCAAAGCTGGAGGACTCTGGCTCCAGCACATCCTCTCAAAGCTGGAGGACTCTGGCTCCAGCACCTCCTTCTCAAAGCAGGAGGACTCTGGCTCAGCACCTCCTCTCAAAGCTGGAGGACTCTGGCTCCAGCACCTCCTTCTCAAAGCAGGAGGACTCTGGCTCCAGCACCTCCTCTCAAAGCAGGAGGACTCTGGCTCCAGCACCTCCTCTCAAAGCTGGAGGACTCTGGCTCCAGCACCTCCTCTCAAAGCAGGAGGACTCTGGCTCCAGCACCTCCTCTCAAAGCTGGAGGACTCTGGCTCCAGCACCTCCTTCTCAAAGCAGGAGGACTCTGGCTCCAGCACCTCCTCTCAAAGCCGGAGGACTCTGGCTCCAGCACCTCCTTCTCAAAGCAGGAAGACTCTGGCTCCAGCACCTCCTCTCAAAGCTGGAGGACTCTGGCTCCAGCACCTCCCTCTCTAAGCAGGAGGACTCTGGCTCCAGCACCTCCTCTCAAAGCCGGAGGACTCTGGCTCCAGCACCTCCTTCTCAAAGCAGGAAGACTCTGGCTCCAGCACCTCCTCTCAAAGCTGGAGGACTCTGGCTCCAGCACCTCCCTCTCTTAGCAGGAGGACTCTGGCTCACCCCCACCGCGCCCCTGCCGCGCCCCTGCCGCGCCCCTGCCGCGCCCCTGCCGCGCCCGCGCCGCGCCCGCGCCGCGCCCCTGCCGTGCCCCCGCCGCGCCCGCGCCCCCGCCGCGCCCGCGCCTTGCCCCCGCCGCGCCCGCGCCTTGCCCCCGCCTTGCCCCCGCCGCGCACCCGCCGCGCCCCCGCCGCGCCCGCGCCGCGCCCCCGCTGCGCCCCCGCCGCGCCCCCGCTGCGCCCGCGCCTTGCTCCACGCCACAAAAAGCAGGAGGTGTTGGACGCGCGTTTCCATAGACTTTGATGTAAAGTGGAGTCTGCGGCGTGAACGGGCCATAACGTGATGTTTGTGGAAAACACCAGCCACACAATCTGAAGAGAAACACTCTTAAAGACAAAAACATCTTATATTCTTAATAAGGAATAAAAGGGGGGGAAAAATAAGATAATAACAATAGTGGCAAAAGTAAAACTCTTATTTACAGCAGTTATATGCACATGAATATGACATTTGTATGAGTAAGTCAGTATTGCACATGATTAAGTCAGTATTGCACATGGGTATCTCAGTATTGCACATGGGTATGTCAGTATTGCACATGGGTATGACAGTATTGCACATGATTAAGTCAGTATTGCACATGGGTATCTCAGTATTGCACATGGGTATGTCAGTATTGCACATGGGTATGACAGTATTGCACATGATTAAGTCAGTATTGCACATGGGTATCTCAGTATTGCACATGGGTATGACAGTATTGCACATGATTAAGTCAGTATTGCACATGGGTATCTCAGTATTGCACATGGGTACGTCAGTATTGCACATGGGTATGACAGTATTGCACATGGGTATGACAGTATTGCACATGGGTATGACAGTATTGTACATGGGTATGTCAGTATTGCACATGACAGTGTTGCACATGGGTGTGACAGTATTGCACATGGGTATGACGGTATTATACATGACAGTATTGCACATGTGTATAACAGTATTGAACATGGTTATGACAGTATTGCACATGTGTATGACAGTATTGAACATGAGTATGTCAGTATTGAACATGGGTATGTCAGTATTGCACATGGGTATGTCAGTATTGCACATGGGTATGTCAGTATTGCACATGGGTATGTCAGTATTGCACATGGGTATGTCAGTATTGCACATGGGTATGTCAGTATTGCACATGGGTATGTCAGTATTGCACATGGGTATGTCAGTATTGCAAATGGGTAAGTCAGTATTGCACATGGGTTTAACAGTGTTTGTTATAAAGTCTGACAGCAGCAGAAGGAAAGACTGTGAAACGTCTCCTTCACACAGCGAGGGTGGATCAGTCACTGAAGCTGCTCTCCAGAGTGGACAGAGTGTCCTGCAGGGGACAGAGTGTCCTAGCGGGGGGCGACACTCATGGTCCAGCATAGATGTGAATCTAGCCAGGACCCTTCTGTCCCCCACCTCCTGCACCGAGTCCAGAGCACAGCCCAGGACGGAGCTTTGTCCAGCCTCTTCCTCTCCCTCTCTGTGATGCTGCTGCTCCAGCAGACCACACCTACAGGAGCTGATGCCACCACAGAGTCAGAGAAGGTCTTCAGGAGTGGCCCTGTCAGGAGTGGCCCTGTCACTCCAAAAGACCTGAGTCTCCTCAGGAGGTGGAGCCGACTCTGGCTCTTCCTGTACAGTCTGTGTTATGAGTCCAGTCCAGTTTGTGGTTCAGATGAACACCAGGTCCTTGTATGAGTCACTCTCTCAATGTCCCGTCCCTGGATGTTCACTGGTGAGGGGGCAGTGGGGTGGCGTCTGTGGAAGTCCACCACCATCTCCTTGGTCTTCCCCGCGTTGATGAGGAGGTGGTTCCGCTGGCACCAGTCCACAAAGTCCTGCTCCAGTCCTCTGTACTCCGCGTCATCGTCGTCCGTGATGAGTCCGATGATGGCAGAGTGGTCAGAGAACTTCTGCAGGACACAGCTGTACGTGTCATGTCTGAAGAGAAAGGGCACGAGAACGGTGCCCTTGGGAGTCCCCACACTGCACGTCCCCCACACTGCACGTCCCCCACACTGCACGTCCCCCACACTGCAGGTCCCCCACACTGCAGGTCCGAGTGTCAGACACACAGTCCCGTGCTCTCACAAACTGGGGTCGGTCTGTGAGGTCGTCCAGGATCCACTCTGCAGGTCGTACTCCACACCAGCCGTCTCCAGCTTGTCCCTCAGGAGCTGATGGTGTTGAAGGCGCTGGAGAGATGAAGGAACAGGATCCTCACAGAGCTGCCAGGCTTCTCCAGGTGAGAGAGAGAGCGGTGCAGCAGGAGATGACGGCGTCCTCCACTCCGATGTCAGACCGATATACAAACTGCAACGGGTCCATGGCTGAGCTCACGGTGGAGCGGAGGTGGTCCAGGACCAGCCGCTCCATTGTCTTCATCAGGTGGGACATGAGGGCCACCGGCCTGAAGCTGTTGAGGTCTTTGGGGCGCGGTGTCTTGGGCACAGGTACCAGACAGGAGGTCTTCAGACCTGTGGTACCACCCTCAGCTTCAGGCTCATGTTGAAGACATGCTCCATAACTCCACACAGTTCATCTGCAGGACTTAAGGAGCCTGGAGCTGATGCCGTCAGGTACTGCTGCCTTCCTCACTTTAATCCTCTTCAGCTCTCTCCTCACCTGTGCTGCTGTGACAGTCAGTGGTTGGCAGGGGGACTGTGTGCTGGGGGGACGGGTGAGTCCAGGGGGACGGGTGAGTCCAGGGGGACTGTGTGCTGGGGGGATGGGTGAGTCCAGGGGGACTCTGTGCTGGGGGGATGGGTGAGTCCAGGGGTACTGTGTGCTGGGGGAATGGGTGAGTCCAGGGGGACTGTGTGCTGGGGGAATGGGTGAGTCCAGGGGGACTGTGTGCTGGGGGGATGGGTGACTCCAGGTGAAGTGGGGAGATGATGGGCCAAGGCAAATGTGTGAAGAGGAACGGGTGTGGTCCATTGTCCAGCTGTGGAAGAGGGAGCATGCAGCTGTGCAGGGGGAGGGGTGGGCGATTGATCAAATCTAAGGAAGTG
Organism: Eucyclogobius newberryi; assembly: GCF_026437365.1. Taxonomy (NCBI): domain Eukaryota; kingdom Metazoa; phylum Chordata; class Actinopteri; order Gobiiformes; family Gobiidae; genus Eucyclogobius; species Eucyclogobius newberryi. The sequence goes on from NW_027315901.1 coordinate 306,473, forward strand.
AGAATTAAGCTCATTCACCCACTGTAGGTAACCCTCTGTCTGGACAGGGGGGACTTTGAAGCCTGAGATGGTTTTCAGGCTCCTCCACACTCCCTGAATGTTCTTCTGCTGAAGCTGCTCCTCCATCCTCCTCTTGTAGCCGGCTTCTGCCTGATCTTCCTCCTCAGCTCCTTCTGCACAGTCCTCAGCTCCTCCTTGTTCCCTGACCTGAAGGCTCTCTTCTTCTTCTTCTTCTCCTTCAGCAGAGCCTTCAGTTCACGGTTTATCCACGGCTTGTTGTTTAGAAAACACCATCCGGAGGGAACAGTGTTCTCACAACAGAAGTTGATGTAGTCTGCTATGCATTGTTGAAGTCACCAGAGACGAGGTGCAGGGGAGCAATGCTTCACAAGCATTATCGGCATGCGCAGTGTCTGCGAGCGCCGGCAGTACAAGTAAAAGTACAAAAATATTTACAAAAACACAATAAAAAGCGCAAAAAGTATGAAAGAGAGAGGGAGCGTTGCAACAGGCAGCCAGCGGACGCCAGTGCCGGAAGTAGTTGCTGTTCAGTCATATGTTTTTTTACCTTCAATTCTCACCAGAAGAACATCTGGGAATGAAAAGCCATGTTTCAGTTGTCTCTTCTTGGATGTCTAGTGCTCTCTCTTGTAATGGTGGGATCGCAACTCCAGGATCACCTTCTTGAGGAGGCCTTCAGGACCAACTCCAGGATCACCTTCTCGAGGGAGGCCTTCAGGACCAACTCCAGGATCACCTTCTCGAGGGAAGCCTTCAGGACCAACTCCAGGATCACCTTCTCGAGGGAGGCCTTCAGGACCAACTCCAGGATCACCTTCTCATGGAGGCCTTCGGGACCAACTCCAGGATCACCTTCTCATGGAGGCCTTCAGGACCAACTCCAGGATCACCTTCTCATGGAGGCCTTCGGGACCAACTCCAGGATCACCTTCTCATGGAGGCCTTCGGGACCAACTCCAGGATCACCTTCTCATGGAGGCCTTCAGGACCAACTCCACGATCACCTTCTCGAGGGAGGCCTTCAGGACCAACTCCAGGATCACCTTCTCGGGGAGGCCTTCAGGACCAACTCCAGGATCACCTTCTCGAGGGAGGCCTTCAGGACCAACTCCAGGGTCACCTTCTCGAGGGAGGCCTTCAAGACCAACTCCAGGATCACCTTCTCGGGGAGGCCTTCAGGACCAACTCCAGGATCACCTTCTCGAGGGAGGCCTTCGGGACCAACTCCAGGATCACCTTCTTGAGGGAGGCCTTCAGGACCAACTCCAGGATCACCTTCTCGAGGGAGGCCTTCAAGACCAACTCCAGGATCACCTTCTCGAGGGAGGCCTTCAGGACCAACTCCAGGATCACCTTCTCGAGGGAGGCCTTCAGGACCAACTCCAGGATCACCTTCTCGAGGGAGGCCTTCAGGACCAACTCCAGGATCACCTTCTCGGGGAGGCCTTCAGGACCAACTCCAGGATCACCTTCTTGAGGGAGGCCTTCAGGACCAACTCCAGGATCACCTTCTCGAGGGAGGCCTTCAGGACCAACTCCAGGATCACATTCTCGAGGGAGGCCTTCAGGACCAACTCCAGGATCACCTTCTCTAGGGAGGCCTTCAGGACCAACTCCAGGATCACCTTCTCGAGGGAGGCCTTCAGGACCAACTCCAGGATCACCTTCTCGAGGGAGGCCTTCAGGACCAACTCCAGGATCACCTTCTCGGGGAGGCCTTCAGGACCAACTCCAGGATCACCTTCTCGGGGAGGCCTTCAGGACCAACTCCAGGATCACCTTCTCGAGGGAGGCCTTCAGGACCAACTCCAGGATCACCTTCTCGAGGGAGGCCTTCAGGACCAACTCCAGGATCACCTTCTCGAGGGAGGCCTTCAGGACCAACTCCAGGATCACCTTCTCGAGGGAGGCCTTCAGGACCAACTCCAGGATCACCTTCTCGGGGAGGCCTTCAGGACCAACTCCAGGATCACCTTCTCGAGGGAGGCCTTCAGGACCAACTCCAGGATCACCTTCTCGAGGGAGGCCTTCAGGACCAACTCCAGGATCACCTTCTTGAGGGAGGCCTTCAGGACCAACTCCAGGATCACCTTCTCGAGGGAGGCCTTCAGGACCAACTCCAGGATCACCTTCTCGAGGGAGGCCTTCAGGACCAACTCCAGGATCACCTTCTCTAGGGAGGCCTTCAGGACCAACTCCAGGATCACCTTCTCGAGGGAGGCCTTCAGGACCAACTCCAGGATCACCTTCTCGAGGGAGGCCTTCAGGACCAACTCCAGGATCACCTTCTCGGGGAGGCCTTCAGGACCAACTCCAGGATCACCTTCTCGGGGAGGCCTTCAGGACCAACTCCAGGATCACCTTCTCGAGGGAGGCCTTCAGGACCAACTCCAGGATCACCTTCTCGAGGGAGGCCTTCAGGACCAACTCCAGGATCACCTTCTCGAGGGAGGCCTTCAGGACCAACTCCAGGATCACCTTCTCGAGGGAGGCCTTCAGGACCAACTCCAGGATCACCTTCTCGGGGAGGCCTTCAGGACCAACTTCAGGATCACCTTCTCGAGGGAGGCCTTCAGGACCAACTCCAGGATCACCTTCTCGAGGGAGGCCTTCAGGACCAACTCCAGGATAACCTTCTCGAGGGAGGCCTTCAGGACCAACTCCAGGATCACCTTCTCGAGGGAGGCCTTCAGGACCAACTCCAGGATCACCTTCTCGGGGAGGCCTTCAGGACCAACTCCAGGATCACCTTCTCGAGGGAGGCCTTCAGGACCAACTCCAGGATCACCTTCTCGAGGGAGGCCTTCAGGACCAACTCCAGGATCACCTTCTCGAGGGAGACCTTCAGGACCAACTCCAGGATCACCTTCTCGAGGGAGGCCTTCAGGACCAACTCCAGGATCACCTTCTCGAGGGAGGCCTTCAGGACCAACTCCAGGATCACCTTCTCGGGGAGGCCTTCAGGACCAACTCCAGGATCACCTTCTCGAGGGAGGCCTTCAGGACCAACTCCAGGATCACCTTCTCGAGGGAGGCCTTCAGGACCAACTCCAGGATCACCTTCTCGAGGGAGGCCTTCATGTTTTTACTCTTCTCATGCTCTTCGTTTCGTGGGATTATGTGGGCGTCGGCAGTGTGGAGGGCGTGTCTCTGACGTTATAACTTTAAAGTTATAGCTGGAGACTTTAATATCCACGTGAAGGTGAGTGATGACGCTCTCAGTAATGCCTTCAGCGCCTTGTTAGACAGCATTGGGTTCACTCAGAATGTAAATAAAGCGACTCACACTCATAAGAACACTCTGGATCTTGTCCTAACGTATGGAACAGAGATTAGTGACCTCATTGTCTCACTCAAAACCCTATATTGTCAGATCATTTCATAATTACCTTTCAGTTTATTCTTAAAGATCATCCAGTCCCACAAAATAAAGTTATAATGATAAGGACAATATCTGAAAAATCTATCTCAAAATCCAAACAAATAATAGAGCCAATATTCAGTGACATGTCATGTGATCATGTCACGTGATCATGTGATCATGTCACGTGATCATGTCACGTGATCATGTCACGTGATCATGTCACGTGACTGTTACTGTAAACCAGAGCTCCTCCCCTTGTTCTAAAGTAACTCACGGTGTGCCTCAGGGGTCAGTACTGGGTCCAGGTCTCTTTACTCTTTACATGCTGCCGTTAGGTCACATGATCAGGTCACATGGCATTAACTTCCACTGCTCTGCAGACGACACTCAGCTGTATTGATCAATGAACCTGATCAGAGCGATCAAGTTCAGACTTAGTGCTTGTGTGAAGGAGATAAAAACCTGGAGGTCATTGTGCTGAAGGTCATTGTGCTGAAGGTCATTGTGCTGGAGGTCATTGTGCTGGAGGTCATTGTGCTGGAGGTCATTGTGCTGGAGGTCATTGTGTTGGAGGTCATTGTGCTGGAGGTCATTGTGCTGGAGGTCATTGTGCTGGAGGTCATTGTGCTGAAGGTCATTGTGCTGAAGGTCATTGTGCTGGAGGTCATTGTGCTGGAGGTCATTGAGCTGAAGGTCATTGTGCTGAAGGTCATTGTGCTGGAGGTCATTGTGCTGGAGGTCATTGTGCTGGAGGTCATTGTGCTGGAGGTCATTGTGCTGGAGGTCATTGTGCTGGAGGTCATTGTGCTGAAGGTCATTGTGCTGGTCCTAAACATCTGAAGCCTCCAGTTCTACTGTGAGAAACCTCAGAGTCTGATTGGACCAGGAGCTCTCATTTAAAGCTCATATAAATCAAGTCTGTAAAACAGACTCTTTCATCTGTGTAATAAAGATCAAATCAGAAGAATCCGGCCTAAAAGTGAAGCTGAAAAACGTCTCCTGCATCTGTAACGTCTCGATTCTCCTGTAACTCCTGCTCACAGCAGGTCCTAAAAGCTCCATAAAAAGCTTTAACTGGTTCAAAATGCAGCAGCAAGATTACAAGAGAAACTAAAAGAAGAAAGCACATGACGCCGGTGCTGGAGTCTCTTCACTGGCTCCTGTCCTGTTTAGAATCACATTTAAACTCCACCTCCTGACTTACAAAGCCATAAATGACATGGCCCCTCCCACCTCAAAGATGCTCTAGAACCATCTCATCCAATCAGAGCTCTTCACTCTCTAAATGCTGGTCCCAAGAGTCTCTAAAAGCACAGTAGGAGGTAGAGCCTTCTGGTGGTGCCAAGAGTCTCTAAAAGCACAGTAGGAGGTAGAGCCTTCTGGTGGTGCCAAGAGTCTCTAAAAGCACAGTAGGAGGTAGAGCCTGCTGGTGGTCCAAAGAGTCTCTAAAAGCACAGTAGGAGGTAAAGCCTTCTGGTGGTCCCAAGAGTCTCTAAAAGCACAGTAGGAGGTAGAGCCTGCTGGTGGTCCAAAGAGTCTCTAAAAGCACAGTAGGAGGTGGAGCCTTCTGGTGGTCCCAAGAGTCTCTAAAATCACAGTAGGAGGTAGAGCCTTCTGGTGGTGCCAAGAGTCTCTAAAAGCACAGTAGGAGGTAGAGCCTTCTGGTGGTGCCAAGAGTCTCTAAAAGCACAGTAGGAGGTAGAGCCTTCTGGTGGTCCCAAGAGTCTCTAAAATCACAGTAGGAGGTAAAGCCTTCTGGTGGTCCCAAGAGTCTCTAAAATCACAGTAGGAGGTAGAGCCTTCTGGTGGTGCCAAGAGTCTCTAAAAGCACAGTAGGAGGTAGAGCCTGCTGGTGGTGCCAAGAGTCTCTAAAAGCACAGTAGGAGGTAAAGCCTTATGGTGGTCCCAAGAGTCTCTAAAAGCACAGTAGGAGGTAGAGCCTTCTGGTGGTGCCAAGAGTCTCTAAAATCACAGTAGGAGGTAGAGCCTTCTGGTGGTCCCAAGAGTCTCTAAAAGCACAGTAGGAGGTAGAGCCTTCTGGTGGTGCCAAGAGTCTCTAAAAGCACAGTAGGAGGTAGAGCCTTCTGGTGGTGCCAAGAGTCTCTAAAAGCACAGTAGGAGGTAGAGCCTTCTGGTGGTGCCAAGAGTCTCTAAAAGCACAGTAGGAGGTAGAGTCCTGTCCATGTTAAAGGGGCTGACACAGTCTCTTCATTTAAGTCCAGGCTTAAAACGTTCCTCTTTGAAGTGACTTATGCTCAGGCCAGTGAGGAACAGAAATATAAAGCTTCAGTTTCAGCTCCGCTGCCCTAGGAGCAACTCTGGGGGAAGAATGAACTCTGTCCTCTGATAAACACTTCTTCTATCAAACCATATTTCATATTTAATTTCACTTGTGTTTGTTCATTGTCTTTTCTTCTTCTTCTCTCACTTCCTGTCGGGAGTGAAACAGACACATCCATGATGTGGATCCAGATGATCCTGGAGAAACATCTACTCCAGATGAACGGTTCTTCATTTGCCTGAAGAGACGGTTCTCCTCCTGAAAAGACGGTTCTCCTCCTGAAGAACTGGTTCTCCTCCTGAAGAACAGGTTCTTCTCCTGAAGAACCGGTTCTCGAACCGGTTCTCCTCCTGAAGAACAGG